>NC_046156.1:169728264-170028264 GCF_011064425.1 Rattus rattus | reverse complement strand
TTATCTGAGAAAGAGAGTGTGGAGGGACTATGGATTCATTAGCAACTTTTAAACCTATAGAGTGGAAAGATGAACACCTCACTTTCAACTTTGATTTGTCTTTGAAACATTCCACACGTATTTCTACTTTGGAAGGCAAGCCTCTTAGGAAAGGAAGAGAGGGGAAGACAAGGCTTCACCACATCCTGTTAACTCCAAGGCTCTCTTGGCTTTAACTCCAAATCTCAGTTTCTCTACCTCTAAAGTTGGGTGGCGCTGGGGTGGGAGCTAACATGGTTGTAGAGTCCATGCTAGCATACCACAGGCCCTGCGTTTGACAGCCAATAACAGTAAAAGGGAACAAAGGGGCCATGTTGCCCTGCAGGTAAAGGAGCTTTCTGCCAAGCCTGAAGACCTGAGTTCAGTTCCCCAGACACACATCATAGGAGAGAACTGACTTGACAATTTGTTCTCCGATCTCCACAAGCATGTTGTAGTGCTCACATGAAGACAGACAGACAGACACACACACACACACTCACACACACACGTACAGTTGTTCATATATACATTTCTCTCTCTCTTTCACACACACACATACACACACACAGACACACACACACACACACACACACACAGCAAACAGAAACAAGGGAGATAGTGTCTGTACCTTCTCCTTACATACTTTAAGAAGTGGCAGTCTAGGGATAGTAAATGTTAGGGGCCAGCATATTGTTTTCTGATTGAATCCCCAGGGACTGGGGAGTCCATTCTTAATCAGTTTTCCTACGACAGTACAAAGATCTTTGAACTGCGCTATGAACGCCTTGCACTGCCCTTTAAAGTCATAAAAACACATCTAAGAATGTAAATAATACAATAAACTCATTCATGAAGCATCTCCGTGGTTGGAGATAAAACTGACAGCCCAGCATGGATGACTCTCCCAGTACTTATTCAACAAAAGTTGGATTTCTTCTGATAAAATTGGCTGCCTTATAAGCCTAAGTGAGGAAAGACTCCGAGAGTAAGTTATCACTAACAAAAGATAACATTAAACCCATCAGTCAAAAACAAAACGACTCGCTGTCACACGTGTAAGCAAGCATACAGGGCCCAGCACTCCCGGGACAAAGCAAAGTCCAACCTCCCTGGGATTCACAGGCTTTCTCCGATTATGTTCAAACCCAGAGGAGATGAAAGAGCTAACGCTAGATCCTCTAAGAGACCAAACTAGTTCCTCTCTAAGGCAGCCTTCACAACCTTGAGATCTCAAACCCAAGACAATGAGCAATCCGCTAGTCCCAGGCAGATCCGCGCTATCCCTCCTAAAGCGGCTAACACTCAAATTACCTGTGAGTCCAGAGTGAAGGGAGATAGCAGGTAAGAAGTGAGTGGCCTGGCATCTGCATACTTGGTAACGGCAGTAAAGTTGAGCAGTGCCGGGCTCCTTGGAAAAGAAAGCCTGGCTTTATATAAAGTCCAGGCCTCTGTGAGGTCACCCCTGCCTCTTTAAGTCACAGTGGGCTCCATCTGCTTTAATCTCCCCATCTGTTGCCTTTCCAGACTTAACACCCCACCGCCACCACCACCACCAAAGGAGATGCGAAATCCAAAATGAAAAACCGCTGGAAACTGCAGAACCTAAACTGGGGACACAAACTGGCCCAAGACAGCAGGAGTTGAAAGAACGATGCCCGCCTGCCCTCCCAGAGGGTCGCGATGGATGGCGACCGAAGCCCAGCAGCTTGGAGTGTGCCCCAACTCCAGCATCCTCCTCCCTGCCCTCCTAAGAGCTGTGGTGGGGGGAAATAACAAGGAGGGTGGGGGACAGGGGGCTGTGACAGCTTAGGGCGGTCTCGCCTGCGTCCTCCGGACAGCTCACCGGCTCCCTTTAGTTCGTAAAGGAACAATAGCGGACTGTGGGTCTCTAGAGCCACCCGGCGTCTCCCGCTCCCACCTCTGTCTTCTGCTTTTCCAAGTTCAGCCAAGAGGTGGGTCGAGCCAGGGAGCAAGGATTGGGGTACCGGACCCCGGGCAGGGCACGCAGGTGGGACAGGCTGCCCCGGGGGCGCAGACACATCGTTCTCCCGAATCCGGTCATTCATTCCCACCCGCGCTCCCGCGGCAGACGCCCCGCGCCACTGCCCCGCACCAGACCGCCAGAGGAGGCGAGCCCCTTTTCCAAACTAAGTCGGACCTCTCTTTCTGCCAGAGCCCCACCATCCTCCCGTTCCTCCTCTCCCCAACCCCCAACTGTCTTCCGTGGACAGTGGGCGGCCAAAGCTGTGTCCAGACCGTAACTCCAGCCCCGCACTCCTCCCGGCGCCCGGAGCTCGGCGCAGCCCCAGACACAAAGGCGGGGACCGAGCCCAGAGCCCGCACCCCAGCCTCCCCGCTCCGCGCGGTCACTCACCCCATCCAAGCGGCTGCCTCAGCTCCTGGCCCGGCTGGCCGTCCCGCCCGCCGCTTCCCCAGGAAAGCGCGGCTGCCGGGCTCGCTTCCTGCTCGGCTTCCTGCACTGGGTCCCTCCTCCTCCTCCTCCTCCTCCTCCTCCTCCTTCTCCTCCTCCTCCCTCTCCTCCTCCTCCCGAGGCTGGGTCAGTGGGCGCTCAGCTCCCGGGCTCCGCCCGCAGGGCGGGGGCAACGGCAGCACCACCACGTGGCCGCCGGGCGCCGGCCCCCGACCTGGATCCCGTGGGCTCAAGGAGGGAGGTGCTGGCCACTCCCACCCCGCGCGGCCCCAAATTCCCGAAGTCAGGTGACCTGGCCCCGGAGCAGCTCCCGGGACCTGCGGGAGGTGCTCCCCGACCGCCCACGCCTGGGCTCGCGGCGCCTCCAGGACGTCCACGCTCGCTTTTGATTTCTATGGAACGTGGGAATCCTTCTGCGTGGATCTGTCTCACACCTTAACTTGAAGTTAGTGGGATCCACGGTATGCGGGTTCCACTGCTGGGGTAGGGATAAGGGCCCGAAAAAGTATTGTTTCTGGTCCATTTCCAAAGTTATCTGTAGTCTTGGGAAAAGCAGAGTCACTGACCCAAAGCCCGCTCTGAACCAAACAGGAATCCGTTCCATTTTCGTTGTGAACGAAAAGAAAGTAAACCAGAATGTACTCACGTTTTCTGGGCTGAACCAGTTGGTTGGAGCGACTGTTTCCTAACACTCCTCAGGTGGTGAGACAAAACTTACTTGTGCTCTGCTCGGGAGTTGGGAGACTATCTGCAGCCTGCAGGGACAGGCTAGACGGGAGTAGGAGCGCCCTCAGCAGGGTGCCTTGAGTTGGAAGTCCTGAGATCCGGTGAAGCTTCCCTCCCCCAGACCACCAGGACCGGACTTCTGAACCGAATCGACTTCTCCATTAATTCTGAGGATTTGAAATCTCTCCACTATTCCCCTGATTTAAGTAGGCTTTTTAGTTCCACTAGCCAGCTAGGTCGTAAAAAGTTTAACTCACCAAAGCTCCACGGGACTCCTGGTTGGTGGTGTGTCTTTCGCACAGAGAGGTTTCTAGCGATTTTTGCTAGGATCGACTGTAAGTCCACTGAAGTAAGGAGGAAAAACAGCCAATTCCAACAGAAGTGAGAGTCACCTTAACACCAACCAGTGTACAGTATCTTGGGGTGTGTGTGTGTGTGTGTGTGTGTGTGTGTGTGTTAGCATCAGATCGCGTGTGTTTTATCCCACTCCTTCGCTCCTTTCCCCAAGAGAACACCTTGCCTTAGCTTTCACAAGCGAACTTGCCAACTTGAAAACAAAAGCTTCATCTTTAGCTCAATAGCCTTTGCTTTCTAAGCACCATACATCAAAAAGATTCCCCGGGGGCGGGGGAGTGGGGAGCCAATTCAAAGCAAGATACACACTCTTATACATGTGGTGTGGAACTAAAAACCACACTAAAAGAAACTGACAAGCACCCCGTGTAGTGCTGGCAATTTCTACTACCCAGGTTTTCATCTCGGGTCCTTTAATCAGTTACCCACTGAATATTTAAGTACCTTATACTGTTCATCCAGCATTGGGCATAGCCACCTGTGGGTTTCTCACCCCTAATTTTTGTTGAATCAAAGGCAGCTGGGATGGTGGTACAGCCTGTCAAAGGCTCCTTCGGAAATGTCTGTGCGTGCATATTGTTTAGGAACCGAAGACAAGTTGTAGTTAAACTATTAAACAAGTGTCTTTCTAACCAGCCTTTCTTTCATTCACCCAAGGCCTGGCCTCTGCTAATCTTTCCCGATCACCTTTAAAGACCCTTTCCCAAGCTGCCTTGTCCGCATAGGTGTCTTGTGTGCTCTACCCTCACTGTAGTTTATAACCCAACCCCCATCGGCAAGTTCGAAGTGTGTGAGGCACTGTGTGGAGGGAAGAGTGTGCCAAATCCACTTGCAGAATCACTCTTTTCAAACTCAAAACTGACACTCAGTGTACTTTAGAGGCTTCACCTACCTTAGACAACCCTTAAAACACTCCCTTCTGCATGGAAATCGGTGATTAGGTTTGGGGGTTAAGTAATGTCTTCTCCTTGCTTTGTTGTTATTTTGTCCATGAGTTTTAGAAATGCTAACTGGGGGTTGGGGGATTTAGCTCAGTGGGAGAGCATTTGTTTCGAGACCCTGGTTTGGTCCTCAGCTCCTGGGGGTGGGGGGGAGGGGTGGGGGGGTAGACTGGGGGGAGGGGTATGCTAACTGAGCTCATGTTTTGAATACAGCAGTAAGTGGGCTGCCTAAATAAAGTTAAGCACCTGCTACCTAAAGTCTGTTAAAATCTCAGGGGATAAACATGTTGTATTGTAGGTATAAATTTCTTGAAACCTATTTTTATTAAGAGTTTAACTTCTCCTCTAGCCCACCACCCAGCAGAGGCAGTGGAAGGAAAAAAGTTTTTAGGATATGGGGAGAGTGGACCTGTTTAGCAATAATTTATTGTGGGGCGAGCTCGATCTTCTTTGGTAGCAACTCAGCCCTGTAGCAAACACAAATATGGCGGATCAGCTGTACACTAGACCTCTAGGTAGACAGACACCAGGCACAAACCAGCAGCTACAGTCTAGTCCTTTTAGTAAGCAGACACCAGTTAGCTAGTGTCAATCCTGAAGGCTCGCCATCCTGCCTGACCGAGGAAACAACCTTCTCAATGGCGCCATTCTCACATGTTGAACTCAACAGTGCTATGCAAGGCCAGCCGATATATGTGTGTTAGCAAAGAATAACGAGATGGAGCAAAGCAAACCTATGCTCAGTGCTCGCCTCCCACTGCTGTGGGGTCATATTTATATTCCTTTATCAAGCATCCTTCCGTGTGTTTGCTATATCAAAACACTCTTTAAGCTGTGTCTGCTTCAGGAAAAAACATTTCTTCACAAGTCATTTACATGTGTCAACTTCAGCTAAACGTTCCCTCACGTGTTTGCCCCAGCAAAACACCACCCAGCCGACTTTCCAAAGAACCCTTAGGTTTCCACGTCATTGCACTCCTGACCTGCACGCCTTACCCCACAGTATGTATTGCAAATATATGATGAATATTAAGAGCAAGGAGACCGTGATCAAAATCCGTTTTGCTTTGAACTGGAAGTGTTTTAGCCTCTTCTGGCCTCACTTTCCTAATGAATAAAAGAGCTCCAACTCCATGACCTCTCAGAACCTTTTCAGCTGAGAACCCTAAGCCTATCCTTAGTTTGCTAAGCCCGTATAAGCGAAATTTACCTTGTTGTTTCCGAGGTAAAGCATTCTCTAATCACTCCCTTGTCACACCAACATCTTTGTGAACTCCAAAGAGTGTGGCCATTTAGAACTTAGTAGGACTCCATGAATGAAAAAACATTGATTGGTAAAACTCGGGTTTTGTTTTTGAAGTTAAATATTACATCCCTTCTTCCTTCCTCAGTCTCTCGCCAGTACTGGTTCTCAGATTAGGAACATTTGAAGATAATTAATACAAGTGAAAACTACCCATCCCTGCCAGAGGAAATAGCACACCAGAACCAAAGTGCCGTCCACTGTATCTGGTGTCTGATCAGTGCTGCAGTTTGGATCTGAAGTGTCCGTGTGTGTGCTCAGGGCTTGGTCCCCCCAGGACCATGCTATTGGAAGCACGTGCTATATGACACTTTTAGGAGGTAGAAACTGGGAGGCTCTTCAGGACCAAGGCACGTGCCCTTGAAGGGGTTTGTGATACTCGAGTAGCTCTCTTTGCGTCTGGCCAAGCAAACCGCTTGGCCATGCCTCGAACGCTGGCCGTCGTGCAGTGCTTATCAGAAGCCTAAGAGCAGGCATCATGACCGACGGATCATGGACTGCAGCCTCCGTAACAGTGAACTAAAATAAGGTTCTCAGCCAGGAGAGACAGCACCTGCCAATAATCTCAGCTCTTGGCAGGAGAGTCAGGAGTACAAAGTCATTCTTTATCTTTCTTCACGGTGAATTCATGGCCAGATCAGGCTACAGGAACCCTCAATCTCAAATGTCCAAATTAATTAATTAAAGCTTATCTTTTTATAGTTTGATTATCTCTAGTATTTAATTTACAATGACGGGGACGCCCGACTCAGCATATAACCTCCTCTCTGTCCAGTAAAAGGCAGCCATACTGAGAGATACACGGAACTCTGAAGCCAGTCCCAAGAAGAAGGGGGAAACATAAAACAAGCAGAAGGCTGGGGGGCGGGGGGCATTCTACACGTTCACACACATGCTCAAATAGTCATAGAAAAGAGCATTCTTTTATATCTCCCCGTTGAAAGCCACTAACACAGGAAAAACACTAATAAAGTAACTTTAGATTGCAAAAGGTAGCGAGTCCTTGGTGGAAAAGCAGCTTCAAAACACCAATTGGTTTGTGGGTTTTCGACTTCTCAGAAAGCCAGCAGTTGCGTTTTTAAAGGTAGGTCATTTTGCTTTTCTTCTCAGCAAAGTTGAGCACCTGCTCAGGAGAGGGACTACAGAAAGCCCTGCCTGGTGCCCAGCTTGCAGAAGGCCGCAGGGGAACTGAGCATCTTGCCCTTGGCACTACAGACTTACCAAGAGGCCGTTATGACTCTGGTTATGAGGTGGGAGTGCTCATGCTCCCAGTGCTGTCCTGTTCCACTTGGTGGTGACAGATGCCACAGGTCTACTGGGTACCTGATCTACTGTAAATGTAAAATTTGCCCGACTGCATGTGCTAGCAGGAAGAAAAAAAATGAAGGTCTCTTTAACTGTTTCTGTATTGAGTATGAGTAGAAATTTTAGTATTTTCAATGTCAACATTATCTTACCTGTTTCTTTCTTGGAAAAAATGCAGTTCCTAGAACTGGTTATTTAGCTAAAGTAGTAGAGGGCTTGCCTAGAGCAGCACAGTGTCCTGGGCTTCATCTCCAGGATGGTTAGGAAAAAATTGAAAGATTATTGTTCAACTTATATTTCTATTTGGTGGCCTTGCTTTAACAGCTGACATTATCATAGAACGCACTTTAGCAGCCATTACAAGAGCTCTTGACATAAATGATACATCAAGCTAATGTATGCAAGTGATATACATCAGCTACAGCGACCGTGTGGAGTCTACAGCATTTAGCAATGTTAGGGGCTAGTTGCAAATTCCGAGCAGATCTGAGTAGAGAACAAAAGGTGAAAACTGGCAACATCTTGAACCTATGGAAATGTTAGGTCAGTTAATTCTTTTTTTTTTTTTTTTTTTTCCGGAGCTGGGGACCGAACTCAGGGCCTTGCACTTGCTAGGCAAGCACTCTACCACTGAGCTAAATCCCCAACCCCTAGGTCAGTTAATTCTTATGTCTGTTTGATGGATCAGAAGGACCTGGGGCACGGGAAGAGAGTAAGTAATTTGCCCAAAGTCATCAAGTTGCTGGTGTTACAATTCCGCTTAGGACAGTCTGGCTCCAGAGCCTCCCTCCTCAACTGTTGTGCACTCTGACCTGCATGAGAGCTGACATGGATTTCCTAAGCTTTGTTCTCCTAATCCCCCACCAACTTGGGCATTGTGTCATCCTCTAGCGAGAAACTAAGTTTGAAACAGATACAGGAAGCTGCCCATATCCCAGAACTAGACACTGTAGAGGTAAGCATCAAAGCATGGTCGCCCAACCCTAGAATGGTCCTTTTAGCCGTTATTCTATCAGGCATTAGACGACCTCCACTAACAAGGGGTGATCAGTCTCTACACTTTCTTTCAGCTCTGCAGAGGACTGATCATGGGAGGGGGAAGTCCCAGCTGGCATCACCCTGGGTTCAAGCAACCAACGGCATGAAAAGTTTGACCTTGGCCTCTTACTTCTTAGAACATTTTAAGCTAATCCCTATGGGTGTCCTGTTGCCAAGTTGGTTCTTTTACTGTGCTTGTCAGAAATGCCAGAAAATATCCCCTCCATTCAGCCTTTGGAAGAAGATGCTCTAAAGGGTTTACACACATCAAGATGCAACCCTTACCCAGGTCCAGCCTCAGAAGGAGTACCCGGCATATGAGTCCGTACATACATGTGATTTTTCATGCTTCCTCTGCCAGGGGGAAGGGGGGGTCACAATCTAAGGAGCCCTTTAAAGTCACTTCTGGGAGAAAAGAAAAAATTAACCACTGGATGTCTAATGAGCTAAGTTTCCTGAAGAGGCACAAACTCCTACTTGCCCCAGGTAAGATACCAGTGCAGACCAAAGTAATAGCATCCAAGTCCAGCTTGATGAACTAATGAATTTATTGAACTTAGAGTAGCATGGGTAACCCCCAAAGCGCTTACATCACAACTCAGCTCAAATGATAACCTCCTGAGATTTGCATAGATGGAATCCCACTTCAAATAACCTTCCATCTATATATGAGCATCTTCTGAGACCATTTGCAACTGGGGCAGAACTACATGCACCTGGAGACGGAGGACACAAGAGGAAGGGAGAAGCTAGGGAGGAACTGAGGGTCCTTCAGGATGTTGGCAGGTCTGATCTTGTAAGGCTTTTTGGTTGGTTGGTTGTTGTTGTTGTTGTTCCTCTAATTTGGATGATAAGAGGAGGCTGGAGGGATGGCTTAGTGGGTAAGAACACTTGCAATGCAAGCAGGAAGACCAGAGTGTAAATAGATCCCCAGGACCCACATAAAAACCTAGGCTCCCCATTCAGTGGGAGATGCTGTCTTAAGGCAGTGAGGTAGAGCGTGACAGACAAGGACTCTGAGAATCTTGCCCTGACCTCTACATCCACACATTCACATACACAACACACACACACACACACACACACACACACACACACACACACACACACACACGTTGATATCTCTCTGTTGAAGGATAATGTCCCACAACAGTGTTTCAGGCCCATCATATCCTTGGATGCTGTTTCAAAGGGTCTGGCGTGGGTTGTGGCGTTATCTAACACACTCTCCTAGATCTCTCTTAGGTCACCGTCACATAGGGCCCTCTGCAGTTGGCTACCCCAGAGTTGGGTTGGGCAAATGTCTCTGACCCTAAGCCTTGCAAACAGACCGAGCAGAGGTAACAAAGGTAGGGTGGTTCCTGCATTGGGCCTTGCCAACATTCCAAGTTCTTGCTCCTGAAAGAGTGATTGTAAGCCCTGCTCCTTTTTCTGTTGTACGTGTGTTTCCTGTTGGAGTGCTTAACCTGAGCTTTGAGAACCTCAGACTCTCCAACTGAGATGGATCAAGTTCAACTTAGAAGCTATTTTACTTTGTATTCCCTCTTTATGCAGTCAGTACATGCATAGTAAATCCCAGTGCTGTTAAGCTTGCGTTTTGTTACTGTTTAGTGTTTGATCTGCCAGTGTTGTGTGTTTTCAAACACTCCGTAGCCATTTGGCTTCTGACGTAATCACTTTCCCATTATTTTTGTCTTCTCTAAAAACCTCAGTAACATCACGAAACGGACTGCTTGTGGTTGTCAAAACCGAGCTTCCTGCTGCGGGTGAACACGGACGGCAGATTGTTATGGCTTAGGGCGCTTGACTGCACCGCTGTGAAAATATTCAACAGAATTCCACAAGCTCTTTGTTTGCTTTGCCTTAGTGGAAATTCCTCCAGCTATCCAAACACGCACCTGGAGGAGGGTTTTTTTTTTTTTCTTCACATTTCAGGATGGGGTTTCTTCTAAGTAAAAATGTGTCCTGGCCTCTCAGGAAAGACTCTAATAGATTCTCAATCGAGGCTTCTGGTTTGAGTTCCAGACTGTGAAGAGGACTGTGAACCTGTCCTGGTTGGAAACGGAAGTAGTATTGGAGAAGCCTGAGAGGTCTGTAGGTAATGTTCTTTCAACAGAGCTAAGCTGGGAAAAGGAAGGCCAATGGAAACCAATACAACAAAAAAGGAAGCAGGAAGCCGGGCTCCACCCTCCCCCCCCCCGCCCCAGATTCCTAGAACCCCAGGAACACAAAAGCCAGGAAGATGAATTGTCTTTACAATAGTAGAGCAGTAAATAGGAACAGGGAAGATTCTGGGGTGAAAGCTATCCGGGTGGTTACTGGTCACCCAGAGGGGAGTATGTTCCTTGAATTTCGTAACAAGGAAAGAAAATTTGGAGGCCCCTTGAAAAGAACCAGGAAACAGAGGAAGTTGGCCCTGAAGAGGACTGGGTGACCTCTCACCCAGAGTCCCAGGGCTCAGGGACAGAGAAAGGGTGTTAGAGCTCTAAGTGTGTCTCATATTTGCTCTGTGGGCTTCTGGGAAGTATTTGAAAACATTCTATTTAAACTGTGTGTCTTAAGAGGGCTCTCCACTTACTTCAAACTTAATGTGCTCATATCAGCAAATAGAAAATATGAGAACATTCCTTGTGTTCCCCATCTTCCTGGTCCTCCCTCCCTGACCCTGATTCTCTGTCCTGCTGAGAGTCTGGGCAAATGTTTGTTTCTGAGGGATAGAAACTGATTCAAAACTAGAAGGCTGCTTGGGAGAAATTTTATAATTGCATGTGTGAGGTGAGTTCCTTGGAAGGCCAGAGAGGGCAGGAAAGCCACAGGCAGCCAGGGCTCCATGTGGGCCCTCTAAAGAGGCCCCTCTTCCAGCCCAAAGCTGTTGTCTCAATCATGGTGGAACTGCTCCTTATATTCCCTTTGCTTGTAAACACTAAGGAACGATGAGAAATGAACATTTGTTTTTAAGCACACATGGCTGATGTGCTCAGGTTGTACATTTACTACTCAACTCAGAGGTGTCTATATTAAAAGGTATGTTCAGTTGCTCAATCATTCTTGGCTTCAGACTGTTCATTTTGGACAGTAAACAGTTAATTCACGGGATAGCTTGTGTTCTCTGCCTGGTACAGAATCAAAGCAAAATAATACTGTTTATCAGTAATAAGGAGAAGCATCCGAGGGTCGGAGAAGCTAGGGGAAAGGATAGAACCTAGAGAATGTACTGCCATTCATAGGCTGTGGCTTATAGGATGATATTTGCTGGAGCTCATAAAGAAACCTTATCCACTAGTATGTGAGTTACAAATTAAACATAGACAAGGAACTACGAGATATCTGTGGTCCTTAAGGAACTCCCATCCCACTTGGAGGGATAGAATGGAGATAATTGTAGTGTGAGAGAGTAGAATGCCTCATCCTCGAGGATGGTTTTGGAATTCTCCCAGTTGGTTATGACTCAGATAACCTACAGACCTCTCCAAGGGCAGCAGCCATTGTTCCAAGAGGCTACCCTTTCATAAGAAATGTGCATTTGTAAAGGAAATCTGCATTAGCGAGTAGATAACCAGTGGATACCGGTCCCCTATTGGCACTCCCTTTTCAACCCTAAGAAGAAACTTTCCAGGAAAAGAAGAGATGTGAGCTCCCAAACCCCCCTGTGGCTGTTCCCAGGGACACTTCATCTGTACTACAAGCGCTCGTTCTGTAGGACTCAGTTATAAGACTTAGATGACTAAATGTCAAACTTCTCTCTAGGTACAAAGAGTCAATAAAAGGAGGCAGCTAGGGACTTTATGTTGCTCTCTCATTCTTCGGTAGCATTTGATAGCTATGCCAAGCTGTATTACCTGGCCAGTTGTGGCCTTGAAATGTGAACGTCCTAGTCTGCGGAAATCTTAGAGAACTGTAGAATGTGGGCAAACTCCTCCTTAGTTGTACTTATTCTTCTGTGTGTACAGCTTCCAAGCTCCTCATTGTCAGGTCTAAAGGAAATTTCAGTTCCCCAGACTCCAAAGTGCAGTCCAGCTAAATATCCAGAAATGAGCTCAAGCTTATCTATCTGGTAGTTAGATAAAAGCCAGTGCTCCTCCAGAACCTCAGAAGCCAGCTCCTCTCCGCCACATGGAATCATTTCCTTTACCTCTTGCAAAAGGGACAAAAGGCTCTCCAGTTAACATATATCTTTGGAGCCTGTCTCAGTCAGTGTTCTGTTGCTGTGCAGAGACACGATGACCGTGACAACTCTTATAAAAGAAAACATCTAATCGGGGCTTGCAGACAGTTTCAGAGGCTTAGTTCATTATCATGGTGGGGGAGCATGATGACATCCGGACGTCGTTTCCTGGAGAAGTCGTTGAGAGTTCTACATCTGGATTGGCAGACAGTAGGAAGAGTGAGTCACATCAGAACCCACTCCCACTGACATACGTCCTCCAACAAGGTCACACCCACTCCAAAAGGCCACACCTCCTAATCTTTCTAAGTAGTGCCGCTCCCTGATAACTAAGCATTCAAATGTAGGAGCCAATGGAGTCCATTCAACCACCACAGGACTTATCAGCACAGCGAGGTCTGTGCTAGCCTTCAGGCTCCTTCAGTCCCTACTCATAAGTACTTGTTATGTATTTCAAAGCCCCCATGGGAGTCTCCTGGCCCTTCCCTTCTCCCAGCTGTTTACCCTTTTTCTCAGTAGTCTCTCTGTTCTTAACATCCTCCCTACACCCTCTCTATTCTCTCTTCCCCGCGGCTCTGCCCTCTCTCACATGGCTCTGGCCATGTCTAGCACATTTCTCTTTCTCTGTGCTCTGGACTCTTCCACATGCTTCCGGCTGTTCTCTTTCATAACTACAATATCTTAATCATACAATGGAACAGTCATGTTGGCAGTGTCTTTACTGCACCTCTTTTGAATACACCTGGCACTGAAAAGCCCTCATATACAGTAGTTGTTGATGGAAACTCATCAGTGCCCTAATCAATGGCTTGTAATTCAATACCAATGGCTGTAATAAAGGGGGCTTGTTTCCTTCATATGGAAAAAAGTTATTAGTATTGGAGCAATGGCTCCAGGATGTTAGAACTGAGGTTTTGTGATTCTTTTGATGATCACCTTATCCTTACAAGATGTCTTGTCTATCTGCAGCATTAATAAGTGTTTCAAGCAGAAAGAAGGGAACAGACAACTAGCAAAGCATGCCCTGTACAGAAGGGTTTTCAAATGTTTTGTATTATAATAATTATATATATATATATATATGGCTTTAGTATCATATTTTCATGTATGTATATAATGTATTCCAATTACATACTCTCTTGCCACACTCTCTTGTCCTCTCACACTGCAGGAGATTTTTTCTTTGAATTCTACCCAATTCATACCTAATACTACAAACCTGGTTCAAAGCCCAAGAGCGCAAAGCTAGGCTGGTCATAGATTCTACGGCTTCTTTTCTGCAGTGGGCAGCAGTCAATACAGAGACTCATAACTGGGCAAAGTGCAGATAACAAGTATCTGTTGAATGTTCAAGCTGTAGATGAGACATGAGTGTCAACTTTACACTGCAGAAGAGAGGTCAGGCAGAATATGAAAGTTGTAGGATGGGAAAGAGTGTTGTGGACCGGACCTGAACATCGGAATGATAAACTCATAGCAAATGCGACTACCTGCATATGACCGGTGTGAGGTGAAGCCACTTACCGCCATCATGAGTGGAGGAAGGAATGGAAGGTCCCACCCCCAGATGAGGAGCTATTCACAACTCATAGATGCTGGGGTAGGAAGAGGCCATTTTCTTTGTGGGAGGTGTCCACTCTTGGGTTTCCCATGCTCATGGATTGCACTAATTGAACTGACTCAGTGGATTATTGAGGAAAGGGGGCAGGGCTGGAGAGATGGCTTTGTAGTTAGAGCATTGTTTGCTGTTTCAGAGGATTTCTGTTCAATTTCAAGCACCTTCATGTTAGCTCACAACCTTCCCTGCCTCCAGTTCCAGGGGACCCAATGCCTCCTTTTGGCCTCCAAGGGCACTAGATGCCTGTGGTGCACATAGATACATACAGACAAAATATCCATACATGCATAAGGGCCTGAAAGGAGGAGCACCAACTGGGGAGTATCGTAGGAATTGAGAAGTGGGGTGATTGAATATAATCAAAAGGTGACTATAATCCAGCTTTCTTGTATATGTGTATGAAATTGTCAAATGAATTTTAAATTAAAGTTTAAAGTAATGGTAATTAAAATTTAAATTAACTTTTAAAAAGAAAGACGGGGGAAGCTTTGTGAGTTATCTTTTGTTGGGTGAACAGCACCATATGAACCCACCTCTGAAAGGAGAAAAAAGGAGATAAAGGGTTTTAACTTTGGAATATCACACACCACAGAAAGTTGCAAGACTGGACATTGGCTTTATCTGTTACTGTAGAATGATGGATTCCAGGGATCATCATCCCCAGATATGACATCCTGGAATGTGGAGCATTTTTAAATTAAAGGCATATGGAGAGTAAGAATAAGACATATTGCAAGGAAATTTCCTCTGAAGTCTCCTATCTTCTTAAAGTCTGAGACCTCACCTTACGGAAGAAGATAATGGCCTCTGATCCCTTCCCCAGGTTGTCTGTGAGTTCAACCTGTGCCATAGAAGGAGGCACTGAGGCCTGTCGGCACTTCTAGATAGACCATGGCACACCAGTGTCCTTTATTCTGGCTCCACAGGGAATCCATTATCTGCTCAGACAGTCCAGTGGACTTTGCCCCAGGCCATTTTTGTCTTCAACAAGCCTACTGAGTTTCCCTAAAAATCATTTACCATTCCACTGACATAGCTCATGCTCTGTTCTCCTTATGTGAGGAAAATATATACAATTCTAAAAAATAAGTGGTTCACAAGTGATCACACTCATGTAATTTCCCCCTGGCCTGTGATTCCCCCCCTCCCCGCCTTTCAAGTTTATCCATTTGTCTTCCCATTTTATTAAATTTTTTTGTCCTCAAATTTTAAGTGAGATCCATCAGGTTAAGATGTGGCACCGGAGTGACATCAGGCCCTGGAATATGGGCAGCCTATGGGCATATGTTGATCTTGGGAGCTTCATTCTCTGCAAAGAGAAAACCCAGAATATCAACCATCCATATTCTCAAACAGATTTGGGATAGAAAAAAAACTGTCCTCTGCCAAAATGAACTCAAGGGAGAAATGTGGTTTTCTTGGGTACCGGTCAAAGGAATGAAAAACATAAACAAAAATGAGAAGTTCCTGAGAGTTTATAATCTTAAACTTGACCTCGGGAGAATCTAGTGCAAATACTTTTGTGGTCTGGGAAGCCTTGGGTAGAGAAAATATTTTGTAAAAAGAAAATGGATTTTATTCAAACTACATCACAGCCTCTAGCATGTGAAGGGATAACTCCCTCAGCTAGGCTTTCTGGGATTCTGATCTTTAAGAGGAATCATACAGAAACAATCAACATAAAATTGTAAGGGCATGAGAAAGCAAACCACCCTAAATTGGGGTCAGCAGAAACAGTGTGTGTGGGGGGATTAGAATTTGGGCACAGTGTCATCTATTAATATGAAATGTAAAATGAGTATCTTTAAAATCTTTGTGAACTGTTAATCTGGAAAACTTAAGAAACACAAATGAGGGACCATCAAGAATAAAGGAGTATTTTTAAAAGAACTAAACTTAAATTCTTTAGATGTTGAATATAGTAATAGAAATTTAAAACACAATAGCTAGATTAAACAGAAACTGTCATAGATAATGAGAGAATTAATGTGTCTGAACATAGTCCCCAAACTTCATGTACTGGAAACTTAAATCCTAAAGCAGTATTCAAGCATAATGGAAGGCACATGGGTTATGATGGCTGCATCCTCATGAATGGACCACAATATTGCTATGAAAAGGATACACAGAAGAGAAGTCTACCTCTCCTGCCATGGGAAGTTTGCCCCATTCATGTCCTTTGTCTTTTGTTGTCTGAGCACATGACAAACAAGGCCTTCTTCAAGTGCTGGTCACCTTGATTGTGGATTTCCCAATGTCCAAAACTATTAGAACTAAAATCCATGTGTCTTAGTGTTTTACTGTTGTGAACAGACACCATGACCAAGGCAACTCTTTTAAGGATAACATTAATTGGGGCTGGCTTACAGGTTCAGAGGCTTAATCCATTATCATCAAGGCAAGAGCATGGCAGTGTCTGGGAAGGCAGGCATGGTGCCGGAGACAGAACTGAGAGGTCTATGTCTTGTTCTGAAGGAAGCTAGAAGACTGGTATCCTCAGGCAGTTAAGAGGAAGCTCTCAAAGCCCACATCCACAGTGACACACTTCCTCCAACAAGGCCACACCCACTCCAACAAGGCCACACCTCCAAATAGTGCCACTGCCTGGGACAAGCATATTTAAACCACCACACCACGCTAATCACTCATCCCTGGTATTCTGCTATAGCACACCGCACAAGGACAGTTAGTAAATTGGAAGTAAAGGCTTCAGAATTGTGGCATAATGCCCTATGCAGAGATGACCGTATGGAAACTTTGAAATTGAGGTTAAATTACATGAAAAAATGTTCAAAATACTTGGAATTCTAGACAAATAAGAAAGTAAAGGCAATGTTTCAATGTAATGATGAAAAGCATGGATATTCAAAATTAAAAAAACATGATTTCTCAGATTGGTAGAGAAATACAGCAGAAATCAAGCAAAAAATAAATGAATTTCTAATGTTCTGATAAAACTTTGAAAGGCTAAGGTCATAGACATAAAAGACCAAGGGAAAAGGATGGCACCACTCAGTAAATAATACTTAGCTCCGTGCCTTCTCAAGAAAAGTAAGAGCATCTAGAATCTAAAGATATCTTTCATTGAATTGAAAGAAAATAATTCACCCTAGAATTGTATACCCTGCTAAACTAACATACAAAATTAAGAGCAAATTAAAGACATTTTCAGAAGAATATGAGATGCTATTACTATGCATCTTGCCTTCTTCAGAGGAACTTTTATGCCTGTCTCCTCTCCACAGATTTTCACAATTAAAAAAAAAATCACAGATTATGCTGAACCACTATTGTATGGCATTATTAAGAAGCATTAGTAAGGAAGTACTATTAAACATCTTCATATTTGTTGGGTCACTAAAAAGAAAAAGCTGACACTGTATACTCACCTCCATACTCTAGTCATTCTTTTTGCTTCCTCTCCTCTGTTTCTCTGTCTCTCTGTCTCTCTTCCTTCTCCCTGCCCCCATCTCTCTGCCCAATACATCAAAGTTACATGCATGGAAGTTTATACACAGTATTGGCAAATATCTGCTGTAGGGCAGTGAACTGTTGCTTTGTGGATAGAAAGAGCAGTTTCAGTTTCTTAAGCATGTGTTGGGGGGTTCAAACTATGGATAAAATTCTACTTCTTCAGCGCAAGTCCTATGTTGATGGCGCTATACTCCAATACCTCAGAAAGTGACCTTGGAGGGATTAGGAACTTTAAAGAGATAAGGTAAGATGAGGCTATTCCAGTGGCCCTATTCCAATCTGGTGTTTTTAATAACTAAGGATACAGAGGCACAGAAGGATGACTCTGTGAAGAAGTATCAAGATGGCAACTGTCTGTAAGGCAAGTAGGCAGGCCTCAAAGGAAACCAATTCTGCTACACCTTAATCTTGGACGTCCAGCCTTTAGAACTATATATAAGATTATTGCTGTCTACCCTTTAGGCCCCTAGCCTGTTTTCATTGCTTCTTCTGGTTTCTCTAGCTAACTAAGACAGTCTCCTCTTTACATACCTCCTTCCTGCCAATATTTGGGAAAGGAGATATTAGAAGTTCATTTTCTATTTGGATGTGATGCTACATGCCTGAAAACAAAGTGTTCTAGAGGCTGAGAGAAGACGATGAGCTTGAGCCAGCCTGGGCTACATAGCCAAATCTAGTTTTCAAACATAAAGTTTGTTTTCTCTTTCTGTAGGCCCAAGCAGACCAGAGCACTCTCTCTCTCTCTGACTGCTAGGAAGTCTGCGTGCTATACTGCTCCAGCCACACTGGCTGTCTGAACATAAGTAAGGTCAGTTTTAGGCTGAAGTGAGACCATTAAGGAGTACCTCCCCATCTCTCTTTCCAAAGGATCCCTTCCATGTTTTCTTGCCAAGGATTCCCCACAAGTAGAAGCTGGATTGTCCCTGGCTGTATTAGGATTCTCGTTTTTATAATGCTCATGACCCAAAAGTTGACTCTTCTGGCTCTAAGATCTATACTCCTTCCCAAAAGTGTGTTGGGTAAGATGTTGAAAGACCAGGCCAGACAGTTCCACAGTCCAGATATGAAAACTCTAAGAGACAACTATTTCCTATGTTGTGCACCAGAAGCTGAAGTTCTGTGAAGGAATGCAGAGCATCTGGGCTCCGAGCAGACACAGAAGGAGGCTGTGCGCTCGTGAGAGCTCTAGGCAAGACAGAGCGCTGGAGGAAGGTCTATCACCCTCCGCATTATTTGTGTTATTTTGGTATTATTTACTAGACTATCTGGCACTAATAGGTTTGAAAGTAAAGCTTAATAATATGTGTGATAGACTAGTATGGCCAGCCTTCCTCAAATCCCAGTTCTTTCCTTCTTTAAACCCAAGCAACAGAACCTAATGGTACTTGGAACCCATAGATTCTCAAAATACAAAAGGTCGTAGGACTCAGGAAGGAGTCCCTTCATTCCTTTTCTTTTTTAAACACTTACTTATCTTTATTTGATGTACATAGGTATTTTGCCTGTATGTATGTCTTTGTACCATATGCATGCAGTGCCCATGAGAGGTGTTGGATCCTCTGGAACTGAGTTACAGCTGGTTCTTAACTGCCATGTGGGTATTAGAATTCATACCCGGGTCCTGAGAAAAGGCAGCCAGTTCTCTTAACTGCTGAACTATCTCGACACTTCCCTGCATTCTTGCTTTGTTTTGCTTGGATGCACTTTTACTAGAGATTAGAATGTGTGGTACTAATTGTCAATGTGGTACTATTTGTGTCCATGGGGATATGCATGGTGATCTGCATATACATATTGGTGTGTGTATGGCACATGTATGCCCCCAAAAATGTAGAGACCAGAGGTTAATATCAGATATCTTCCTTAGTCACTGTCCACCTTATCTTTTGGGACAGAGTCTCTTTTGAGCCTGAAGCTTGGAGACTTAGCTATCTTGGCTGGCCAGAAAGTCCCAAGAATCCACCTGCTTCCCTGGGGCAAGGATTACAGTGTTGCATCTGGCTTTTTACAGGTTCTTAGAATCCAACCTCAGGACCTCATGCTTGCCTGGCAAGCACTTTATTCAACCATGTCCCTAACACCTTTCCCTGCTTCTTTAGCACAGTATGTTGGCCAGCCTGGAACCCATGATCTTCCTGTTTCAGACCGTGGTAACCACAATGGGTTACCTGGTATTTTCCCCTCCTAACCAATGCATTTAATGTTCCCATAAACACTCAGAACTTGCCTCTGTGGGAGGATTGGACATTCATACTGTGGGAGGTGTGACAGTAAATCTTGCTGTGGGAGGGAAAATGTGAACAGAGCTACAAGGGTCAGGACAAGTAGACGTTTAGATTCTTGAGTGTATTCCCCACAGTCTCCATGTCGTAGCCCCATTTGGGGGAACTGTAGCATAAAGTAGAAATCAGCCTCATTACCTTGAGTTCCTGGGGTACAGTTATATGAAGAGCTCTTGTTGGCCCCCATGGAGAGAATAAAAGCAAGACATGTGTGATTGCAGAGTGACCTCCCCCATTTCAACCAATGCAAAAATATAGATGGCTAGTAAGACATTAAAGATTTACACAATTTTTAAGTAAAAAGGTTTTTTTTTTATTTGTAATGGTTTTATTTAGGGGGTAAACTTTCTTTTTAAATAAGGAAAGGGCACTAAATCTTGCTCCCAACAACTCACAATCCAGCACCTAACTGTTTTAGACCAACTTCCCTGTGGCAAGAAGAGGGCGTGTATCAACAGATTTTCCTCCTAAAGGATTCAGATTATAGACATGTTCAGATTGTAGGCTATGTGGGCTCTTTTGCAATTCCCGAGTTACCTGGCTCTGTCACTGGGAGAAGTGGCCATAGAATAGGCTAACAGATCTGAGTGTGTTCAAGTCATCCAAACAGACACCTACCTGGTCTGCAATTCTCCTGCTAATCTTCTCGAGCATAGAGACCAACATCTGGCTCTGCTAGATCCCACAAATCCTTTTCAACCCCTCTTGAGGAACTGAGGACCCCAGTTTGTCAAATACAGGCATCTGCTCATTGTCTTTTTGTTCCCTCAACAGTGATCCTCCCATATTTTAGTGAATGTGTCAGATCACAGAGGAAGAGGACAATACAGAAATGATAAAGTGTGAGTCGCTCTTGATGCTGTAACAAAATACCTTAGGCGGGATAACTTATAAAGAATGGAAATGCATTTCTCCTGGTTCTGGAGTCTAGGAGGTCCAGAGTCAAGGCATACCGGTTTGCTGTCTGGCGAGAGCTGCTTTCTGCTTCCAAGTCATTGTCTTCACAGGGAAGAAGACATAGGAATACAGAAAAGTGCTGTCTTACTCCTTGACCATTAATCCCATTCATGAGGACTAAGTCCTCACATGTCACATGTTTTCATTAAGGGTCAAGTTTCAACATGAATTTTGGAGAGACACAAACATTTCAACCATAACAAAAAGTCACTTACTCTTAGTGTTAAGAACAAAGTGTATGGAGATAAGTAATAAGCAAACAAACAAACAACATTTCTGATACAGCAGAAGTTTTGGGGTTTAGATAAAAAAAAAACCTTACCTGGGGGCCGGAGAGATGGCTCAGAGGTTAAGAGCACTGGCTGCTCTTCCAGAGGTCCTGAGTTCAATTCCCAGCAACCACACAGTGACTCACAACCATCTGTAATGAGGTCTGGTGTGAACAAACCTTACCTGGAATGGATCTCCACAGAGCTGACTTTAAAACTGTGACTCTCGGGCTCACCTGAATTGACAGATCAGAGGTAACACTAGGCACTTCCCTCCCCACAAATCCCTTTCGTGCCATCTGAATGTCTAAAGTGCAGCAACATGGGCGTGGTCACATGAATTAAATGTAGTTAATAAAAAAATGTAGATATACAGTTGGCCAATGCATTCATCAACGAGAATGGCTTCATCCTGCAGTCTCTATTCCTGTGGGCGTGGGGTGGAGAACACAGGGGCTGTAAGAGGACTTTGAGAATCGTGGATGGGGGAAGGGAGAGCCCAGTCCTTGTGTTCTCAGAATCTAGCCAGAAATGCAGGAGAGCCTGCCTTCTGTGTTGGATGGGTAAACAGGATTTAGGAGAGGATATTTATCCTCAGACAGGGGAAAGCATCCCCAAAGAGGCTCATGGGAAGAGAGCTTTAAAATTCACTCATTGACATTCTCATATCCTTATGCAATGTTACTTACAGTAGTTTAGTAGAAAGCCTTGTTTGCTTTTTTTTTTTTCTCCCCCGAGTTTAGTTCACAGGCATCTGTTAAATAATGTCTCACGGCCCTGGATTTTTAGTTCACGCCATGAGGCATTCAGTAAGTGCTCAATAAATGTGCACCACTTGATTGTTCTGCTTCCTTATTACATCCCAGAGATGTATCCCAGAGAGTGCATTACCGAGCTGGTCTGCTGTTATTCCTACTCGTGGGCTTTTGTACCTCACTTACTCGGTTAGCCAAAGCAAAGAAGGATCTAATACAGTTTTTAAAAGGTTTTCCTTTGTATGTCTTTTACAAGTCTATTTCAAGGCATGTTGCAGGGGGCGGGGTGTTGCTGCTCAGAAACGTGGAGAGAATCTTCTACATGGGGTATTATTTCCCATGAGTTTTACTACTTAAATAGTGGGAGAAACAGCTGCAACTGCTATTTTGAATTTGGTCAACTGCTAGGGAGGCAGCCAGGTTTGGGTTAGAGAATTCTTTTCCTTCTTTCAAGTCCTTGCTAACTGGGATGAGGAAGCCTACTATTTCGATATGGGGCAAAAGGCTTTTTTGGAAACTCAGCCCGTCCTGAGACGTGATGCCTTTGATGTTTTTAGGCGAGGCCTTCCGGAAACCATGGATGGTTTGTATCTGCTTCAAATGTCTAAGAAGCCATTTGCTCATTATTTATTTATCTTATTGGTGCGTGTGTCAGTTACTTTACTCAAAGCTTTGACAAAATGCCAGACAAATGCAATGTAAGGGAGCACTTTAGTTTTTGGATATCTAGGCAAGGGAGATGGCTGGCTTAGGTGCTAAAGCAGGGATGGAATCCTTACTCTGGGTCCTCAGCGTGCGTGTAGTGCCAGTGCCGGGGAGGCAGAGACGCTAGATCGCTGGGGCTTGTGCATCATCCAGTCTAGCCAAGTGAGCGAGTTCCAGGTACAGTGCAAGACTGTCCCAAAGAATAAGATGAGGGACTGAGGGAGCCACCTAAAATTGACCTCTGTTTTCTATACAACAGACGCGTGTCTACTGTAACATACATCAAGAGAAAAGGAGAAAAGGATCTGGTCTCCACAGTGGCAGAGACAGCCGTGAAGGAGCAGAGGATGGACAGGAAGTGGGATTGGACTGTAAAATCCCAAGGCCTGCCCCCAGTGATCCGCATCCTCTGTCTAGTCTCCACTTCCTAAAGGTTCCACAGCTTTCGGAAACAGAGCCACCATCTGGGGACCGAGTGTTCAAACACAGGCTGAAAGAGACATTCCACACTCAGACCACAATAATACCTGTTAATTGTACAGATCACTGGCTTCCATTGCTACCACCCATTTATGCCTGTAAAACATTCTGCCCGTGTCCACCCCTCCCATCACCTCCTTCTTTTCTCTTCTTCCGACTCTGGGAAACACTCTCCCTACCCTCTAATAAACCCCGCCTCCTGCTTTGTATTTTCTTCCTCTCTGTACCCTTCTTCCTGCCTCCCCTTTCTCCCCCTCTCCTTCCCTCTCTTTCTCATTTACAATCTGCACATCATGGGGAAAATACTTGTCAAGTGCTCCTCTGGTTCTGGCCCACTTCTCCCGACAAAATGGTCTCCAATTTCACCTATGGGGCGTAAGTGACAAGGCTTGCTCTGACCACTCAGTCTCAACCATTGCAGATTCAGACCACAGAGCCTGTATTTCTGTTGAAATTCCTTCCACATCCTTCCACATTCATATAGGTGACAGGGTTATCTCTGTCTTTAGAAAAGCAGTCTTTCGGAAATCATATTCAGCAGTCAGAGATAAGCCGCCATCAAGCAGTAACAAAGGTGGAGTGCGGAGCCAAGCTCTGGGATTTCCAAGTCCCAGAGTTCCCATTTGCTGGCTATGAGACCTTGAGCAATCCAGCTAGTAGATCCGAGCCTCAGTTTCCCATCTCTGTCCCGGGACCCATCTCATTGGGAGTTCTTCAAGATCTAAGTGTAAGTGAGCAAGGCTGTTGGCCGGGTGCCCGATACATAAAACGCCCTCTGTATCAGCAAAGGCTCCAATCTAGAACTAGTCACTAAGGATACATTCCACTTTTGGTGAACTGCCTCTATAAAGTGTTTTATTTAACTTATTTCCCCTTCTAAAGCATGAGAAAGTTACCAAACATGAAACACTGTGGTCGAAGGGCAATTTAGGAATGAAAAGAAAAAGTTCAAACCTCATGATTCTAAACCTCCCTGTTTTATCTATGGTATTTTTTTCAAAACCACTGTTAAATCACTCGGTATTTTGGTTGTAGCATAATATACACCATTAAAAAAAAAACCAGAGTGCCTACCCAATGAAGGATCTGGTTACATATTTACATGTGATGCACAGAGAAAAGAAAGCCGTTCTCTTTTTTAAGGGGTTGGTTCTACTGGTTTATAAATCAATTTCCTTTTCCTATTCAGATCCAAACACTTTGAATCCCTGCATAACTTTCTGGTTATTGGCCTCACTCTGGAAACAACCACCCAGGAAGTGGTACTCCTAGCCTAGAAGGCTTCACATGAAGTCTTCTTGGCAAGATGTGGGCAGGGTGGGCAGGTCCGTAAAACCTGTAATTTTCGCATGATCATCAGATAATAAGCATAATGACAGAGTTGTAGAATTTCAGAACTAGAAGAACATTAGCTCCATCTGAGCTAACCCCTCATTTTACAGATGAGTAAGTCTCTCATCCTGGAACCATGTCTTACGGTCCTAAAGGGGTTTTCATGTTAATAATCTCATTTGCCTCCCTAACCACCCTTGGAGGTGTGAGAGGGTAGGTACCAGTTACCACAATCTCTGTGGGACACACCCAAAGACGTAGGAGTCAGTACCCTCCATAAATCCATGCTTCAGATTACCTTGGGTACATCTTACTGAGGGCCATATCTACACCACAGGTCCGACAGCTTTCCTGTTCCTGGTTCTTTAATCCTGCATGTGCAAAACAAAAGCCACAGTCCTCAATGAGTTGTCCACAGTCCCATGTCTCTCCTCACTCCCTGCTTCGGCCTCATCTCTGTCCCACCATTTCTACTTTTAGTACCAATCAGTAGCCCTGTAGCTGCGTGTTCCCATTGCTTGGAACCCCACGTCATCCAACCTTTCTTTTGAAACCCTGACATTTTCTTTGAAGAATCAATTCCAGATACTCATCATTTCTCTTCTGCCTCTGCCGTTCTCCTTTCAAGATCCTTCTGTAGCCACAGGCTGAGAAGTCTGCTTCAGAGGTGCCTCTGATTCTCTACAGCAAGGAAAATGATGAGGTGCACGGGTCTAAATACAGATAAGAGAGCATGTGGCTCCAGAAAGCCCGAGAGGAAAGCAATATAGGAAAGTGGCTTTGACCTTCATAACTGTACATTACCCGGCTCCAAACCTAAGCAAATCTCCATGAGGGAGTACCGTGTAATCCACAAAGCCATGGTGTGTTCTTAAGTCAGTTCTCAAGAAGCAAACAAAATCTTGATTTGTGGGATTTGCCAGGGGGTATAAAATACTCCCAGGATGGGTGTATTTCAAGTGACTGTGGTGTCACTGGGTTGCAAGCATATGCTGACATTCTTTGTGATAGGGTGCTGGGCTCTGGTTCTGGAACACCAGAGTGTCTTTGGTTGAAGTTAAAGTGAGTGGGGTTTAGTTCCTTGTGGTCGAGTATGTCCATTAAGTTAAGGCCCATTGACTATATACCACCAGCAAAGAGAGAAAACCACTATCTATTAACACCATGATATGTGGCTTGTAAAGACAGTTTTGCGTCTTGCAGGAAGTCGGTAGCACCAACCTTGGCACGTCTGATAACTTCTCTGGATCTATTTCTCTGTCACTGTCAACTTCTCCCACCTCGTCCTGCAATATTTCATAGGCAGTAGGCAGTGATTATGGTTATAATTACCATTATGACTGCTGTCAATATCTTAGTAATTGAATGTAACTTGGATTCATTGAGCTGTGATTATCGAGTCTAGGAAAAAGCATACTGTGTGAAAAGCATGTAGAACTCAGGCAGTTCCTCTAAGGGTACACAGCTGCTTACTTAATGCCCAATGCAAACCTTTTTACTGCCTTCCTAAGCTTTCCTCCGCAGATAGTAACTTTTTACTGGTAAGACCAAATCACAGAAAATTTTGTTTAAAACATTTAAGATGTCAATTAAGGGCTAGAGAGATGGCTCAGCGGTTAAGAACACTGGCTGTTCTTCCAGAGGACCTGAGTTCAATTCCCAGCAACCACATGGTGGCTCACAACCATCTGTAATGAGATCTGATACATCTTCTGGTGTGTCTGAGGACATCAGCAGTGTACAAAAATACATAAAATAAATAAATCTTTAAGATGTCAATTAAAACATGCATATGTAACGTTTGTCTTTCAAATAGCTCTAAAGAATGGATGCTGGGACACCCCAGCTTGTTCCTGAACTGTTAATGACATCCTCCTCAGGGAAGCCACCTGACCCCAGACCCATCCCAAGTCTCCATTGTTTCTAAGCTGAGTGGAGCTTTCAAGGATGCTACAGACTGAAAAGGAAAGTACAGCGCAGGCTCAGAGAATCCCAGGGGTCCTGGCTAAAGAAAAGCACTTGGTCTAGACAGCTATCACCTCCAGAAAGCCTCTCCTCACCTCCAGCTATTTCCCTCTGAGCTGGGCTCTTGTGTTCTGATCGCATCCTGAGTGTGTGTGTGTGTAGTCCTGGTGTTCTACCAAGGATGAGAGAGTCTCTAGAATAACACCATTTAAGTTGCTCCCTAGCTCATTTGAGACTCTGCTTGGAGAATTTGGGAACTATTTAGGAACCAGATAGATTATACGGGGAGCCGGAATCATCATGGGCTTCCACTCTCCCCTCTTGGGCTTCTTTCTTTCCCTTTTCACAGGATGGCTTTGGGCAAGGAAGTCCTAGATGGTCCTCCAGATCCGTGAGAGGAAGACCCCAGCAGCTGTTGTATCTGGGATGCACATGCTTTTCTTTTCCTTTCTTTTTGCTTTTTTATTATTTAATGTAGCTATCTTCAGATACACCAGAATCCATTACAGATGGCTGTGAGCCACTGTGTGGTTACTGGGAATTGAACTCAGGACCTCTGGAAGAGCAGTCGGTGCTTTTAACCACCGAGCCATCTCTCCAGCTCCGTACATGCTTTTCTTAAATGAGGAATGTTCTCTGTCTCTTCTGGATCGTGGACGGTGTCTTATTTCCCTCTGTTTCATTTCAGAGGTTATACATACATACATACATACATACATACATACATACATAGTAGTTAAGTCTGACTTTTTCTTTTCTCCAAACACTCAAACCTCCACACAGGGCTCTAGATCTTCAACAGTCTAAAAACTAGCGAAGCTGGAAAAGGAAATGCCAGTTATTGTTATCCATTAAATAAACAGACAGCAACAATTCCAGCAATTGCAATCAAGGTTTCCTGTGTTGGAGGCTTGCATGCTGGGATATTGAGAAGGGTAACAAAGGTTAGAAAGTGGGATCTGATTGCTTGCGTCTGTGCTTTGTGGTTCAGATGGAGGTGGGTAGCAGGCCCTCCCCCACGCTTCTACAGACACAAACAAGCCTCGGGATTCTCTTGTGCAGGGAGGCTTTGTGGATAAGAGACCTCAGGAATGATACAATTAGAAGAAGACATGGAGCAGACAAAGACACTTTGGACCAGTTGAACTGTTTGATCTGAATCCTGACTGCAAAAGACAGGCAGACTCCAGATTTTGTTAGAGATCAGTGACAAACTGGAATGTTTCATTTCTGGTCTCGGTGAGAAGTTCAATTTAAGGAATTATCCTATACATGTGTAAAACGCAAGCAAGTTCAGGCTCACCAACCTAGCTAGCTTTGAGGCTGCCAAATGTTCTTGGAGCTTTTGTGCGGATACAGTTCCATGACTGGGGAAAACTATTTCAGTCATTTCCTTAACTTTAATAGTTTCCATCCATAACTTCAAAAAGGGAAGGTTGCAAGGCGGCCGAGGTTGCTTCTGCCTCTTTCTGAACGGTGCTTCTAGAAATTTCTACAGCTACATTCAGGGAAGGGCCGGTGCTTAGCCAGTCTCACTATTTAACTGAAACTTCTATGTAACCACTTGTATATGTTGGGGCTTGATACAACCAACACCTCTAAAAAGATATTTCTTTTCATAAGCTACCTAGCTGATATGAGAAAGTAGCAATGTATGGGGCTAGAAGTAAAAATTCTTAGACCCCCATAAAACTGGGCATAGTGTACACTCTTAGAATCCCAGCACTGCAGACATGGAGGCAGAAGTTCAAGGTTACCCACACTTACCTATCAAATTTGAGGCCAGTCTGGAGTATGTGAGACTCAGAATTATGGCTTTACTATAGAGTGGATTTCCAAGGCTTCATGGCTGCGTTCAAAGAATTCAGCTCTGGTCTTCCATTCTTGCTCTGTCCATGTCAGGAAACTCCTAACCGTTCTCTCATTTGCCCTCCTGTTTGAGATCATCACCAAGACATAGTAATCTTTGCACACCATAAGTTAAATTTCAGACCTTTCAGTGGCTTACGGTTATGCTCAGAAATCAAACATGAATCCTTGAAACATCTGGTCACTAGCTACCCCTGCAACCACCTGGCCATCATCTCTTCCTTTCTCAATGGGCTCCGACCAGCAGCAGCTCCTCCACCTTTTCTGAACTGACCAAGCACTATCCCTCCTCCCTATCAAGGCCTTGGGAAATTGCGGCTCCGTCAGCCCAGACTCCATTTCCCAGCATCCTTAGGTCTCAGCTCCCATGTTGTCTCTTTGACTAGTCCTTCCCGGACTATCCCCATCAGATGTGCCAAATGTCTCCTGACCACTGTGCTACCTACATTCTCTGATCACTGCCAGTTACTATTCTCCTGTTCATTCATTGATCTATTTTCTTTGTTTTTCTCTTCTGTGTCCTCTAATAATATGTAAGTGTGAGAGAATGGGGACCCCTATCTCTGCCAATTCTGTCTTAGAAGGGGACAGAATAGGAATTGAGTACATATTTATTGAACAACGACATCTCTTGTATTAGGTTTTGCCTTTCAAAGCTTGCTCCCCCTCCTTTAGTATTCCAATTCTGAGTCCATGGCTTTTGAGAAGTGCCCCCGCCACACACACACATTCCAGGCTCCATTATATAAAATTTTCCTCTGCAAATGTGTTCCAGCTTGCTTGAGAGGAATGTGCTTTCCAGTAAGGTGTGATACACTATGATTTTCAAGTGTCAAAGGGTAAATGTAAAACAATGGAAAATCATATTGTCCTGAATGGTTGCTTTTCTCTTAAGTCTGGAGTGTAGCCTCCATGCTCAGCCAAGTCACTAGCAGCAGTAGCTGTTTTGGTTTTCTTCTTCTTTTTTTCTTTATATTCCTCTTCCTCCTTCTCTTCCTTTTGCTTTTCTTTTTCTTCAGATAACTGAATTCAAGTGTGACTCAAGTTTAGCACCTTTGTTCCGGCTTCTCTGTTAGTTCTTTAAAACAGGATATTATGTAATCTTAGAATTTCAAAATATGCTCCTCTGGTATTTATTTCTAAAAAACACATAGTTCTACAAATATAGTTTGCCTCGAGGGAAATTTAAATTGCTTTTGCTCACCTGGTGCTGCTCCTTTTCTCTTTGCTTCTGGCAGGAGTATGTTTTTAATGGAGGCCCGAGTGAACCAATTAATTTTTTTAAATGTCTTACGGAATTTTCACAGCTAAAAACAATACACATTCACATGTAATTTGGCGCTAAATTCTCCCATATGGTGCTATGTCAGCCACCACATGTTAAGACCCCTTCCCTTCCTCATCGACGCTCTATAGCCAGTGTCTAAACCTCACAAGGCAAACTTTGAATGGCTGACCTCATGCACAGTTTGAGGCCGTGGAGTTTTCAGAGAAGAAGGGATTACACTTTGCAGTGAAGGAAGCAGGTTTAAAGAAGCTGGGCCCTAGCCAACGTCCTACTAGACTACAATCGGGTCATAGAAATGAAGGCGTGGTCACACATTTTCTCATTGAGGTTTAACAGTCCTTTACAACCTGATCATTAAAAGTCCTAGTTGTGGACATGCAATAGGTCTACAAGCTTTCAGCACACCTCTTTTGCTTAGGACAATGGTTTCTGAAGTCTTCTTCATAAAAATCTATTGTTTCATTGTGGGTTCCCTTGATCTAAGGGCACGTGGGCAATCAGTGCCCTAACTAATATCTCACTGGTGACGTCATCAGCTCTGGCCAAAGCAGAGAGCTTCTCTGTTTTATTGTCCTGGGTAGCCTTATCATGGGGAGATTCAGCTGTTTACCTTCCAGGTTTCAAAATGTTGATAATAACCCTAGATCCCTCCTTTAATATTTCCTTCGAGGATCTATAATGACTCAGGGATATTTCTACATAGACTCTGAGTTGGAAAAAAATTCATGAAAATTAGATAAAATACAAACTAAGTCACATCTCAAGGCCATGTCCAGAACCTTATGTAACACTGTAGTTTGAAACATACAACATTACTTGAAATAACTACAGGTAGGAAAAAATTTCCCTAGTTAACTAAAATGACCTTCCTAGGGTAAGTGAGCTGGCCCAAATTGCAAAATAAAGGACTTACCTTTGGCTGGATATTTTTCAAAGAAACATTTTGTACTTATGTTCTTTGTGAACTTCCATACAGGAAAGAAAACTATTTCCTTCAAAACAACCAGAGTGTATATTTAGTGACTGATCACTTCCCTCTGTTGCACATCTAAGGGACTATGACTTAGGGTAATAGCTAGCTACACGACTTACATGTATAGTCTAGGGGGAAAGCACCCACAAAACCTTACAGTCTTTTATTTTACTTTCTTCTCCCACCAGCCCTGTGGGGAGTAGTGTTATCTCTTCGGACAATACAGAGCAATGAAATGACTGTCCCAGACCACCCAGATTCAGTAACAAGGACTCCTGCAGGCTAGATTTCCCACTGCAGGTCCTGCACCGGGGCGGGGGGGGGTCTTTGCTCCTCTTCAGACGTCCTGACTGCCTGTCTGCACAGCTTTCTGAAATGTTTAAGGGGAAGGAAGTGAAAGTGTTAATGGTATCACTCAGTAGCTCTGATCCTCACTGAACTCCAGGTGATGAACAGGCTTCTGTTAGTTCTGCTCATAAACTGCCCAATGAAATCTTTTCCTGGGATAATAAGCTGGGGAAGTTTGATTCCTTTATTTAAAAAAAAAATGGGAAACCCATAGTTGGTGATTCCAAGGAGAAAAAGGGCAGCTGATTTAATAGCTGTGGGGTTTGCTTTCTCCTTGTCTGAGTTATCTTCCCATTTCCCCACCCTGTGAAACACACACACACACACACACACACACATGCACACACACACACATGCACACACACACAACACATCACACACACACACACACACACACACACACACACACACACACCCCTCTTTCTTTCTCTCTCTTCTGTCTTCCTCTCTGACATAGACAGAATGGAAGAATCTGTCCATCTTTAAAACACAGTAATACAGAGTTTGTTCCTGGGATGGTAGAAAGTTCTGTCAGCCTTTCATCTTGCCTCTATTTAAACAGCCTCTTGTGCAAAATCAAAGGAAAAGCCATGGTGGAAACAACACTCAAAGATCCTTTCCCTGTGGAATCTGGAAGCAGGGCTTGTGCTAAATTTTGCTTGAGAGATTGAACTTTGGTGACCTTTACCCTTTGACCACAGCATCTAGAACAGATATTTACACCGCACCTAGAAACCCAAGTTAGGCATCAAGTACTCATGGCTGATGGGCCTTCATCAGTTGACAACATGGCCCTGTTCTCTTGCACAATTTTCTCCACCAATCAACTCTGTGTGCTCAGTAGAAACACTCACCTTCCCTGCCTTGTTTGGAACATGGATTCAGCACTCCATGAATCTATTTCCTGAATTATAAACCCTAGGACATTTTGAATTTTCTCAATTTCTGATTATGGGCTTCTCTCTCAAAGTCTAGAACAAACGGATCTGCCCATACTTTACAATTAAAGAGACTTTACGTGAGGGCAGCCTGCGTTGTCGAAAAAGGCACCATGATTGGGAAGGCTTGGTAAATTGATACTCTGCTGTGTTAAAATCCTCAGTAAGTCTGAAGAGGAAATCTTATTTCCATTTTGCCTGGAGCCAACATTCTACAGCTGGTCCTACTGGATGTCTTAGGACATTAGGCTGAAGGATAGGGGGTTAACCTAAGAGCCCCGATCTGTCTTAATGGAGATGCTAGATTTTGGGTCTCCACCAAATGTCTAATAGATGGGCTGACACAAGGCTTACAGATTCACGATACTATGAGGCTGGGATCTAAAAGACTTGAAGGCTGACGGCATGTGGGCCAGGTAGGTCCTGGACTATAGAAAGGACAGTGGTGTGGTCCATTCACTGCCAAATGGATTGGGAGTGAGATAGAGACCTGTTACCTCAGCCCCGATTCCAGTGTACCAGCAGATAACAAACAGGTTCTAGTGTAACAGTCAAGACTCAACCTTTGGATTTTTTTTTTTTTTTTTTTTTTTTTTTTTGGTTCTGTTTTGTTTTTCTCTATTTTCAAAAGCAGTTTTCATTGACAGTCTTTAGTCTTTTTAACTATTATATTTTTTATAGTAGTTGAAAAACACAATATTTCTTTACTAAAGAGCATACATTTTTAAAAATCACAGATCATTATTAACACAATGCTTTGCATGCTCATGTTGCAAACACACACACACACACACACACACTCACACAATTGAGGAAATAAAATGAAATAAAAATTGTGGGGCAAGTAGAACCTTGTCACCAGACAAAAACTGGGAAGGTTGAGCAGGTTGAGGAACCCCAGTACTCTCATGTATGAGAAACGTAGGTGTTTCATCTAATTCGGACCCGGTTCCTATCCTGGAACCCGTGACCACAACACCCCACATGAAGATTGTGACTACTAGTCATGTGGCACATAATACAGAGTTCTGAGGTATCTAGATGGACCTACCCAGAGGTTTAGCTAATAAGTTTCCCTTTCCAGACATTCCTTCCTGCCGAAGGCATTTATTTAATCTCTGGTCTACCCTGAGTAAGTCATATGCATCCATTTTTCACCATCAATAAACAATTTGGACAAGCAAGGACAAGCAAGGACAAGCAAAGACCATCTCTCATCAAGAACTACTGTGGGGGAAGCCCTCATCATACAGAGCTGTGCTGTGCTGCTTAGGCCTCTCTGTGCTCCAGGACACTCACGTGGGAGCTAAGCCAGAGATTCCTCCTACTCCCAGTCACAGGCTTTGAGGAAGCTCTGCCTCCCTAGCCTCAGCCTGGGCTGTTCCCACTCAGGTCGGGGCCCCCATCTTAGGCTTTGTTCTCCCACCCCTGAGCTGTGTATCGCACAGTTACCTTTTCTTTTATTTAGTATCTTGAGATGATCTCATGCCACTGTGTGTTGTTACCATATCATACAAAATCTATCACACAATTATAATCAGTTTTATAACAGATGAGCTAACCTTAGTGGCTTGGTATTGATTCTCATCTCTAACTTCCCCAAACAATGCTACGACACCCAGGTTTTTATATCATATACTTTTGTTATCATCTGTCCTTGATGAGTGCTTTAGAAAGATTTTCTAGAAGTGAGAGTTTTTTTTTTAAAAAGTATGAATTTTTTAACTTTTTAAAGACAGGGTCATATGTACCACAGCAGACCTTGAACTCGAATTTCGCATCCCCCTGACTCTTCCTCTAAAGGGTGGAGATTGCAGGCGTGTACCAACACTCTTGGTGTATGTGGTACTCAGGATTAAACCCAGGGCTTCATTCGCACTAACCAAACACTCTACTGACAGCTGTGTCCACAGCCTCAGAAGTAGCTTTTCTGAGTTAAGGATTTGAACAAATTGGGAGATGCTTGTCATCTCCCAGAGCTGTTGTTTCAGCTCTCGGCCCCATCAGAGGGGTCTCAGGGGTTGGGTTGCATTCTTAGGGTCATATCCAGACTGAGCTTGTAGGTGGGTAAGAAGTCGCAATTAATTCCTACCTAAAGGGAGCTTTTAGCTGAAAGGTCACTAGGAAGAAGGTATAAATGAAGTTTCCGTTTCATGGTTTGGAGTCTAGGCAACCACTGTGAGGGTCAAAATTACCTGAAAGAGATCACCACCAAGAGGTTGTCCGAGTATTTTATTTGCCTATAATTGCATCTTATGGTTACATAGAACAGCAAGTTCACATGGTGCTGAATCAGGATTTATAAAAATTACACTAAAACCACATCCTGCAATTTGAAAAGGCAAAACAAGACCTCTTTCTGCTCCATATTCAATGAGTTATAATTATTGGCTTGTACATGTTCTCTACCGAGTCAGCTTACACATCCCTTGAGACTTTGCATTCTTGTCACATAGACAAGTAGAGGTTGAATTCTATGTCTGACTTCAAGAGCGAGCTTGAGGTTAACTCCAACTTCATCAGTCCATAAAAAAAAAAAAAATCTCAGCTCAAATCTCTTCCATCTTCCAACCCTGAGCCTCAGAATCCTCAAGTCCGTCTGTGTCAGGCTTCTCTTTGGGGGAATCCATTTGTAATCCCCCATAGAGCAAGCAGGCGTCTGTGCTTCTGGACGAAATCAATAGAGAGAAAGGGAAACACATCCTCCAAAAGTGCAGCTGGAATTTAGAGTTCCTGTCAGGCAAGGGCGCGTGCACACTAGTGTTTGCAGTCAGCAAAGATTTGTATTGGGTGTTGGGAGTATTACAGATAGAGAGCAGTATCGAATGCCTGATGAATTGCTGGAGATCACAGGCAGGCTTCCTTGTAAGTGGATGTATGACCTATGGCAACCTTTGCTGATAGATTTCCCCTGGGGGTTATAGGTGATGTTCCAGGGACATATTCTAATGTTAGGAGAGCCATTCATTACTCACCAATGGGCAGACAGTGGTGTTTCGTGAATAGCGTTTGGGTCTGTGGTTTGTTTATTTTCCTACATGAAAATGCAACGGACTGTACGAGCTCTTCAGTGGGCAGTCTTAGAATTCCCATGGCACAATGGCTCATTCTTTTAAAACTGCATTAAAGATGGATGAGCCGCCTATTGAGCATAATAGAACACGCCATCCTCGTGTTCCCGCCCCTCCTTTTCCTTTCTCCTCCACAGGACCCTGTTTTCCCTTTCAGCTCCTCGCCTATAAACTTTGCCGAGAGAGCTTGCTCACATTTTTTTGATTATTGTTTCTTTTGTAACAATTCCAACACATTTCCTTCCCCATTGGTGTTTTTTTTTTTTTAGTTAGCCTTTCCCTTTCTTTTTTTCTACCCAAGTTGTATTTACTTTCATTTTCTTCCCACTCATCTAATTTTTCTCTATGCCTGTCACATTTAATTGAGGTTGGATGCATGATCAAGGTGAAAAAAAAAAAACCCTTTTCTTCTCATGATTAAAAGGGGAACGACTCTCAATCTGGTCTAACAGCTTAGCCCAGAACACTGCCTATCTTGCTAGATCCTCAGTTTTCTCTTTGAAAAGGCTGCCGTCCGAGCAGCTCTATGTTCCTTCTGGAGCACATGTAGGCCTTGTAGTCCTGGGATTTTGTTCTCGGTGTTTCTTGTGTAAATTCAATAGAGAGACTTTACCACTGGCCTCGCCTCCCTCCCCCACTGTTTCTGCTGCTTACACTTGTATGCTGAAATTCATGTTCTCCTTCAAGGGGAAAGGGATAGCCCTAAGCTTCCTAATCAAAGCCCCAAAGATGTTCAATGTTATCAAACTCGGACTCCAAGAGCCTATCTCACATGTGGGACACAAAGACGTTGAGAAAAGCATCTAGTACAGTGATGGGTATCTGGTGTGGCTTGCACAGGACAAGTTCATTCTGCTCCTTCAGCACTGTGCATTTTACTCGTTTGGCTCACGCGTGTGCATGGGTGTCAGGCAGTATGGGTTGTTGGAGACTGTACTGAAGCCCACTCCTGAGTGAGTGTGGGAGCAGACAATATAAATTCTAAAATGTAGACTATCTCATGCTCTCCAATGAGTCATTTCCTCACTTCTCATTAATTTGGCTTAGATCCAACCCTAGAAGAAACACAATTTTGATGCATTTGTTCGCAACTGAGAAGTCTCACTTAAGACTTAGAAAATACGACCTGCCAATTTGAACAAGAGAAAAAAAAATCTTGCTACATTCTGTTAAATTAGGCTAAGGGTGTATTTCTAAGTTTGAAATCATCTTTGCTTTCTAAAGCATTTATATATAACAGAAATATTTGGACATGTATGCTGCTTAAATATAAAGTAAGATATTCTATTATTTTTCCATCTACTGGGACTTCCTTAAGTATTTTTTCCAGCAGTTGACATTTTGTGACAAGATAGCTTAAAGCTCAGTAACACACAAATGGCTATGTGATAACCTGTGACCTCTCCACTCCACTGTAAAAGTTAAAAAGGCTGTGAATCAAGTGTGCGCCTGACTCAGTAATTGTCCAGTACAGTCCTTGTTGAAATTATCCAGCAATCTAGAAATTAGAAGTGGAATAACTCCTGAAATCTTCCAACTGAACTAGTTTAGATTCAGATAAAAAAATCTTTTGTGGGTAAATTTTTCCAACAGGTTTTGTAATTATAAACTGAGTATAGTTGATAATTTATCAAATTTCTACTTTACCAAGATACAAAACTGCAGAACAAGTCACAGAGAAGCTCAGACCAGTCTTGAAATGAAATAGCACTGGCTGTGGAGGGTAGTTCATAAATCAGAAAGGCTAAGGATGACATTACGGGTGTGACTTTGTCACTCTCTTGTGAAGTAGCGAGGGTTCTGAGAGAGAGAGAGAGAGAGACAGAGAGAGAGACAGAGAGAGAGACAGAGAGAGAGAGACCAAGAGAGAGACAGAGAGAGAGACAGAGAGACAGAGACAGAGAGAGACAGAGAGAGACAGAGAGAGACAGAGACAGAAAGACAGAGAGAAGGTCTAGACAGGGTGGCAGGAAAGACGTCCACAAGTGTGATCACATTGTTGTCTACCTGCCACTGTTATGAAAGAGTTAGGAGGAGTCAGGGAAGACCTACAGGCTAGGTGGGTTGGACAAAGGAGGTAGTACACTGGATTAAGTACATGCAAGTCCAGAAATAAAGTCCGACTGTGACTTTTCAATCCATGCAAAGCCGACCATTAAAACTCAACATTTGTGTCATTGTTTGATCCCTAATACATTCTGTTACCTCTGTCGATATCACTTCATCCATATGGGATTGTGGATATCTCCTTTAAAACTCAGTTTTGTTCTCCTTCTCTTCAGAAAGTGAACACAGAGAGAACACACAGAACTCATCCACTACCTGCTCCATACTCTCATTCTTTTCTGTATTCGGGCACCGCCATGTCCAAACTTATTCTGTGTCCTTCAGCTGATGAGTCAAAAGCTCCCAAATGAAACTTGCCTTGATTTATATTTTTTTTTCCTGTGCCTAACACAGAACTGAGCATATGTTCTAAGCTCACTGCAATTGTGCAGAATGAATGAATGAATGAATGAATGAATGAATGAACGAATGAACGAACGAAGAGGCACATTTTTAGCATAGTGAAGCACCCCCCGAGATGCTTCTGCAGGCAGATTGTAAGGCAGAGTAGGTTAAATGTTGTCTAAGAAAGTGCCATAAATCAAATAGTTTTCTTGGCTTTTAAGAGACCGTGAAGAAAGAACATTAGAAATTCCACTTCAAGTGAGAAGCTCTTTCTAGGGCTTTATTGACAAATGAGGGGCTGGCTTGCATCTGAATCCCCCAAGAGCTAGAGGGAGAATCTACTCCACAGGGAGCCTCTTCTATCACTCCCAGTGCTGGCATAAATATACTTGACCTTTATCAAGTGTCTGCGATTCACTCTGTACTCAAAAGTCTGTTTATTTTTACGCTTTTACCCTCCTGTTATATAACCTCTCCATCCAGACAGGGCACCAAGGATAGACCAAAGGAATGATTCCACCCATGCTTAGCTTAGTGAGCCAATGGGCTTACTGGAGTTATTTATAGGAGTATGAATAAGGAGCTACTTACAGATGTTTGACTGACTCAAAGGCAGCTCGATCACTGGAAAGACCACCTCAGCATGTGTAAGGACTATCTCATGAAGCTCCTCGGAGCTTCCTGTCTAACTTTAAGGCAGCTCGGATTTCCAGTCTCCTCTCTCAACAGTTGCTACCACTTATATCTTACTGGGGAGGGGCCTTTTGAATCGTGTCCGCCTCATGAGCTTCCTGAGTCTTGTAGTTTCATTTACTTTGGACCTTCTAAACCTCCCTCTTTTCTCCAGGAGAGAATGGTTCCACTCAGAGGAAATAGCTACACGGTTCTTACAAAACTCTGTGAAATTGGGAGTTCCTATTATTATTTTGCAAATGAGGAAACAGGGGTATAAAACAAATGATTTGACAAGTGCTAGGGCGAGTTCTCTAACCCAGGTATGTCTTGTTCTAGCTACACTCTTGCCACCAAAGCTCCACTCTATCACTTGGATTTCTGAGCCCTAGTTTCCTTACTCTGAAGTGAGGGGGTGTGATGAATTTGTAGGACTTCAAAAGTCTTCCTGCCCTGGGAGAATCTAAGTACGACAATGTAGGGGTAGCTTTGTCTCCCTTGCCCCTTGAGATGCTCTAAGCAGGAGTCCTGCCTTTAAATCTGTGAGGGAGAGAACTGGCTCAGCATTAGAGGCCTGGAGTAGCAGATGCCAAAAGAAAACCAATTTTGATTCAACAGTAATTTTCTAGCAAATTCAACATAGTGCCTTGAATATTTTAGGAGTCTCATAACAGTTAGGAACAAATAACAGGTTTAGAACTTGGGAAACTTATAACCAGGAGGAATTTAAAGTCATTCCTTCATTGGGTTTTGAGTTAAACTGATTTTTTTATTAGCTCATATTTGTTGTCATATTTGTGTGTGTGCATGCACACACAGGGGGGAGGAGGAGGAGAGAGAGAGAGAGAGAGAGAGAGAGAGAGAGAGAGAGAGAGAGAGAGAGAGATTTGCAGGCACACACAGCAGGAATGATGTCTCTCAAGAAACTAAGCCTACCGAAATTGTCAGACTACGGAGCTGGGAGATAAATCTCTGTTGTTTAACCTTTCCAGTCTGTGGTATTTGGCTATGACAGCCCTAGCAAAGGGATTCACTGCCTTACCTTTGACCTTTGTGATGTATAAGGCTGCGTACTTTGCTTCATTGTGATTTTCGGTGCCTTTTGTTTTGAACAGTGTCTTATTTGGTATCCCAGACTGTATGAACTTTTTTGATCCTCTTGCCTCAGCTGTTTGAGTGTAAGAATTAGAGGTCTGTGCCACTATTCTAACAGAATTATTCACAATACACAAAGGTATTGAAGTAATGTTATTCCATTCTAAGGGAAAGCAAGCTTGAGGATACCTAATATGGAAGGCCATCATGCCCCAGAGGAAAGAAACACAGGAAGAAGACCATCTCAGAAACAGAATGAAGAAGGAGATGTTAGAAGACTGATAGAATTTTCATTTTGTTCCCAAAGCCGGGGAGGGACCTTGGTTTCTGGTCTTCTAACCCTCACATAATTGAAGCTGAGGAAGGACTCTTCTGAGGATATGGTTTGTGGTCAATGAACAGAATGAAGCTGAGTGCCCAATGCATGGATTTAGACCAACAACCATGACCTCAGCTAACCAATCAAATTTATTAACAACAGATGAGCAGACAAATTTTGCCTAGCTCCGGGGAGTTTGCAATGCCCCATGTAATAGTTGAAGTAGGACAGCATGAGCCCTACCTAGTCGTATGGGCTTCCTGCTATCCAAGCTCTAACTTCAAAGCAAGGAGTTGGGCGGCCAATGAGCAAAGAGGGAGAGAACAGCAAATTATAAATAGCACATAATACCAAACATCTCAGGCTTATTTCTGAACTATGAATTAAGAAATGTGCCTATGATGATTAAGAGTTATTTTTCTTGAGCCATTTTTTTTTATTGAAGGAATCAATGATCAGATTAACCATGGCCACATGACTTTGAGCTGCCAAAGTTATATTCAAATAACTTGCCTCCGAGCTGTTCCACCCTGACCCATCCTGCATCTTGTTGACACCAGGATCATAAAATTTCATTCTCTCTTCCCCAGCCCCAAAACATTTGTTTGGCTCTGAGACTCCTGAAGGCATCCTTTAGTGCCTTTGTCCAGCCTGCCGTTCTATATTCCGTCCCTGAGAAGTCTGTTATCTGAGAGGTGAACCAGAAGCCAGGTTTACTCCAGGTCATCCCACTTCTGTGAATGCACCAGATGGTCAGATTAGCTTTCATAGGAATTGGAATATTGACTCTGTGAACTAAGTTATTTTTTTGAGGAAGTCGTATGGATGTCTTGGAGCCTGCAGACTGATGCTAGTTGCCTAGAGCGTTGTGATTATGGAAGAGGGTAGAGCACCCAGAGTCAAAGTTATCTAGAGGTACCTTTAGTCTCTTTTAATAGATCTTTGTAAACAACCCCTGCATCTGGTCTTATATCCACTGGACTTCGAAATTGAAAACTGGAATGAATCCCCCAGACTCAAGTGTTTCTAACCTCTGCTAGCCCTAAAGCTGAGGATCTATGGATCCCACAGAAGACATTTTCTCCCTTTCCTGCAGCTCATGGGTGTGGTATCTCTGCCAGTATAAACTGGTACACATCATATTTACCACTTCTTTTGTGCTATGATTATGACAGTTCATATCATCTCTTCCACAATGGATCATGGCACTGATCACGGTGACTTGAATCCAGATCCCTGGGATATAGTCACTCATATTTGGCCTAGAATAAACTATTTTCTTGTTTTCTTTAAGATAGAGTTGTTATTTTATGCTAACAGATGCCCACAGGCTGGTAGTTTTTGTTGGCCATTTGACCTGAGGAAATGGGGTGTGTGAACTGAGAAGAGGGTTGTTTTATGTAATTACATGCACAGTAATAAAATCTGTTATACAGATTGGAATGGATGAGGCAGCTGTAGAGAAGCCAAGGTAAAGGAAGAACATGGTTGGGAATGGCAGGATCAAAATTAGGGAAGCTTTTCATTCCTGGGGTTTAGACCTTGGAGAGATCAGATGCCAATCCTACCCTCCAAGGCTTCAGATCCCTTTGTTTATAAGTTACCTCACTCCCTTTGATTTAAGGAGGGTGATAGTTTTGAAACTTGTATCTAGAATTGTTTGGACCAGAGCCATGTAAATGGCCACACCCTCAGTGTAGGCTATAAGAGCATCTTCAAAGTGGGCATTACAGTTGTCCTCACTTCTCTCTTAGCGGAGGTGGATGTCCAGTCTGCTTTCTGTTCTCTTCTTACCCTTTACACATTTATGATCTTTCCCTTATTTAACATTTCTTCTAACTAGAATCCTCATTCTTCTTGGCCTACTAGAATTCAACATGTTTTTGAAGTTCTACTTTGTTCAAGTTAAAGGCTCCTACAGACTTTTCAATACAACATGATTCCTTTAAACCTCCATTGTTCTAATTGTTTTCTTTGAAAATCTCCCTACATCTGATTCCCCTTGCCTGCTTTGCTCCCCACCCCCTCTCCCATCCAGTTCCCTACTTCCATCCACCTACGATGATATTTGCTTTGTTTCCCCTTCTGAGAAAGGTTTAAGCATCCTCCCTTGGGTCTTCCTTGTTATTTAGCTTCTTTGGTTCAGTGGATTGTAGCCTGGCTATCCTGTACTTTCTGGCTAACATTCACTTATCAGTGAGAACATACCATGCATGTCCTTTTGGTTTAGGTAATCTCACTCAGGATAATATTTTCTAGTTTCACCCATTTGCTGCCAAATTAATGATGCCCTTATTTTTAATAACTGAGTAGTAGTCCATTGTGTAAGTGCTCTACATTTTCTTTATTCATTCTTCAGCTGAGGAACATGTGCATCATTTCTAGTTTCTAGCTATTGTGAATAAAGCTGCTGTAAACATGGTTGAGCATCTGTCCTTGGGGTAGAGTGGAACGTCTTATGGGTATATACCCAGGAGTGGTATAGCTGAGTCTTAATGTAGAACTATTCCAGGATTGGGGATTTAGCTCAGTGGTAGAGCGCTTGCCTAGGAAGCGCAAGGCCCTGGGTTCGGTTCCCAGCTCCGAAAAAAAGAACCAAAAAAAAAAAAAAAATGTAGAACTATTCCTAATTTTCTGAGAAACCACAAAATTGATTTCCAGAGTAATTGTACAAGTTTAAACTCCCACCAGCAATGGAAAAGTATTCTCCTTGCTCCACAACCTTGCCAGCATGTGCTGTCCCTGGAGCTTTTGATCTTAACCATTCTGATTGGTGTAAGGGGCAATCTCAGAGTCATTTGATTGCATTTCCTCGATAACTAAGGAGGTAGAACGTTTGTTTAGGTGCTTCCTGGCCATTCGAGATTCCTGTTAAGAATTCTGTTTAGTTTGTACCTCATCTTTTACATTGGTTTATTTAATTTGCTGATGTCTAACTTCTTAAGGTCTTTATATATTTTGAATATTATCCCTCTGTCAGATATAGGGTTGGTAAAGATCTTTCCCCAATATATGGTTTGTCATTTTGTCCTAATGATAATGTCCTTTGACTTACAGATGCTTTTCAGTTTTATGAGGTCCCATTTATTATTTGTTGACCTTAGTGCTTGAACCATTGGTGTTTTGTTCACGAAGTTATCGCCTGTACCAATGAGTTCAAGGCTATCCTCCAATTTCTGTTCTATTAGATTTACTTTATCTGGTTTTACATTGAGGTCTTTGATCCCTTTAGGCTTGAATTTTGTACAGGTGATAAATATGGATCTATTTGATTTCCTCTACATGCAGACATCCAGTTAGACCGCACCATTTGCTGAAGATGTTCTCCCTTTTCCATTGTATTTTGGCTTCTTTGTAAAAAAAAAAAAATCAAAGTGTCTGTAGGTGTGTGGGTCTTTGATTCGATTCTATTGATCAACCTGTTTCTATATCAATACCATGCAGTTTTTATAATTGTTATGGGTATAGTGAAAAATGTTAGCTTCAGGATACCTAGAGGCTAACAGTTCTAATACCCTGCAGTTTAGAAAGAATAAGGATTTATATCATAAGATGTCAACAAAGAAAGGTGATATCAAAACATATAGAAATATTTGCAATATTAAAATATAAAAATCTATTGGAAAATATAAAATGTGAACATTCATATTACACTTTTATTTAGTTTAATCCACAATGTCTCCATGGCATGTGATACAACACTAAATTCAGATGAAATAGAAATGAGAAAACAGAAAACAGAAGAGTCTGAAGAAGATGGAGATCATCGGAAAGGAAGTTGATGAGAGAGGAGATGAGGAAGAGATCTCAGGCTGGCGAGTCCTTCCTTTCTCCCAGCCCTCCAAGTAAACTGAATATTCACTTGGACTCTTTCAGGATCTCTGCTCTTTGGGAGGAAAAGGAAAAACTGTGAAGGTGGGGTCCATAAACCAAAACCAAAACCAAAACAAAACCCTGAGCTGGCAAAGGCAAGTTCCCCCCAACAGCAATAGAGACTTCGTATCTATGCTTCCGACTCAGGGTGGGACACACTAGTCTTTACATGGAGTACCCTAGCCTTTATTACCAGCATGAACCTATAGTAAGGAATTAATATTTCAAAATAACAGATAAATAAATCATAATAGAATTTACCCACTCACCAACACCCACTCACAAATCTGCAAGGCACTCCCTACTATCGCATAGTTAATTAGCATATGAAGTAGCCACACCCCCTTGTATTGTAGGTTATAGAAATCTAAGACCAAAAGTCAGATAATTCTAACAATAAACATCACTTGGCCAATGTTTTGGTGATGAGACTGCCTTTTACTCACCATTGACCTTTGAGTTCATGAGAGCTTCCCCACCCTGTTTGTCTCTGGGGCAGCCCAAGGCTATGTCCAATGACTTGTGCTAGCTTGGGTCATTTTTTTTCCTCTTACCATCTACACCCCAAAGTTATGATATGCAATATCATGAGTTTGCTTAGGCACATCCTCTGCCTACCCTGTAGATAGAACATTCCAAAGCATTTGAACTGCAGAACATAGCACATTCTGTGTCTGTTTCCTTTCTTCAATTTTTTTAATTCAGGTTTATGAAAACATCAAAAACAATGTGGATGGGAAGCAATGTGTGGTGGCACTCACCTTTAATCCCAACATTCTGAAGGTAGAGGCAGGAGAATCTCTGTGAGTTCAAGGCTAGCTTGGTCTACATCGTGGGAGTAGATCTAAAAAACAAACGAAGGCAAGTGAAGGAGAAGAGGCTGTTCCTGGAAGTTTCACTCAGCTTCCTGGGATTCACCAAGATCACCGCATTTCCCTTGTTTTTGGTTCTAGCCTAAACTCATAATTTTAGGAGGCCAACTCTGAACCATGTAATGACCAAAACCTGATGGCAAAGCAACCCTGTGGGCCTATGATCAACAGACTAAACACTAGACTCTTTTACGGCTATTTTGTACAAACTGCTACCTTCTTTCGCTGCTCCCACATCTGCCCTACCTTTCTTTCCTCAATGAGTCTTAGAGACAGCTAGCTCAGTTTTAGAAAGTCGAGCTGATAGGCTTTTCTTTTCTACACTCAAATCACGGATGCTACTGTGTGCACAGACGATTTCTTATTGCGTTGTTCAGATTCATCATACGGAGGCTGCTAAAAGACAGCAGCTGTGTTACAACTGCATTATTTAGTTAACAATGATCTGGTGATGGCCCCCATGTGTGAGGAGCTTTAAGTGTAGAACTTTACCCTGAAGGGATGGGATCTCAGAGCCGGGTACTTTGCAGTGTCCAGAATACAGACGTGGGGTGCTAATGAGCTGCATTGTTCCTCAGATCAGATGAAAATTGGCTGTGCTTTGGCTTTGAAGTCCAAATAGAAGTATTTAACATGCTTGTTCACCCAGTTGAATCTATGTGACTCACTGTCCAAACCCAAGTCACAGCTCTGTGATGAAATATGAAACTCATTTTTCCCCAGGACTCAGATACCACAGATCTGACTGAACAGTTCACAGCAAGGTCAGTTCCAATCCTGTCACATGTTGATCAGCTCATCTGGGAGCTGTAAAGCAGGACATTTGGGTTCAAAGAGTTATTGGCCCAGCTCCCCACTCATAGGAACCATCAACAGATCGAAGCCTGCTGAATAACACAGTTGTAACACTACATGCTATCTTTGAGCAACATCGTTTTCCTTTACATTATGATAAATCCAAACGATGCAATATGCCTCACTGATTTGGAAAATAAACTGAAGACTTTCTGTTGGTTGGGCCCACATCATTTGTGAAACCCAGTACAGACTGGATTGTTAGACTCCTGTGTTCAAAACTCTGTGAAAATGTTGAGATGGTTGACTAAAGAACATTAGACACAGTGGTAGTGGTGGTTGCCAGGCGTCATCAGACGCCATGCAGAAGGATTTGGCTCTCATCAACATAAAAACTACAGTTCTCATTTTTAAAGTAAAAAAGAGATAATTTGATCTGCAGCCATTTTGAGTGACCATGGCCCAGGAACCCAGATTTAGGCTACCTTAAATTCCACATTCCAACGTGGAAACAGCTTCCTTAAGTTCTTGTAGCTTTTCAAAACAAAGAAAGTCATAACTGAAGGCAGGTTTAAAATACATCAGTGGGCACATCCGAGAGGTGGTTACAGCAAATGGGGGAAGCGTTTCTATGGGCCTCAGATGCTATCTAATAACACTCTTAGCTTTTGGATTGGTGTAAACTAGTAGTCTGCTAAATTAATAGATCCTAGAACATTTTATCTCACCGGATGCTGGCTCTGACACAGAGGTAGGCAAGGAATGGCTTCTCCGGAGAGCCCGAATAATCCCAAGACAAAGCCTTTGGTCCTGCAACATTCCAGTTTCTCCACTGAACTGCAGTTCTAATCAGTCAACCAGTCTCTACAGAGACACTTTCTTTCCAAGAGTTTTCATTTATAGTCTCCATTTGAGTAACACTCGTGAGAGCCTATCACTTAGTGTACTTTGTTCCTGACCTTGTAGTGTGCCCCATGCTCCTTCATTCTCACCATAGGAACATCAAGCATCTGCTTGATCTGTTTGTTTTCCCTCTGCCCAGAGCAGTACTGACCTCTTTCCCATGCTTGTCTACTTATTTCATCTCAGTTTTAGTGCTCACCATGCTGTGGACAGCAGAGGACACACACACGCACACACACACGCACACACACACACACACACACACGCACACGCACACGCACACACACACACACGAACTATAAGGGGTGGAGATCAAATTGCAAAAAGGGAAAAAAGCCAAATCGCTCACTGACCTTCAAGATAACAAAGTTCACACTAGTAGAGAACAAACGCTGTTGCTTCTGCAAAGCATTCTGCATGCCCAGTAACGAGGCTCTGGAACACAGCCTAGCCCAGCCATGGAGCCAGGGACCCGAGTCCCATAAATGACTGATGGGTGGATGACCCTTCAAATGGCATGGTCTGGTAGGTACAGCTGGGAATGGTTGAGACTTGGGTATGTAAGATGACAACATTGCACAGTTTCTCATCTGTCACTCTCCCATATCATTTCAGTGGAGAATATGGGCTCCCCAAAAAGGAGGGGTGGAGATGAACTTGCAGCCCACATACACTTTCAGGTACTAGGGCTAGAGAGGGGAAGTTTCTTTCCATGTATAGAAGACAAAGTCAAATATCTTGTCTAAGATCTTACAGAGAAGACGTCAGACAGTGCCAGTTTCTCTAAGCTCAAAGCAAGTCTTTTTCCATAAATAGAAAGCCTGTCAATTCTGGACAATATTTTCACATATGCTAACATACTGTCTTATATAACTCTTGCCCACTTACTTAACATGGGTAATAGTTAACCAGAGATGAGGGCTGATGAAGTCTTTGGAAGTGTCCTGGTTGTTCCCCGAGTGTTCAGCAGTTCCGTTTCCATGGTGAATGTTTGCAACTTTGGGCACTCTTTGGTGGATAGTGGAAAGCATCAACTCCAAGGACTAACAGGCTTGATTTTAGTGAGATAACTCTGAGAAGCTTGGAAAGGGTCAGGAGAGTCTTCAAGCATTTAGTCAGAGTTAAAAATCTCTTAACCGTTCAGCTCTGAAAAGACTAGGGGAGAGTATGGGGTCATTAGAAACAGGTATCATCCTTCCCAATGATACAGAGGTGACTTAGACTGTAGCTACAAACAGTGAAGTCCCTATAACACTCGAGTACAGGAGTGGGTAAAACTAGCTACTTCTGCCTTAATCCTGCCAGCATTTCCTAGTCTCCTAATCCAAGTGTCCCAGGCTCTGAGGTCTGAGACAGCTTTCAGCCCATGGAACCATGAAGGATGACGAGGGAGGTGGGAAAAACTCACATAATTACTTTCCATATTTTACAGATGCTGAAATGGAGGCCAGGAGAGGTTAGATAACATGTCCCAAACCATGCAACTAACAATTCAAACTCGGAATGTCACATTACAAAATGGAAGACAACACAGTGCTCTAAAACGTGTCCTCCAGTGGATTAGCAGCATGGCACATGGCAATAAACTCTCTGCTACCAAATGGCCATGGTCTAGAGCCCAGCAATTAGAGCATGCCCGCCTGAATAAGCAAAACTGAATTTTACTTATTAGAAATGTGTGCTGTTGGATTACCATCCCACAGAGGCATAATTAGGACCAGGATTGCAAAGTGTTGCCTGGGGGGAATTGGTTTTAAGAAAAGAAATGGGAGGAGGGGTGGAGTTAGCTGTATTGATTTTATAGCAATGAGCTCTTCTGAAATAGGGTCCAGAGATTTGTAAGTTTGCTTTCTTAAACAGTGTTTATATTCTTCTCAAGTTTGTATTCCTTATCACTTGTTAGCTCAGCAGCTATAAACTGAGCCCCTCCTCTGAGGCCAGCACTGTGTTAGGTACTGGAGACATAGCTGTGGCTCTAGTCTGAAGTACTCGGACCCTTGTATCAGAAGGCAGATGAAATCCACATCATGAACACATACACACGAGTGCTATAGTATATAAGGAAGGAGTGTTGAAAAGTGAGGGTGAGAAAAACCATAGGAGGGAGCAGAGACATTCATTACCTTATGCAGAATTATCAAGAAAGCAGTATCTGACAGAGAGACATTATGAACATTGTCTTAGATAGGGTGTCACGGATGTCAAGAGACACCATGATCAAGGCAACTCTTATAAAGGACATTTGTTTGGGTCTGACTTACAGTTTCAGAGGTTCAGCCCATTATCATCATGGCGGGAAGCATAGGAGCCTGCAGGCAGACATGGTGCTGGAGGAGCCAAGAGTTCTACTTCTTGATTGGAAGGCTGCCAGGAGGAGACTTTCTCCTGCAGGCAGCCAGGAGGAGGGTCTTTCTCACACTGGGCAGAGCTCGAGCACTAGGAGACCACAAAGCCTGTCTACACAGCCACACACTTCCTCAAGGCCACACCTACTTCAACAAGGCCATATTCCTAATAGTCCCACTCCCCATGGGCCAAGCATATTCAAACCACCGCAAACATAACTCAAGGAGACATCTATTCATGGATAGTGCAAAAACGAACTTTAACCCAGTTCACGGAAGAGAATTTTAGACCTGGAAGACACCAGAAGGGTGCTGCATTCTATAATGAAGAAAGTGAGTCCTGGGACGCTAAGTCTTTTTTTCAGAGCCATATTGTAAATATGTTATCAGTAAAATTATCAAGAAAGCTTGATTAAAATGTTCAATATAAGCACTTCCTCATGATTCAGCAAACATTGCTATGTCATGATTATGTGTCACTAGCCTAGGCTCATGTTTTTTGCATTGCCTCATATGGTTTTATGATTGCTATTTCAAGCTAATGATTATTTACTGTGAATTTATATTTTAGATAGCTCAAGGTACGTTTTCCCTTTGTGTGGTATGCTGTCTTGGGGTTTCATTGCTGTGAAGAGATACCATGACCATGAAAATTCTTATATAGAAAACATTTAGTTGGGACTGGCTTAAAGTTTCAGTTTCTTCCATTGTCATTTTAGTGGGGACCATGGCAGCCTGTAGGCAGACATAGTGTTGAAAAAGGAGCAGAAGGAGACTATGTTCAATACTGGGCAGAGCTTGAGCATAAAGACCTTCATGTCAGCTCCCACAGTGACACACTTCCCCCAACAAGGACACATCTACTCCAACAAGACCACAACTCCCTATAGTGCCACTCCCCATGGGTCAAGCATGGGTCAATCACATGAATCTATGGGGAGCACGCTTCTTCAAACTACCATATATGTTAATAAGGTAAATGATGGACCAAATCTTAGTGATTTGTGGTTACAGCTGTTTGTGACATTATCAAGCACACTTCACTTTTTTAAATTGATCTTTACTTTTTCTCCTCTTCCTCTCCTTCTTCTTCATGTTAAAAATTACTCTGCTGGTCCTTGTTTACTGGTCAAATTATACTCTGTTATTTTACATAACAGCAAAGGTCTTGTTTAGTGTTGGAGATTAGACAAATGAAGAAGAATTTGGTCAGTAAGGAAACCATAATATTTAAGTTCAAATCAGAGGGCAAAATTAGAGATTCCAGAGAAAACTGGCAACAACAGGTCATACAAGAAAGTTCAAGGGGTTGGGGATTTAGCTCAGTGGTAGAGCGCTTGCCTAGGAAGCGCGAGGCCCTGGGTTCAGTCCCCAGCTCCGAAAAAAAGAAAAAAGAAAAAAGAAAAAAAAAAGAAAGAAAGTTCATACCAAGCACAGGGCATCACAGTAAACACAGGGTATGTATGTATGAACAGAGTCAGCTGCTAGATTGAAGAGATGGGCATCTGAACAGAGACAGGGATATGTGACTGAAGATTAAGGAAGGGCGAGGGACCAGAATGGCTTGAAGAAATAGTGCTGTGATGGTTCACTTTGTGTGTGACCTGACAGGCTAAGTGATAGTCAGATGGAAAGCACTGCTAGAACTGTCTCCAAGGTTGACTCCCAGAAGACCTTGCTAGAATCAGCAGGCTTACTAAAGGAGATTGTCCTTGGTGGTGTGGGTGGAAATTGACAATGTGGATAAAAAATGTCTTTGAATCTAAAGGTCTAAATAGAGCACAGAAATGAAGAAAGAGCCAATTTGTCCTATATTTATCTTATACTGAGCTAGCTCATCCACTTTTGTCTTCATGGGACATCAGAGCTCCTGGTTTTGATCCTTGGGTCTCCAGCACTTAAACCCCATTCCCTGGTTCTCTCTTGTCTTTCTTCCAGTTTTGGACTGAACTGTATCACTGGATCTTCAGTATGTGATCCACTTCTTAGTCTCACACTGTGTGAGTTGACTCTCAAAGAAAATATCTTCTTATACATCTATCTATCTATCTATCTATCTATCTATCTATCTATCTATCTATCTATCTATCTATCCATCCATCCATCTACATACCTTACATGTAACTGGTTCTTTTTCACTGAAGAATCCTAGTTCTTTCACTGTCAAACACAAGTCTGTGGATGTACTTTTCTAAAGACAATGTTCAAAGACTCCAACTCTTACACGATTGACAATGCTTTTGTCTTGAAATGAAATTAGACTGAGTTTTGAGGTGATATTTTTCTATTGCTTTGACTGGTTTTAAACTAGGCTCAAGTGGTCCTTTTGTTTTTCTTTCTTTTTTTTTTTTTTTTGGAGCTGAGGACCGAACCCAGGACCTTGCACTTGCTAGGCAAGCGCTCTACCACTGAGCCAACCCCTGCTTCAGCTTTCTGAGTGGCTAATATCATAGGAATACCTTAGTGCTGGGGTAACAATTACTTCTAATATAAATTTATGTGAAGTAGAATTAAAAAGCCCTCTACATAGATTTAAACAGAGGTGGGGAGGGAGTATGTGGAGGTCTGCTAAAGGACAGGGGAATCCACAGTGTGGGTAAAGAACATGTGGCAGAGTAGGCTGAAAGCCTTCAGACCAACCGAAACAGAGGATACTAGCTTGTGTAATTGGCACGTCTGTGCCTTGGTCTGTATTGTGCAGCTATAACAGAATGCTAGAGACTGGGCAATAGTCAAAGGAAAGAAACTTTCTCCTCATAGTCCTGCACATGGGACATGATATGTTGAGGAACTGACATCTGGTGAAAGCCTTTCGGTTGCTTGTTCCCATGACGGAGAGTGAGACAAGAGGGGTGTTGAGAAGAGAGAGAGAGAGAGAGAGAGAGAGAAAGAGAGAGAGAGAGAGAACAAAAGGACAGCCTCACAGCATTAAGCCCCTTTATATAATAATTAACAGTACTCTGTTGATGAAGTGGAGCCCTCCTAATCTATAGGGCTTCTCTCTGTTCCACCCCTGATAACATTATACTGGATAGTATGTTTCCAACATGTGGTTTTGTTTTGTTTTTCTTGAGGGGGAGGGTTTCACATTTAGATTAACCAGCCTTTCATAAATCTTTACTTTCTTTTGAAAACATGACTGGACACGTTGAGAATGCAATGTTAGAACAGTTGCAGGAATGGATCTGAGTGTGAAGAGAGAACTGGAGCAGACAGCTCCTCCCACATCCTCTTGGCTCCAAGTGGCCTCCTGCAGGCACAAGTCCTTACTCTCCCCAGGGAGAACCCTTGAACACTTGTGTACAAGGAGACAGTTTTGAAATCCTAGAGAGTTCACAGGCTAGGAGCAGCTCAGCCTACAGGAGATGAAAGCGAATAGACCAGCAGTACTTTCTCACTCCGTCGGGGGCAAGCGTCTGGATCAGATGTTCTATAGTTTTCCATGGAGGTGGCAGACTAGAATCTTTAGCATCCTGCAGTGGATTTCTTCTCAGGGCACCATGTTGTTTGGCCACCATGACTACACCATGCTCCTATTTTCATATTGAGCCTTCCTACCACAACTTCTCAAATTAGCTGATGGCACCCATGTCCTTTTCTTGGGATCAGTTCATAGGAAAAGCCAAGCTCAGGGAGTGACCAAACCAGCATATAAACCTGAGTTGTTTGGCTCTACAGTCAAGTCTTTAAGGACTGCATATGAATGAAAGAATTCTCTCATAAGAGCAAAGACTTCTGACAGATTAAAGGGGGAAAGAATGGAAAGACCCTTCAAAAGTAGCAGTAAGTAAAATGGTAGGACATGCCTATAATCCCAGCACTCAGGGGTTGAGGCAGGAGGATTGGAAGTTTGAGACAAGCTTGGGCCACAAAGCAGGGTTGTTTCTGCCTCGAAGAAATGAAATAAAATCATTCTTAACTGTAAAATTTTATATGGTCAAGTGTTGGTTTTGTTCTTTTCGGTTTTGCTTACAGAAATGTTCTGAACTGGGTATTAATCTTAGCGGGAGAGTCAGTGAAAATGTACCTGGATGTGACATTTCCAGTGACTTTATCATTTCAGATTTGAGGAGGGAAAATGTGCTGGTGCGAAGATCCTCTTAGCCACCACAAAGATATGGCAGGCGTGTTAAGGACAATTGTGAGTATTCATCAGCTGTTTCCACCAAGCAAGAAATGCTACCGAGTGAAAGACCCATTCCTCCACATCTCACGTTCATGAGGATCTTTGTGAATTATCCTCAACCTTACGAGGAGAAAAAGAGAGAGAGAGAGAGAGAGAGAGAGAGAGAGAGAGAGAGAGAGAGAGAGAGAGAGAGAGAGACACCACAAGAAAGAAGGAAATGACCACAAGTCCTATCTCGGTGCAACAGGCCTAAAAAGTCTGTCATGTTTCCTCTTTCCCCTGGTTCTCAAGATTTCCTGGTCTGACTGGGAGTCCGAGGTGAGGCGAGCAGAACTGACTCCAAATGCACACCATTCTTCTTTCTTAAAACACTTTTAAAAAATTATTATTTTACACAGATGGGTGTTTGCCTGTGGGTAAATTTGTGTGCTGCATGCATGCCTGGTACCCACAGAGGCTAGAGAAGGATCCCATGGAACTGTAGTTCCAGCTGTGAACTCCCACATGGGTTCTTGGAATTAGACTGGATCCTTCAGAATGATAACCAGTGCTCTTAACCGCTGAGCAATTTCTCTAGCCCCACACCTTTTTTTTTTTTTTTTTCAATTGTGTGCCTGTGTGTGTGGTTGTTTAGATCAGAGGGCAACTTTCCTTCCACTGTGATGGCTAGATCTTTGGCCATCAGGTTTACATGGCAAGAGCCCCTCCCTCTGAGACATCTCATTGGCCTGAGTTTTTGCTTTTCCTTTCAGAAGGAAGAAATTGTCAGTGTAACAGTCATGAGCAGTGGCCACAGTGAACCATGGAGGCCACTAGGCAGGTGTGAAACTTGTAGCTACATTCCGGTCATTCTCTGGATCCTGTCTTGGTTAGCCCCATAATCTGCATTGGCAGACAGAAGCAAAGCTCAACATCCTCAGAATGCCTGCATGCCTGGTTGGAAACCCAATTCCACTCCATTTTCTTGGTGGACTCTTCTGGGGTCCAATGCTGCTGTCTGTAAAATCATAGCAGTCAGAATCCCAGCACAACGCAGTTATAGCCTTAGATTGAAGAGGCTCTAATAAAGAAACTGGTCATTACTATGGGCAGGACAGGAGAAACCAATGGGTGATAACAAACACCAGAAAGGGTGACATGAAGCAGCCAATACTGCTCCTAGGTCATAGGACACTCCTAGATTGGAGGATAATGATAGACTTGTTTGTGAAGGCCTGAGTGTGACAGTGATAGCCATCTGTGTCTTTCTTTTAGGAGAACACTAGCACTGTTATCTCTCAGCTCTGATGCTGTTCTGCTTATTCTGGGAAGCTGGTATTTCCTGCTAGTAGTCTTCCCTCAGCCATGGCTTAATCCTACTGGAATCCAGTGTGAGGAAGGGCGACTGCAGCCATCTGTAACAGCCAGCTTCCCATGATACAAAGTAGAACACAGAAGGACAGAGAATGGATGTGGAGGAGCAGAGAGAGATGACATCACTGAATAATGGTAGCTGCCCCATAGAGCTATTACTCTATGAAGCTTTTAAAGCACATGATAAGCATTACAAGTCTGTTACTAATATGGCACCTTTTTTTTCCCCCCTCTGGGCCTCTTTGTATCCTGGCTGCCACAGGACTGGCAGATCTGTTCCGTGTGCTCTTACATGGAAAGTCACTCTTCAAAGGATGAAGGTCTGATTCCTATTCTTGGAGCACTGTTCTTGAGACACAATGTTGACTGACCCCTATGCTAGGGTATTTGTTGGACCCAGAATTGAACAATTATATGCGATTTCCATCCAGACAGGCTCTCTTCCTCTTATAAAGCAAATCTCCACACAGCTTGATACCACACCACTCAAGCTGGGCATGGTAAGTCCATTGTTCTTGTCTCCCTAGTGTGTGGGGATCTAGGCTCAGGCTCCTTTGGTGAGTAAAAGTCATTTACATGATGAAATCTTGTCACTTTCTTTTTCCAGAGTCCATGAATAAGAAAAGTTGTTACCATCTATTGAATCTAGTCATTGGCAAAAGGGTATATAAGAGGGTTTATATATCTTTTTTGCCATTTAATCTTTATAGCAATCCTGTCAAGTATTAGCCACTTTGTATGTAAGAAAACTGAGATTCCAAGGTTTTACCTGCACTGTGAGTAGGTGGTAGGAGACTTATTATGTGTCTATATCTCTCAGAGGGTTTCAGAAAGTTGATCATCACAACTGGACTGGGCTGGCCCCAAAGGCCTTGATACCTCACGGCAATGTCAACAAATACTCCTTGAATCATATATTCCCTCCCAAACCGTTTGTCTACTCACAAAATACATGGAAGCCAAAACTAAGCTGTCTGTCTTGAGAAGGCTTGTACTACAGTAGAAGACATGAATCATACAAGTAGACCAGTCTGAGGTGATTCAGAACTGTACTGAGTCAGTTGCTAAACTGAGTGGCACAGTTCAGCCTCTTGGGGGAACTCCAAAAACAGGAAGACAGAAAAGTCACAAGAACAGGCTTAAGGAGAAGCTGGGTTTTAGTGAGAATAAAATTGGACAAGTAAGGAATGTCAATGGGGGCAGGAGGACATCCGAATAGAGAGGGAAGACAGAAACAAGCCCAGTCGGTGTAAGAGAAAAATGAGCTTACTAAAAAGAGGGTGTCCTGGGGCTGGGGGGTTTAGCTCAGTGGTAGAGCGTTCCCTTAGGAGGAAAAAGGCCCTGGGTTGGGTCCCCAGCTCCGAAAAAAGAACCAAAAAAAAAAAAAAAAAAAAAGAGGGTGTCCTAGCACATACAGCAGAGAGGACACAGCAAAAGTAAGGAGTCCATGAAAGCCACAAAAGGCACGAGACTCCATGCACAGCAAGAAGACTCACAGGGTCAAACAGGAGTGAGAGGGAGTTGTGCCTCTAGAAAAAGGCAAGGCACCAAGAGGACAGCTGTCAAGACACTAATGCTGAGTGACAAGCACTAAGTTAAAGAAGAAAGCTACCAGACATGGCGAATGTCAAAAGGTAAGACAAGGGTGACTCCACGGTCACTACCTTGGTCATGCTCAGTAAAGGAAGCAAGGGTGGTGACAGGCGGGAGAGCTGCCTATGCGCTGCTTTTCTCAGTTTAACTAGAAGCGTCTCCAAAATGAAATGAATATGACTCTTCTTATCAGAGAAATAAAGTGTCCTTTTCTCTTTCTGAGGTGCGAGATGCCTGCCTTTATAAAAAGCTTCTAGAAGTCCTCTCTGATCTATCAGAGAACCCTTAGACACCACTTCCATTGCTCCTTAGCTGGGGGAGACTTTGAAGTTGGTGGGCCAAGAAGACGGGGAATTGAGTAGGGGAAGGTTCCTTATATTCACAAGTGTGTGGGAGAGATAAAACTCAAAGTAGGGAGACAGAAGAAAAAGCCTAAACACACCCAGTTTATCATTGTGCTAAATCTTGAGGAATTTAAAATACGTCGGTGTTAATCAACCAGTCAGTCATGATTTACTCACTGAGCCGAGGTCCTGCTCTGCTTTGTCCCTGAGAAGTGTTTATCCTCACAGATTCTCTAGGCAGTGAAAAGGTATGCTTTCATTAAGACACGCACTTTCATTTCTGTTTAAATGTTAAGGAATCGTTTCCAATAAACTTGTTACCAGTTATCCCTGAGTCTTCCTATTAAGATCTAGTAATGCTCCGGCATCTAGACCTTTTGAAAATGTAGGTGTTTCCCTGCAAGGCTAATAAGCACACAAATAATCAAGTAAATAAAAACCCCTCTCCAGTAAGCAGTTCAGCCTTCATTTCCTCTGGGAGAGGCCACAGTCAGGCTGTAAATAGATTTAATTTGTAGATGTCTGCTCCCTTCCTGGCCTTCTCCTATTTATTGAGAACAAATTGAGAGCCGGATTTATCTGTTCTTTTAAATCTTTTGAATCATCCTTATTGCCTACAAATTAAGAGAAACTCATTCTGACTTGAAAGTAAATAGCATGCTACAGTCTAAAGCATGCCTCATGCTGTGTGATGTTTCTTTCAAACAATTTGAGCGCGGACACTCATGTGTGTGAAAAAGAGAGAGACACAGAGAGACGTAAACACAGACAGAGAGATAGTGAGACAGAGACAAAGAGACACAGGCAACGAGGATGGGAACTGTTTGCTCAGGACACAGTGGGGGAGCAGACTGAGTGCTTGAATAGATAGTGAGCATTAACTTGGAAACATCTGCTCCAAGCAAGCCTCAATCAAACTTTTGAAGAGGCTTCGCCAGACACAAAATGGCATTTCCTGATCAGCTGTCGGGAATACTATGTGTCTGCAGACATGAATCACATCCCCTGTTGGTACATTCCATTTCACATCAGGAACACGAGCCCTTTCCCACTGGTCCTCACCATCTTTGCAGAGCGGGGGAGGAACCAGCCGTTCTCCTGGAAGACACACATTCGGCTCCTCTGGTCTGAGAGGCAGTGCAGCATCGAGATGAGAGAAGCTGAGGCAACTGGCTGGGTGGTCATACAGACAGCAAAGGCAAAAGCCCAGCCAGATGTGGTCTTTTCTTTAGGCACTGAAGACTTCTGAAAGTCACCAGCATTGACTGAGAAACTTGCTCAGGGCTCTAGGGCGTTGTTTCTGTTAGACTCATCTTAGACACACCTCTTTTGCTTACTTTTCCAACTCGATGCCACAGTTAGATTTTTTCTTTTTACCTTGAGGGACACACTGAACATGTATGTATCAGCTACAAGAAAGTTTTGTAAATCTTCATAGCTTTATCAGAGACATTGCACAGAGTAAAATAACTATACTAGAATGAAATATATCACCGTACGATATTTGTATGGGAACCAAAGGGAAGAAAACGAGGCTGGAGGACAAGCCTATCAGGCTTGTTTTGTTTGTTGACTCGTACACAATCAGCTGGAAATACCACTTACTTCTTTTCCATGCTACTTGTTGGAGTCAGGTGTTACTAGCTTCGTTTTACAGGTCAGACAAACTGAGGCTCCAGGAATAGATCTGTCAACATTCAACTAGGACAAGGAATCTATTCTAAGTATTTAAACCAAAGAAATGTGATCAAGGGACTTATACTGATAATGAGGTTGTGAGTACCCAGACAGGACATCATCTAGGTTCTCTCCGTCTTGTTAATTGAATGACTACTCACTACTGACTACAACACTTCCTGTGAAGAGAGTGTAGCTGTCTGTGAGATTTAAGAACGTGGTGTATACAGACCTCGAGCTTCTCTGGTACCCAACCAAACAACAAAATATTGTTCCTGCCCCGGGCTAGGTGTGAACTGGCTAAAACCAACAAGTAGAGGGCTTGAACTTTAGAAGAAATTCCAGTCATAAAGGCCCCCATCTCTGCAGATATGTGTTCTTGTGTTACTAATAATTGCAGAATATTAGAAGCAGTGCAAGGACCCAAGAACACAAGGACTCTCATACATCCGCCTCTTACCACACACTGAGGGAAGCTTGAAGCTTACCCTTACCTACTTCTGTTTAGAGTAGATTTTTTTGAAAAGCTGCCAAGGCTACATTGCGATGTAAAGGAAAGAACAAAGAGCAAAAGCCCCTTGCCCATAATTTTTGGGCCCAGGTACTTAGGAGAATTCCTTGACACGGGACAGACAGCTCAGCCAGATCAAAGCTCAATCCAGGGAAGGGGGAAGTGGTTTGGGAGGCTCTTGCCAAGCCCGAGGAGATCTTTTTCTTGGGTATCTTTAGAAGCTTCTTCTCCCCCACCAGATTAGCAAGACTTTGAAGACTAGGAAACGGATATGACTCAGGAAGCAGTGGGCTAGGAGGATTAGTAGAGAAATGGTTAGTAGAGAAACAGTGCAAGCTGCAATGGCCCACACTTGTCCAGTTCATCTCTACATAGGTAGGAGTCTGAAGCCGAATCACATGGAAACTACTCATCTGTCTAGGCCTCCCATCTCCATGTTTCTGAAGAGTCTTCATTTTCAAACTGTGATCCGCAGATCCTTGGGAACTTTCGGGACCCTTTTGGAGGTTTTTAAAGGTCAGATTGTTTCAACACTACTATGATGATAGGCAATTTTTTTATGTGGTACAAAAATCAACCATGGTTAAATCTGGTATATTAACATAACTAAGGCAGTGTTTCTATGCTTTGATATACTTTGGTGCTTAAACACATTCACATGTTTTTTTTTTTTTTTTTAAACAAAAGCTAGAATTTACCAGCATTTGAAGAGCTCATCTGTTTATTGCCCCCATGTCATGGGACGGCAAGTCACTATCAGTGTGATGAAGCATGACTACCAAAGCAATTCTGGGAAGCAAAGGTTTGTTTAGTTTACATATCCTGACTCACAGTACATTGAGGGAAGCCAAAGCAGGAAGTCAAACAGTACATGGTTCTGGAAGTAGGTACTGAGGCTGTGGAAGGCTGCTGCTTCCTGCCTTGCTGTTCACTGCTTGTTCAGCCTACTTTCTTATAACACCCAGGACCATCAACTCAGGGATGGCGCCACCCACAGTGGACTAGGCTTCCTCACATCACTAATTAAGAAATGTCTTGTATGCAAGGACTGGTATGGGCTCAGGTCCTCCCAAGACCAAATACTTAGAGCAAAGGAGACTTATTTGCCCCAGAGGGATGAAGGACATGGAATAAGAGACAAAGACAGGAAAGGTAAAGGATGAGGGAGAAGGGGAATGGAACAAGGGAAAGAGGGGGGAGGGCCCACTACCTCTGGCTAGAGAGGAGACAGACATGGCCCATAGGAAAAGTGGAGGTTTATAAAGGTGAAAGGGGAAACCCTGTATTAACATGAGGTGTTTTATTTTGATTGGTCATGTTAACTAGGGTAGCCACAAGGGGCCTGTTGATTGCTGGACTTCAATAATTTGATAGCTGGAACTTAGTGGTCATGCTCAGGAAGAGGAAGTGACCAAATAAGGGAATAGATCTTGGTGGCTAGCTTTAGGAATACAATCCAATGATTTTTAGCAAGGCAGAGGGAATGGGGGAAGAGCGATGTTTGCCACACTCAGACTGGCTAGAGTCCCTTCACTGTAGCCTTGCCTACAGCCAGATCTTATGGAAGCAATTTTTCAGCTGAGATTCCCTTCCCTCAGATGACTATAGCTTGTTTCAAGCTCACATAGAACTGGCTGGTACACTTAGAATTTTCTAAACCTACTTTATTTAGAGTTCTTAAATACCAAAGGTAGGAGAGAAATATGGTTAATAGGACAAGGAGGTTGTGGACCTGTTTAGAAGTTCCTTGGGGCATTTCCAATCTTTGTTGTCAGGATTACCAGTGGTCCAGTCCAATGGAAAACACCAAACACGAATCAGTAGCAGAGACCTGATCCAGCAGAAACAGAAAAGTTCTGCCAAATCGGCATGAGTCAGGGGAAGTGGCCAGAATCAGTTGGGATACCTTGAGAAGTTCTTTGGTGCATTTCTGCCTACGCAGTGAAAACCAGCAAAGATCAGCAAAGCATTGCACAGTGTACCAATGCAAGGAGATCCTTTCATTGTTTGTGGGGCTCCATTTATGCTCTTTCCAAACATCATGCACCCTCTCAAGCATCTGCTCCAGCTTCCAGAAAAAAGTCACATGACACAACTGAGTTTCCAAAGAAACTAGAAATTTCCAATTCACTAGCCAGCCCAGCAAATATGTATAAAGCATTTGTGTTTCAAAACCAGTGTATTGGCTATCCTGAGAAACAAAATCATGCTCATTTTAGTTAAAGCTTAGCCAACAACATGCTTCATACAATCCATTTTTATTTGACAAGTGACTGACAGTCTATGGTTACTCAGATTGAAATATTTGGCAGGGATCTTATGCAGCCAGAACAAAATCAGTTGGTCACTTCAAGTGTAGCATAGAGACCATCAGTTGGTCACTTCAAGTGTAGCATAGAGACCATCCGTTGGTCACTTCAAGTGTAGCATAGAGACCATCCGTTGGTCACTTCAAGTGTAGCATAGAGAGCCTCAGAGGCCCTGAGTAAGGAGCAGATGAAGTTCAGAGGGAAAGTGTGTGGACCATGGCAAGGACCAATGCCTCAGACCTGTAAGAAGTTGGCAAAACTTCTTCTGGTAAGGTTTGGAATGGCAAAGACTTCTTCTAGTCCAAGTCCAGTGTTTGGGAGTGCTTGACCTGTTTGCATAAAAACTACAACTGTATCTGCTGCCATTCTAGTGTTTATAGCCCGAGACTGCTCCTGACAGAGACCTCTTACTGAGGTGAGCTAACTCCTCCCCACTGTGCTGTGAAAGCTGGGGCCACTTCAGCACACGGTCCACCTCACCCAGCGCTTCTGTGAAGATGCGTCTGTCCTTTCTGTATTTCCTTACCCGCTCCTGTCAGTTTTCCAAGACCAAGCTCTTCTGAACACGGCATTCAAGAAAAACAAGTGATAATATTTGTTGCAATGATAAAATCCATTTCTTTTTCTGTCTGGAGAAGAAATCCTAGGCTCATACATGCTATGCAAGCGTGTGATTGCTGAATTACAGACCAGCCTATGAGTCAAGCTTTTTTTTGGCATAAAGCTAATTTTTTTTTTTCAAAAAATCTGGTTTCATTATGAACCTATGAGTTTCCCAAAATGTAAAAGACTTTGCTGATTAACTTGGCCAGGGTATATACAAACATATTTTTGCTATTGTACAATAAAAAGTGAGAGCATTACCAGCACTTATAATTCAATGACTGAATGTATAATGTGCCTAAATCATTCATAGGAAGAGAATCCGCTCCTAGTGCAAAGCAGAATAGTAGAATTTAATGTAACAATAACGAAGCTATGATATCATTTAAGGACTATAATTAATTTTAGAAGGGGGATTTCTTTTCTTTCTCTTTTTTCTTTCCTTCTTTTCTTATTTATTTATTTATTTATTTATTTATTTATTTATTTATTTATTTATTTAATTTTTGTGCAGAGGGCCCTGAGCATGCTAAGCACACACCCTTCTGCAGAGCTGCTCCGACATCAACTAATCTTTAGCAAAGTCCCACTTGGGACGTTTTCAACAGTAACAAAGGAGAGGGTTCTATATTATCTGAAACAAGTATACAAAAACATTCCTCCCTTTTCAGTTACAGCTATCCCTCCTACCCTCCCCACTGCCCCACATTCATGGAGAAGCCCCAGAGCACAGGAAAATATGCAGATGCTTAAGTCCTCCGTGGGAACTGCTGTGCAATTTGCATATGTTCTCCCATGTACTTTAAATCACCTCTGGAGTACTTACAATACCTGACATGATGTAATCATCATATAAATGTTTGTTATCCTGTGCCCTTTAAAGAATAATGAGACGGATGGGGGGGGCAAGGTCCTTACATGTTATTACCAGTGCATTTCAAACCACATTTTTACTCTTTGGTTGGGTGAATTTGCAGATGTGGAGGCTGCGGCTATAGAAGACTGACTGCTATTATCTATGTCTGACGAGATTTCCTTCAAACAGTTCAAGCAAAGCAACACATTGCAGCAAATTAAACGCAGAAGCAGCGATGAGATTCCAGATGTCTTCTGTTAGGCTAAACTTTAAAGAACTTGCAAAAATGCAAAATAATTTCAATTCTGTCATTTAATCTTCTTTCATTGTGAAAGTATGTTCCTTTTTCATAAAACTACATTGTGATGACATATTACAGAACCTCTTTTATTTCATTCATTTATTTATATTTTTGTTTTATTTTTTTGTGTGTGTATGAATGTTTTGCCTGCATGCATATCTGTGTACCACACGCATGCCTGAGAACATGTCAGGTCTCCTGGATGTAAAGTTACAGACGATTATGAGCTGCTATGCCAGTCCTAGGAATCAAAGCCAGGTCCTCTGAAAGGGCAGCCAGTTCAGTTCAACTATCTCTCCAGCCCTGAACTCCTTTCATTTTAATGAACACATAAATATTTTTAACTTTTCAATTTTAACAGACAACAATAAATACTGATTCACACAACTCATGCAAATAAAAGCTTTTTAAAGCTCCTTCATGGTTTTGAAACGTGAATAAGTCAAGGGCAGCTGTTCAAGGACAGCCAAGCCGGAGCACTCTGTGGTGCTGAGGGTGGACAGCATCCCTACCGTCTCAGGATTCTCTCCTTTACTCACCCGTTCTTTTGAACCTATAGTGAGGAAGTTTAAAAATACTTTTTTAAACAATGAATGCAAGTCTGTGTATGGAATATGGCAATCAAATCAGACACTATGTGCACTCATACCCAGGGACTGGAAGGAGACTTTGTGACGAGAATTGAAAGGTCAGGCCATTCTTTGATGGTTTTATATTAATATCGCAATGCTTTAAGGAGTCAGATGAAAAACATTCATGTACATACCAATAGTATCATTTTCCCCAAATGGGTTAGATTGCAATCACTCCAAGCTCCTCCTCTTTACCACATAAACCCCAATTGACTATTAGGCTGGGATCAGCCGGCTCTTTTGTAATAAGGAAATTCCAGCCGTGTCCATCTCCAAGGAGTCTATGTGTACTGCCCTTGCCTCCTAAGTATGGAGGTATAAACTTTGTGCAGCAGAAGCCTGGGGCCGAGGGTTAAGTTTCTGAATGTCTGCAACTGGACTGGAAAGGGTGAGTGCCTGGCTATCTTTACATTGCCCAAAACAGCTGTCCCACGTAGCCAGGAAGACAGATCTGGACCATATCCATAGATGGAGGTGAGAAGATTTAACATGAAGCTGTTTGGGAATGAAATTTCCAAGGACTACAAACTGTACACACAAAGACAGGAAGAACAGGTAACAGATCTAGGTACCAGGCTAATTGCCCACTGGGAATAATCCTCTGTGTGGAGGACATGCTGCTAAGATAGGAACTGGCAGGAACCTGGGACCTTAGATGTGTCAGCTTCCAATCTGGATCTGTGCCAGGTGAAGAAGCGGCCTGCGGTATACTACCTAAAAATGATACACTTAAAAAAAAAATCAACGACTCATTTTTTATTCATTAATGGGGTCTACACATGTAGAAGTGAGCGAAGCAGACGAGAATTTCATCCTCATACTCTATAGAGGTACCTTGGTCCCTCATGTTCTTATAGCAACTCTGGAGAATTCCTTTTAGAGACATGTAGCCTAAGTTCGCCTTGAAGGAATGACTCCCCAGCTTCGACCTCACGAGTGCTGGTTTTACAGGCATGTACCATCGTGTCTAGCTAGGCTGGAGAGCTAACAAAGAGGATCATTTGGCTCATGATACTAGTGACTAGAAGGCACTGGAATTCTGTCCAGAGCTTCCTGGCTCTGTTACAAGATAGGGAGCAGAAGAGGCCAGGGTATGGAGTAGCCTGGCTTCTATCAGCCCACTCTCTAGAGGACTAATCCAGCCACAGGAAACCTGACTCAACCCCTTGAGACATCATTAATCCATTTATGAGGATGTTCCTAATCATCTGCGCCCTAATTATCTCTCACAAGATCCCACTCTTACTCATACCCCACCTCAACACCACCACACTAGAGACCAAACCTCCATCACATGAACCTCTGGGGGAGTGTTGAAGCTACATCTGGAGCACAGCCCTGGGAGTAGAAAATCGCCAAAATAATCTAGTGAAAATGTACACAGTACTAGAGTCCACGGCGGGCTTGCAGATGAGTGTGTACGGGTGGGAGTGTGGACGCTTCACACAGAAGGTGACATTTGAACAAAGAAGTATTCCATCGCTGTCATGTATAAAGTGTTACATGTATACATTCAAGAAAGAGCACAACAGAAACCACCACTCTTCCATGTGTAGAGGAGACGCCTGTTAACCACTTGCTGGCCCAGTGTTACATTGTTTTCTGTGCCTATATGAGTTTGTAACAGTTTCCAGTGGCGGGGTATAAATCTGCATGAATATCTGCTTTCTTATGTACAGCCCACCCTGACCCCCACCATCACTTCCACCTGGTGCAGAGCATAGGGAAGAGGTAAGAGTTAGTTTTTCATTGGTATAATAGCTGGGTTAATTTATCTTTTTAAAAAAGTTTATTAACATCGGCATTCTGTGGGTGTGTGGGTGTGCAAGCACATGGGGGATGGGAGGAAGAGAGAGACAGAGAGACAGAGAGATGGAGAGACTAGACAGACACAGAGAATATATTACACACACACACACACACACACACACACACACACACACACACACACGTTAATCTCTCTCCTTTTTCTACTAAAGCCTGTGGTACTCAGACATGGTGACTTTACCCTGATAATATCGCTTCCCCAAAGTCCCATCTATAAACATTAAATGTTAATAAAGGTTTGAACTTCTATTTTAAATTTAATATTTTTAGAATTTCATACATGAATACTGTGTTTATATAGTTCTTTCTCATGTCCTCCCCTCCAGCTAACTCCTCCAGCTAATCCATTTCATTTCATATTATTGTTTAATTTTTAATGTTAATTGTTTAATGTTTTTAATGTGTGTGTGTGTGTGTGTGTGTGTGTGTGTGTGTGTGTGTGTGTTGGATAACCTAGCAGAGAGGCAAACTCATGATGGATTATTCAACATCTTGATCCTTCATATTGAGAATTAAATTCTAAGAGATGACACATGAGTCTTTGGGGAGGTGGGGCCGGCATGAGTCTGCTTTAGAGGCTATGAAGAGACAGGGTCTTGAACTCCAGAGGCTGCAGTCAAGGGGGTTAGAAGTGATCTGACTGGGACACTTGAAATGGATGTCCTGTTGGGTAGTGATGGGGTCTAAGACAGGAAGGAGGGTGGCTCAGGGCCTAAGACAGTATGTGCCTTAACTGACAGGGAGGTCGGGAACACATTGAGGCTGGTAGACATAGCATTGTCTTTTGGCCACATTAACTGTATTATAGTCTTTGCCCTTCATTCTTACACTGGTCACCTTGGTTTAGGCTTTGTCTCAAGGCCATGGTCAGACCACAATGATATCAGAAGCTTCTTCCCAGAGACTCCCAGTCAGTTTCTGTGCCACTGGAGCTGCTCTTCTCTCTGTGAGTTTCACTCCACTCCTTCTCAGATCTACCCAAAGGCCACCCTTTGTGTAACTCTGGCTCATCTTGCAAGGCCATTAATTGTCCCCGTTATAAAACACCTTCTCTTCTAGACTTTATCCAAATTGTATGTATCACCCACTGGGCTTTTAGTACGTTGAGTTTTACCTTTTAAATGTTTGTTACTTTCTTTCACTAATATGACCTCAAAAAGGAGCGTCCAACAGTGAGGTTTATATGTTTGGGAAATTGGAGAAGAAGGGTGGGATTGACTAGCCGGGCCCCTGAGGGGAGACAAGGCTGTGGAGAATGATTTTATCTGCTACATGGGAGATCAGAGATGCGTGACACACCAACTCATTTATGCGAAATTCCAACTGGAGTGCCAGGCCCATTTCCAAGGGATGAAAATTGTCTGGACTTATCTCTGGGGAGTGACTTGAGGCTGTTTCGCTGGTCCAGGAACTGTGAGGAGGAGATCGCTGAGCTGGCAGCTCTGGGATACTGGAGCATCTGTCCTTGTGTTCCTTCAGCCTTGTTCTGTTTTTAGTGACTTTCTCGGGTTGAGTAGAAGAAATCCAGTCTTTGCAAAGCACTTTGTGGGCTAGCTCCCTGGGTTTATAGAAAGCACAAGATACTGTTTTTAAGAGATTCATCATGGCTAATGGCTGCCTCTACATCTTGGTAAATTGGTATTCAGAATTCATGGGAAGATCCTTAAGACTGTCACATTGAATGGCATAACAATCACATGTGATTGCAGATCTCTCCTACACTTCAAGTCACCTTTAGGTCACTTACACTACGCCAAATATGGTACATAAATGTGCAAATAATTATACAGCATTGCTTAGGGAATGATTGTAAGTCTATTTGCATTTTGCTTAGATGTGTTTCCTCCCAAATATATTTGATCATAGTTAGCTAAATATGTAGATTGGAGCCCATTTTTATGGAGAGAAGATATGGTTTAGGTTTTAGTGAGTATTCAGGCTATTGAACATTACACTGCTCTTGGTTATCCTCCAGGGCATGGTAGTAAAATCCTGTTGCTGAAAACACACCTGAGCAAAACAAAACAAAACAAACAACCCCACACACACAAAGAAATCAAGCTGGTACTAATCTAGATTTCACAATGTTGGGAGGAACTCTATATGCTGCAGGGCATGGGGTTGGAGGAGTAGCTATCAGCTTTAACCAACTGTGAACTCTGAGTTGCAACAATGACTGTCCTAGTAAAATATACCCATTGCACAGTACTAGTATGACTGTCACAGGATTAACCAACCACTTTCCGATTGTGTTTTAGGTTCAACTCTTCAAGTTGGAACTTGTGCCTGGTACCATTAATGGGGTCAAGAACTTATAGATTGCTAGATCATGGACTCTAGGGGAGAACCTTCTACTATTCTGTTAAATGGACATCATATTACACATAAATAAATAAATAAATAAATAAATAAATAAATAAATATCAAAGATTTATCTTCATATCTATAGATGAGTGCATCTCTCAGCCCTCACCAGAGAAGCTTTGTTTTGCAGCACATGGTGGTTAGCACAGAGACCCATAACTGGTTAATGCACAGAGAATTATGCACGTGGAGCTTTCACTCCTATGTGGGATGTCTATGTAACATTCCCTCCTCCTGAGGCTCAGGGATCACTGCAGAAAAGAGACAGAAAAACTGTAAGGGGTAGAAATAGAGGCCAGGATAAGTACAGTGAAGCCATCTTCTTCATCTACAGCAGGGCAGCTGCACATATGAACTTATGATGGGTATGGCAGCATGCAGAAGACCTGCAGAAGATCAAATCAGATAGTCCCAGCATGCCGTAAAGATGTAGGCATGAAGTCCCATGCCTTAGCTGAGGAACTGCTGACTATTTATGGGCACTGGGAAGGAGAAGTTGGCTTTCCCCAGGGGTGTGGTCTCTGAGAGGACACTCATGCTCCGGTAGATTCTTTATATTAGCAGCAATAAGTGGACTCAGTAGGCTTAGAAAATACATGGAATTGAGAGAAAATCATGGTGGAGGGCATTGGAGGATTCAGAGGGAAGGGAATGGGGGAGTGGACTTGACCAAAACATATGGATGAAGTTCACATAAGTAAACAAGAGAATCTGTCTTAAAAACTAAAGTGGAGAATGATAGAGAAGATATGGATGGTGACTTCTGGCCTCCCCATGCACAAACATGCACACAAGCGCGCGCGCGCGCACACACACACACACACACACACACACACACACACACACACACACACACACACCACCAAATGAGACCTTCTTGAAGTAAGAAATGAAACTTGACAATCCTGCAAATCACTCTGTAAGTTCAAAACCAACAGAGACCATGATAAAGGGTGGCTAATAGGACTGTGTTTATCTCCCAACCATAACCAGCCATGGGAAAGAAATTTAGAACCAAGCCACAGTGAACTGTCCCTTCCATGGTGGCTGCAGGCTTCTAGGAGTGAGTAGAGATGAATGGTGTGTAGCGACTCCTTTGGGAAAAAGAGAGTTAGGATGTTTGCCATGCGACATGACTTCAGGAGGAGAAAATAACTACCATGTCTGGCCCTGAGCCTGCATTCCTTACGTTCTTCTCTGAATCTCATGTTATTCTCTGGGAGGTGCAAAAAAAAAAAAAGATGAAGATGGGTTCAGATGGAGACCGTATCCTTCATCGGAGAACTTCCAGACCGCCTGATGCATCTGTGTGTTCTTTGCTTCCCTGGTACCTGCTCCCAGATGGGTCAAGATTCCATTTAACAGTGCTTACCTTTAGATAACCTGTTCTGCTTCCCACTTGTGTCCCCCGGGAGTTTACACTGCAAAAAGCATGCGAATGTCTGCTGATGGCTTGAGAAACTCCACCGATCAATACAGGGCTACTAGAAACAATCTATAACCTATTGACTGGATAATGGCTTAAGGGAATAAGTGTCCAGGGGCCACAGCTTAACTGGTGATTTTACCCTTAGCTGTGATGAGAGGTGATCTGTGGTGATTCAGACACAGCACTTAGTCAGCCTTCAGAAACCCAGCACTTAGTCAGCCAACCTTCAAAAACTCAGTGGTTCCCAGGAAAGGCTTTCTTGATGAAGCAAATGTTCTGAGGGCAACAAAAGCCTTCCAATCCTGGAAGAACATCTGGTCCCAATGACACCTCCTCTGTTCCTTTTCCCCCTGTAAAGTCAGCAGCCAATCCCTACCCCAGACAGAGGTTTACCATACACAGATGCCTCTCCCATGTCTCAGGCTGCTCCTGTTTCTCAGGTCTGGTCCTCCTCTTTAGCTAACTTAGTTACAAGAGAGGGAAGAAGCTGAGTCATGAGGATGCGCTCAGAGACGCACATCACAAGCACAGGAGACCCCACAGTCATTCCGTGGGTCACAGACCTACCTGTGTGAGCAGGGACTGCCTTTGAGAAGTCCTCTGGAGTAGTGATGGCCTCTGGTCTAGTCGGAGGCAAATGGGTTGATCTCATTTTGTCCAAGTGAAGAGAGTTTTCAATGAGATGGAGAGGAACCTTAAAGGCAGGGATTCCTTCCAGTCCAAGGCCAATGTGCATGCATAAATTGATAACCTCAGGATGCTGTGATGGAGGAGTTAGAAACACAAATACTCAGGTTGTCTGACTTGCAGACAAGAAAGACGAAGCTCCTTGGTTTTGCAGTATCTGAGTCTATTTGACTTACATTCCTCTTGTTTCTCCATCCTTTAGTTCAGCTCGCTCATCCTGGCCAATGGTCTCCTAAAAGATATTTTAAATTATCCTGCTTAATGTACCCTTCACACAATGGTCCACATTACTTTAGGTCTTGTTTGTAAGCCTGGCTAAGGTTTAAAACAATCTGACTCTCATTGACCTCTATCTGAGGAGTCTTTCAGCTAGAATCTAAAAGCCATGGTAAATCCTGTCTGCTGTGCCCTTTCAGGATAGCAATATTTATTGATTTAGAACCTACAGGATTTAGAATCACCTAATAAGACACAATTTTGGGTACACCTGTGAGGCAGTTTCTAGATTGGGTTAATTAGTTGTGACCCAATTGCCATAGGCAGTTACATTTCATGGGGTGAAGTTCCTGTGCTGAATGAGAAGAAAGTGACCAGCATCTCTCATCTCTCATCTCTCATCTCTCCTCTCTCCTCTCTCTCTCTCTCTCTCTCTCTCCCTCCCTCCTTCCCTCCCTCCCTCCCTCCCTCCCTCCCCCACTCACTTTCTGACTGGCTGCTTTATGGTCCTGCCATTATGTCTTTTGCACCATAATGGACTCTACCCTCAAACTGTGACCCAAAATAAGCCCTTCTTCCCTTTAGTTGGTTTTGTTTAATTATTTCTTTTATTTTTTGAGGTCATTATGTACTATATCATTCTCTCCTTCTTTTTCCTCCCTCCCAATCTCCCATATAACTCTCTTTGGTCTCCTTTAAATTCATGGCCTCCTTTTACATTAATTACTGTTATATCGTAGGTCTAAGTCTATGTAATATAAATGGCACGTTCCTAACTACAGAAACAAAACTGTTACATTGTGTGTGTGTGTGTGTGTGTGTGTGTGTGTGAGAGAGAGAGAGAGAGAGAGAGAGAGAGAGAGAGAGAGAGAGAGAGAGAGAGAGAGCGACAGGTACATATGGAAGTGAGAAGTCAACTGTGGGTATTGTTCTTCAGGTTCCTTCAACTTAGTTTTTTTTTGAGACAAGGTCTCTCATTGGCCCAGAGTATAGGCTTGTCTGGCTAGTGTCAGCAAGATCCAGGGATCCACCTGTCTACACCCTACTTAGCACTAGGATTACAAAGGTGCACCAACACATCTGGCTTTTAAACGTATATTCTGAAGTTTGAACTCAGGTCCTCATGCCTGTATAGCAAGCATGCTACCAACTGGGCCATCTCCTTATCCTGTGATTTCTGTGTGCCTACTTGTGGTGGTTTGAATATGCTTGGCCCAGGGAGTGGCACTATTATGAGGTATGGCCTTGTTGGAGTAGGTGTGACCTTTGTTGGAGTAGGTGTGTCACTATGGGTGTGGGCTTTAAGACCCTCATCCTAGTCACATGGGAGCCAGTCTTCTCCTAGCGGCCTTCAAATGAAGATGCAGAACTCTTAGCTCCTTCAGCACTATGCTTAGACACTGCCATGCTCCTTCCTTGATGATAATTGACTGAACCTCTGAACCTGTAAGCCAGCCTCAATTAAATGTCCTTAGAGTTGCCTTGGTCATGGTATCTGTTCACAGCAGTAAAACCCTAACTAAGACACGAGTTGTTATGGGTGAATTGCTTAAGAAATCATGGAGAATGCTGAGATTTAGAATGAGTTTGCCAAATACAAAGAATGTGTTTTTCTAAACATTTCTAAAGATGCATTTCTACTTTTATAAGCACCCCTTTCCTATCTCCATTGTTTTTGGCTGCTCTGTAACAAGTACATGATGCACACAAACTGTGGATACTGTTCTTACTTTTAATAAATGAGTGACAGCTCAGAAGGAGCAGGACTCCCTTTTCTGTAAACCCCACCACCACTGCCATGGCTTATGCTTTGCCCTCCTCATGCAACCACACAGCAGCCTACGCCTTCTGCCCAGCATCATCTGTCCGTTCACATCAGGTTCTGTTCTGTCATAAGATGTGAGAGCCTAAGTGGGATGTGCTGCTCTTCAGGCAACAGTTCTCTTCTGCTAAAGGCAGCACCGCCTGGGACACATGGGGTGTAAGACCACAGGTCTCTCACCCTCATAGCTGGAGCACAGTACTGTCTCCAGCCCTAAGCAGTAGCAGATGCACTGCCGCAAAGTCCCTGCAGCACATGAGTGTCTTAGTTATATTTTGTGTTCCTGAACTTTTGTGTCAAACTGTTCCTAGTCTCTGGTCCATCGGGTCTGGTTCTAGACCTCCCTCAAAAACTCATTTCTCTTATTAAGCAGAGAATAAGCCAGCATCAATGGCATTTCCAGAAAGACTTTCGGAGAAAGTCTTTAAATTGGGATTTCAGAGAGAGAGCCAGGGGGGTTGTGGAGAAAAGGGAAACCAAAATGCAAACAAGGAAGGAAGATGGAAGGACTTAAATTACAGCCTGTGAGCCAAGCCTGCCTTCTCCATGAGCCAGCTGTCCACTGGAGCATGAGGCTTGCCTGCCTGCCTGCCTTCCTTCCTTCCTTCCTTCCTTCCTTCCTTCCTTCCTTCCTTCCTTCCTTCCTCCCTCCCTCCTCCCCCTCCCTCCCCTCCCTCCCTCCCTCCCTCCCTCTCCTCTCTCTCTCTCTCTCTCTCTCTCTCTCTCTTTCTTTCTTTGTGTTCATTAACTTTTTGGGTTTGATAAGGTGTCATTTTCAAAACCAATGGTCTAGTGAACCCATGGTGAAATTCACTGAAAAAGCCTGCCACACAAGCTTAGCTCCAGGACGGTGCCTTTCTGGGCCAATTAAGGAATGAGATGAAGAAACTGTGGCTGGTTGACGTGCACACAGGCTTCCCAGCGCAGCAGAGGGTGGATGTTGGAGCGAGGGGAGGAGGAGCTGATTGCTGCCCTTGGATGAACCTAGGCTCCTGTCCCTGCCTTGGAACATCTTTCTTTTCTACTTAGCTGGTGGTTTTGGTACTTTAGAACCCCAAGTTAACATTCAGACGCCATTCTGAATGGCCACATTTCCCAAGGGCATCACAAAGTACATACACTTTTGACTCCTATTTTAGGAAAGTGTATTCATCCCTTTCCTCATTGCTGTGATGAAATACCCAGAAGAGACCTGAGGGAAGCTCTGGTTTGTTGTATGTTTTTGTTTGTTTGTTTTTACAAGGGACAGGGCATAGTACAGGAGGCATAGTGGAGCTCAGTGCAGTGGGAGCATAAGGCTCGTCTCATCCCAGCAGACAAGGATGCAGAATTCAGGGAACACTGGCATCCAGTTTGTTGCCCCCTCCTCCCCTTTAACCTTTGTATCCCAACTAGGTTTCCAGCTCGTGGGATGGTGCTGCGCATAAGGAGGGTCAATCTTTCTCAGTTACTCTTCTATTAAAACAACTTCCCAGATGCAAACCAGATTGTGCCTTCCTAATGCCTTAGGGGTCTCTTCATTGAATCAACTTGATTAAGCTTAACTATGAGCAGTCCACTACTCGTTAGCCTAACACCCAGCACATAGCAGGGGGGTTATCAAGAAAGGAAGCAAGACAAGGCAGTGGCGGTGATGAGAGAAGAAGAGGAAGAGGAGGAGGAAGAGGAAGAGGGGGAGGAGGAGGAGGAGGAGGAGGAGGAGGAAGATGAGAGCAGGGGATTTACAGGAAGGGTGACCAATATTTGTCTCCTTGCCCTTTGGCTCCTAGCTTGATTTGTTCTTTAATATCTTATCAGTCTGGGAACTCCAATAGACTCTATGTCAGAATAATGTTTGGGGCTTCATAAATTAAATGCATATGGTTACAAACCAGACTACAATTATATCCCGACATCATTATCAAGTTGCTTACAAGTGAGTGTGAAATGTTGCAATACCTGTGACTCTTCACTGGTACAATTAAACGGTGATATTTTGAAAACAGGTATATTAGTTATGCTCAAGGAGTGATATTAGCGCACACTACTTCAAGTTTTCTGCCACGACTATCAATTATTACAAAAATATTTATTTTTGTTTTTAAAGTGTTTGACGGGAGACAGGCAAGGCAGGAAGGAAGAGGCAGAGGCAGGAAGATCTCTTGAGATTGAAGCCAGTCTGGTCTACATGGTGAGTTCATGGAGACCCTGTCTTGAAAAAAAAAATTTTTTTTATTGGCTGCTGTAGGTACTGGTTTAGTGGAGTTTTTCTTTTCTTTTTCTTTACCTTTCTTGTCATCAATAATTATAATACAAGGAAATGATAAAGATCCATTTGGCCTTAGTAAAGTTCTGATAATTCCCAAATGAAGACGCTCTGGGCAAACTCAGTGGAGAAGAGATCACGTTCCTAAAACCTTGTAACTGACATAGGCAACTTAGGGAAATGCTTGCCCATTTCTGTAGAACTAGGACTAGGCAGAAGGCTTTCACCCAACTTCTTATGCAAGTTTAGAAAAGATTATTGTTTCAAGTTTATTCATATAGTCCTATGGCTCAAGAATTACACAGAGTTGAATTCACTAAACTGTGGAAGCTCCCAGAGAGGACTTAGGAATCCGTGCGACATGGAAAAGAGCCAGAGTCATGTCCTTCTACCCTGGAGGTAGACACTGTCAATCTTCTGCCAAGGAGGCTCCTGGTAGGTCGCCATCTCCCAGGGACTGGAGAGGAGGGGAGGGGCCAACCATCTTGAAGACTGCAAGGAATCATTTTTCTGTTGTGTTTTGGTTTTGTTTTTGATTCTATGTTGCTTCCGGGACTTTCCAACTCATAAATCCCGACTGCAAATTACAGGACTTTGAATGCTTACAAATGCACTTTGGAAAGGCAGTGGAGGCGGGTGACCCTGTGCAGCCTGCCCAAGGCTTCAAGCTGACAAGTGCTGCTCTCAGGTTACCAAGGCAACTTGCTCATGCTAAGCTGGTGGCATGACATGGGCTAGAGACTAGATAGATTGTTTCTATTTAGAAAACTCCAGAACTTTACAAAATAGTCCATGCAACAATTATCCTTACTTCAGAAATGAAATCCAGTAAGTAGTTGTCACTAGTTAATAAATTATAATGAGTTAATAAAGGGCAAAACAATCTCTAATGTGTGTGTGTCCTCCTGCCCCTTTATTTGACTGAATATCTTATTTAATAAGAATATATATTTATTTATTATAGATAAAGGAAATTTTGTTCATATACCACTTAACAGAAGCAGCAGGAGGTTGAATCGATGTGCTCAGGATTAGTGGGTAATCTCATCTTTGTATAGAAACCGTCCTTCAAGCACACAATGGGAGCTTTTTTTGCCTTTAAAGCTGGCTTAAAGACCACAAGGATTAGGAAAGAAGGAACATAAAAAAAGTAGGAGAAAGGGATGTAGTTGATGGTAAAGAGGGCCAAGAACTTACCGGCTTGCCTAGCCAGGAGGGGAGCAATGTTTGTCAGTTTGTCTCATGGAATTCCTGGCAGTCTTGTGAAGCCCAAATATTAAAAAAGTTTTGATTTTTAAGTCTGCAGAAAGAGTTTCTTGAGAGAGCAATTTGGGGTTCAAAAATCCTCTATATTTACTTTTCAAGGGAGCCTCCATGATATAAAGGCAGGCAAACTGATTGGCAACGCTCTTGCTGTCAGGATGCACTTAGCATTTTATTTTTAAATGACAGCTTCCTTTACTCAGTAACAAGAGAGCAGCCAAATTTAAGTTGAAAGGTTTCTTTCTTTCTTTTTTTTGTGTTCTCTCTCTCTCTCTCTCTCTCTCTCTCTCTCTCTCTCTCTCTCTTTCCTTCATATTCTTTTGGTAGGAAAGAGAGTTTATTCTGGAGCCATATTTGAGTAACTATGGACTGGGAACACAGATTTGGGCTAACATAGGTCCTGGAATTCCACATTCCGATGTGGAAGCACTTTCGTGAAGTTTTATAGTTTTCAAGAACAAAGAAAGTCATAAATCAAGGCAAATTTAACCTACATGGGTAGGATATCAGAGATGTGCTATGGTAAGATGGGGAAGCTTTTCCACAGGCACCGGATGCCATCTGATGACGTTCTTAGCTTTAGTGGGTGGAAGCCATGGCTCTACTAAGTTAGCGGTTTTAATCTCTTGCTCACAGGGTCCTGGCTCTGATACAGAGCTGGGCAAGGAATGGCTATTCGGGCCAGCATAAGGTAATTAGTCCTGGGAGCTGTAACATTCCAACCCCTTCAGAGGACTGCAGTTCTAAACAGCCTCTGCAGACACAGTTTCTTCCCAGGAATCTCATTGAGAGCTCTTCCTATGGACAACATCACATTCTGTGCATTTGGGGAGTCATGCATTACTTATTAAATATTATAAGGTTCTTCACAGCTACAGCTCATTCCTAGGACCTAGGATCAACTTTATCTAGGACGTAGATGAGGCTGAATGGCCAGGGCATCAGGCTTCAGGAGAGTAGAATACCTGGAAAGGCCATTAAGGAACAAACTCCTGGGTCATATCAAAACCTTTAGCCATCAAGGTCCAGATCTGAATCTTTTTTTCTATGTCCTCTATGTCTGACATAACACTTGCTTAAGATACACAGTAGGACTAGTAGATCTAACATTTAAAGAATCAAGAATACAGTTTGGCCTGATGGCATGAAGGTAAAAGATGAAGGCAGCATCTATTTTAAATAATCAAAATTTATATACACATATTTTTTAAAAATTAATTGACTATATGTTTTCATGTATTTCCTCTATTTATATAGTATACATAATGTATATTATATATTACTTGTGCTGTGTATATTATTTGTATATAGTATATGCAGTATATGCAATATACAATATTTGTACTGTGTATAGGGAATCTTAGAGTTGGCTCAGAACACCTCAAGACCAAGTTCTCAGCATAAGGGATGTTTCCTTACCCCAGAGAGAAAGGGCAAGGAATAAGAGACAAAGTCAGGAAATAGAGAATGAAGGGAATGGGGACAAATGTATTTGTCCTGGGAGAGGGGACAAAGGATTGCCTTTGGTAGAGAGGAGACAGACATGGCCCATGGGCAATGGTGGTTTTTATAGAAGTAAAGGGTAAACCCTGTGTTAGGACAATGTCTTAGTTAGGGTTTCAAAGGCAAAATGGGGAGGAAAGGGTTTATTTGGCGTACACTTCAACATCACTGGTGATCACTGTAGGAAGTCAGGACAGGAACTCAAACAAGGCAGGATCCTGAAGCAGGAGCTAGAGGCCATGGAGGGATGCTGCTTACTGGCTTGCTTTCCATGGCTTGCTCAGTCTGTTTTCTCATAGAACCTGCCAGGCCAAGGATGGCACCACCCACAATGGGCTCGGCCTGTCCCCGCCAATCACTAATTGAGAAAATGCCTTACAGCTGGGTCTTAGGGAGGCATTTCCTCAACTGAGGTTCCTTTCTCTCACATGAATCTGGCTTCTGTCAAGTTGACACACAAAGCCAGCCAGTACAGTTAAGGTGCTTAATTTTAATTGGGCATGTTAATTAGGTGAGCCAAAGGGGGCTTATGAGTGCTGGACTTCAATACGTTGATAGTTGTATCTTGGTAGTCAGCCTCAGGAGGAGGAAGTGGCCAAATAAGGAAACAGATCTTGGCGACTCGCTTTAGGAATGTGATCCAACAGTTTTTAGTGAGGCAGAAAGGACGAGAGAGAAGGGCAAGGCCTGCCAGAGTCACAGGAAGTAGGCTATGTCCTTCACTCTATGAATTATCTTCCTTATGTGGTTAAAAAGGGACTCAGGGAGGAGATCACTATAGTGTTATCCTTTGTTTAATGATCAAAACACTAATATTGTTTAATTAAAAATTCAATCCCAGCTAATTGTATCATACATAGGACAACTTAAGTAATAACATTAGCACTTATGATTTCATCGATTTTGTTCTTGCTTGAGATTGATGTATTTTGTGTTATTCGAAAAGAAAAGTTAACTCAAATTTTTTCGTATCTCTAATCAGAAAGGAAATGGAATTGAAGTTTAACTTAAAATTTTTATATTTGTTTTATGTGCCTTATGCTGAATAATGAGAATGTATATGTATTGTGAAGCTATAACTATATGTTATAAAGACAGTAAGTAATTAAATCTTTCAAACATGAAGGCTGGCTTTCTATAAATGGAGGTTTAAGGTAAGCCAACATCATAATAAACAACATAGTCAAGTGAAATGATACCACATAATTATCTATAACTCCTTTAAAACCAAGACTCAGGAATATACTAGATGGAATTAAATATCATAAACAATTTAAAGTCTAAACTATAAAAGTATCTGATAAACATAAAAAGTAAATGAACTATTTAGTTACTCAGTTGTCAATGGAGCTGATAAGTATCATCCAGCATTTCAAAGGGCACAGAAATGTGCTCTCCAGTGATGAAAGCCTGCTGTCCTGAGTTTTATAGGCAGGAGTGAGTGAGAAGTGTCTGGATTCGGGCTGAACTTTTAATCAAAATGGAGTCTTTGATGTGATGCCTTTCTTTTCTCATCTACTTCAATCATCTGGTTTTCTTTATCTCTTGAGGAAGACTCTGTGGATAGAGATTTAGAATTTTAGTTATCATAGTCAGTCATTTATAATATTGTGTGTCATAATACTATTTGGTTATAGACCAGATTTTATAAACATGTTTAAATATTTGTCCATTAAAAACAAGTTTTCACAATTGCTGTGTAATTTAGTAGGAATGTTCTAAAAAGAATAACTCTCAAAACAGAATTTTTCCTGTGGTTAAAGCAATGACTGACCATTCAAACAGTAAAGGCTTTGTTCAGTGGGAAGACATGAAAATCCAATTACAGGTTTTAAATGTCTTAGTAAAAGGATAAAACAAGTTTTATTTTAAGTTAATTTTTTTGTTAAACATTTACCGGGATTAGATCAACAGTTAAGAGCATATAGCTGTAGAAAATTAACCATTAATTCTATATCAGAGTGTTGAACTTTGGCCTTAAAATTTTAATAGCATTTACATCATACGCAACTTAGTTATAACTGCATTCATTTTTTGTAATTTTTTACAACATACTTTCATCTTAAATTCTTAATGTGATTCTAAAATTTAGAAAACAGTTTTAATGAGATACTTTTTAAAAAAGCTTTATTTATTTATTCCATGTATATGAGTACACTGTCACTGTCTTTGGACAGACCAGAAGAGGACATCAGATCCCATTACAGATGGTTGTGAGCCACCATGTGGTTGCTGGGAATTGAATTCAGGTCCTTTGGAAGAGCAGTCAGTGCTCTTAACCACTGAGCCATCTCTCCAGCGCAATGAGATACTTTCAAAGGAAAGCTCAGGAGGATGTGTGGTATTTTTGCTAGATTTCTAAGATACCATATATGCTTTCTGTGTTTTAGATACAACCTTCTGAAATGTATTTTTCTAGAAATTTCAGTAATTTTAAAACTGCTCTTTGTGTGTATGTGTGTGTGTGATGTGTGTGTATGCATGTGATGTGTGTATATATGTATGTATGGTGTATGTGTGTGTGGTTTGTGTGTATGTAGATGTGTGGTGTATGTGAGTGTGGTGTGTATGCATTGTGTGTGGTGTGGTGTATGTGTGTGTGGTGTGTGTATGTGTGTGTGATGCATGTGTTATGTGTGTGTGGTTTGTGTGTATGTAGATGTGTGGTGTATATGAGTGTGGTGTGGTGTGGGTGTTGTGTGTATGCGTATTGTGCAGTGTGTGTGTTATGTGTATGTGGCATGCTGTGTGTATGTGTTACTTATGTGGTACATGTACACACACAGACCAGGAGGGGCTATTGGGGGTGGTCTTCTATTGCTTGCTCACCTTATTTCTCTGAGGCAAGTTTTCTCCTGAACTAGAAGCTTACGGTTTCAGCTAGGTTGGTTGGCCAGCCTGTCTCTGCTCCCTGCTTCTGGGTTGTGGCATGTGTAGCCTGTCTTCTCACATGGGCTCTGTGGCTGAGCACTCAGTTCTTCCTGTGTGGGAGCACTCAAGTGTTCCTACCTCCGAGCCATCCCCTCAGCCCACCAAACTGCCTTTAAAGCCCCAGAGGAGACAGGACCAGAGCAGACACAGCCATCTACTTGCTGTCACTGACAAGAGGTACCACTCTCTTGGAGACACATAACATCTCTTCCTTACTGCCCAGTGTCTAAGCGTGGGATGAAGAGAGCTAGGCCTAAGGCTGGGATCTGCAGGATGGCCCAGGATAACCTCTTTTCCTCCCCATTGGATCCTATTTCCCCACAGGTTTAAAATGAGACTGGTGTTACTTTTTCTCTGAGGCCATTGGAAAAGTTGCTCAAGATGATATTTAAAGCGTGTATGTTTTGGAGGGTCAGTTAAAGTCTCCAGTTAGACCTTTGAGTCAGAACTTTGCATATATTATTTCTGTTCCAAATGCCTCCAATGGCTCCTGTAAGCAGAAAAGTATTTTTTTTAAAAAAAAATGCAAGCAGCTGGTAACATTTATTGAGCACAGAACCACAAGCCAGGAATGGCTCCAAGCACTCCACGTTGATTAATGTTCAAGACAGTCCTACATCTTTGAAGTAAGAGCTAGCTTTGTCTCAGTGAGTATGAAAACAAGTAAGTGTATCAGGGAAAGAACGTCGCACAGGTGAGAAGCCAGGCTACAGCATGCACACAGAGGTGGACGCTGAGTCTGGGAGTCTAGCACCCAAACCAACCCACCGCCTTGCATATTCCAGACAGGTGCAGAAAGGTAGAAAGCAAACACTGCCTCTACCCCCTTCGCCTCCTTGGTACTGGAATTGACCTTGTACTCTTTGATTCAGGTCGGAGATATGGTCTACTGGGAAATGGTCTTGGCCAATGGAATTGGTTGAGATGGAGACGTACTGGATCGTATTGTATTAGGGTGAGCCCTACTAAGACATGTGTCATTATGAGATGGAAATCTGGACATAGGAGAAAAAGTCTTGTGATGGTGGGGGGAGGGACAGGAGTGATGTTCAGGAGAGCTGAGGGTTGCCAAGGAAACCACAAGCGAAGAGAGAGGTATGGAGGTGATTCTCCCTCAGATTCTAAGAGGGACCCAGCCAGGCTGACATCTTGGCTTGTGCTCTAGGAGTATAAGAGACTCAATTTCTGTTGGTCTAAGCCGCCAAATCTGTGGTACTTTGCTATGACATCCCCAGGAACCCAAGGCGCCGTCTCTTTCTCTGTTGCTTTCCGGTGAGGTAAAGGAAAGAATTGCACAGATGACTCAAAAAGCCAAGAATCTGGGGCTTTGGGTGACTTTGTGTTACATTAGCTCATTTCCTTTTTCTCTGATTAGACCAAATGAAAAGCCAGCCCACTCAGATTAGGAGGACCAAGCATCTCGGGGGCCATTATCTCTTTGTCAGGAAAGCTGGTCCCAGAGGACTGTGGATGGAACACCCCAATTCCACTCATCCTGCAGTCAGGCTGTGAGGGTCAGCCCTGAACTTCTTCTGGCCTCATTTTAATTGTTTGGGCAGTGGAGAGAAGGCAGCCCCACCTCAAGAAACTGACTTAGTCATTGACCAACAGAGGAGTATACTTTCAAATTGCTTAATGCTTTAAGGGTAGAATCTCAAATCAAGTGGTCATTCAGGAAAGCTTTAGTAGTTACGTGCCAGGTTGTGGAAGAGGCTAGGGGTTTTCTGAATTTCTTAGCCTTAATGGGAAAAAAAGCCTAGAAGTCTGTTTAGGAGATATAGGACTGAAACCTCGGGTGCTATGGAAGCTGTCAGAGGATTCCAAGTTCAAAGTTTGCCTAGCAAGTGAATGAGATTGTCTCAACAAAACAAAACAAAACAAAAGAACAACAACGGGGTTGGGGATTTAGCTCAGCAGTAGAGTGCTTGCCTAGCAAGTGTAAGGCCCTGAGTTCGGTCCCCAGCTCTGGAAAAAACAAAAAGAAAAAGAACAACAACATCATCATCATCATCATCATCATCAACAACAACAACAGGGAGAGGGAGAGGGAGAGAGAGAGAGAGAGAGAGAGAGAGAGAGAACAGTGCAATGTGAGATGTTCTCTGAAGGTTATCATGGAGATGCCTCTCTGGTGGGCCCACCAATGAGTAAGTCTTCACAAAAGAGGCATGGCTGGCATTCAACTTGTAGTTTTGCTGTGAAAGATTGTGTTGCAACCCTTACCCCAGCTGCATTAAAATTCAACCAAAGTTTGCTGAAGATTCAACTATTGTATCAATGGTCCGTTGATTGAAAAGGAGAAAGTCTTCAGATACACAGTGGGAATGTTGGGGAGGAGATAAGACCTGAAGAACAGAACCTTAGAGACACGAAAGCCTTTTCAGACACCACCTGGCCTGGTGTTTCCCCCTCAAACTCTACCCTCCTCAAGCTTCCTTTGGAGTCTGCTTTAATTAATTTTTTGTTAATGACACTAAGAAGCAAAAGTGACCTTGGCTTTCCCAGTAACACGATGTCCTATTTTCCTGACTAATTGTAGGACCAAACACTCTGACACAACCAATTTAGGAGAGAAAGGATTGATTTTTAGCTCACAAGTTCAAGTTACAGCTTGATAGTGGGGAAATCAAGGCATTGGGGTCATCACGAAGCAGCCACAATCAGCAGAGAGAAGGATACATGAATGCATGTGTTCAACCTACTTTCTCCACTCTTCTGCAGTTCAAGATCTCCAGCCTAGGGACTGGTGGCCACTACCTCAGTTAACACAATCACAATAATTCTCCACAGACCCCCACAGGCCAATCTGATCAAGACAGTCCCTCACCAAGAGTATCTTCCTGATTATTTTAGCTTGTGTCAGTTTACTATTAAAGCTAACTATGAAGAGGGTATACATTTTGTCATTCCAGAAGACACATATTTGCCATCAGGAAATGGGCTGCAACCAAATGTGGGGTCCTAGGACACTTTTGGAGGGGGACTGTCTAGATTAGAGTGGCCTGTGAGGGTGTCTGTGGAGAATTACTGTGATTGTGTTAACTGAGGTAATGGCCACCAGTCCCTAGGCCAGAGGTCTTGAACTGCAGAAGAATGGAGACAGTGAGTTAAACACATGCATGCAAGTACCCCTCTCTGCTTCTGACTGTGGCTGTGACTAGCTGCTTCGTGACTCCAATGACACCTTGACTTTGGATGTCTTGTCTCCCAGAAATGTGAGAAATGAAGATTTGATGTTTAGACTCCCAGGTTATGGCAGCTCGTTAGAGCACTCTAAAATGACTAAAAGTCTGTCCTCAAAAGAGGTTCTAACACTGAACAACAAATGCATGAGTACTGGATGAGACTACCTTAACAGAAGGACAAACACATAGCTTCGTGGAAGGAATAAAAGGAGTGTGTTGGCCAGAGCGAGGAAGGACACCATACGAAATATTTAAGACAATGCTCCAACCTAGCAGATAGAAGCTGTGTGTAAGCATGCACATGCATACATTACCTTCTAAACAAATCACAGAGAGTACTCTTATTTCTCTGGAATTGTACCATGGATGGTTGGTTATCTTTCCAGATGTGGCCAGTGTTCCCATCTGACAGGTAAAGGGAAGCTACTGGAAGGAGTTCATGTCTGGCAGTTCTCGGTGAAAGCGGTGAAGTTGTGGGTAGTTGCTTGGCAGACTTCAGGACCATGGGGATACTGACAAGAACAATATGGAGAAGACAAAGGCAAAAGCAAAATAAGGCTACCCAGAAAGTGGAAGCACAGGGGGAACCCCAGTAGACTGCAACATAGATAAATGTATAAGAACATGAGGGCCGAGGAGAAGGTTCACAGAGGAAACTGATACAAATACGAGAACCAGAGGTCAGATCCCTAACAACCATTCCTGTGGGCATGGTAGAACATCTCTAATCTCAGAAGAGGAGCCTAGAGAAGCAAGATAGCAAGTTAGACTAAGCAAATTGGTGAAATTTGAATTCAAACAAGAGACCCTACCTCAGGAATAAGTGGAGTGTAATCAAGAAAACACCAACATTAGCCTAGGGCCTCCACATACCACCCCGCCCCCCATACTGCACAACCATATTTATACAACAACAAAATTTTGGCATTTTCCAGAGAGTTCCCTAAGGTCTATGTTAGTTTTTCAGGGTCGTTATGGCTAGTGGTCTTTGTAAGAGTGTAGAAGCATTCCTTGTTTGATAATGTTAAATTTGTAAGTTTCAGGTGACATGTGAAACTTTTTAAAAAAATTTTTCAAAAAGAGTTAAAAGCTATTAGCCAGGGTCATGGTGTAATAAGACATAATGTTTTTCCTTTAAAAATTTAAGTGCATGTGGAGTTAAGAAGCTGTTTACATTTATGATTTAATAAAATGATTCTAAAGGAAAAAAATTTTAATTGCTTAAACAATCAGAATTTGTTGAATTTTGAAATTAATTTCAATGGTGCCAAAATCAAGATGTCACAGAAACTTGAAGGGAGAATTCATTGCCTCACAGTCTCTTGGCTAAGATCATGTGGAGGGAGAATTTATAGCTTGCTCCTTTACCTTCACCTATCAGTATTTCTTGGTTCTTGGTTGGCTCACTCCAGTCTTCCTTCTGTGAGGAAGCACTCAGGGTTCACTTAGATAATACAGGATGATATTCCATTTCAATGTCTTTAATCACATCTGCAAAGGTCTTTTCTGATCACGCTCATTGGCATTCACAGGTTCCAAATAATTGGATGTACTATCACGGTTCAGTCTGTTTCAAAGTGAAGGTCACTGAGGTGACTGGAGAGAGTGTAGACTTGGTGACTGAGCCACTGGTCACAAAACCTTCCACAAAGGACCATAGGAACGGGTAGGGAGGCAGCACTGACTATGCTAGTCTCTGGGTACCTGGAACGATCTTTCTCAAATTCTTGGAGAGCCATTTTTTTAAAAATTCCTCATCAGTATCAAAAGTTAGCTTTTTTTTTTTTATTTTGAAGACAGAAAGGAAGATGTAGTCAAAGCAGCCACTTGAGTCATGAATTTGAAAGTCTTAATGTAGTATAAGAGTCTCTGAAATTCCTGGCAGCAGATATGAGTCATCTATCACTGTCTGACATTTACAGAACATTCTTCGTGGCACTTTCTAGAACTTTGTTAAGGCAGAAGCATTGAATTTTTTAAATGACAAGGTCAGTCTCCAAAGACCTCTGGTTAGAACAATGGGTCAAATCAAAGGAAATGAAACGTTGCAGGCACAAGTTAAGGACCCTTAGCTTCATAGGGCCAATGGAGCAAACTGCTCACCCGACTTTTAACAACTGTCTGCAGCTCAGTTCTAGGAACTTCAACATCCTCCATGGGCACTGCGTGCACACTGTGCACAGACACAGACACAGACACATGCAGTCAAAATCAGATACGGAAAAGTAAAATATTTTTAAAGAATAAATTTGCTAGTAGTTCACTGGAAACCATTTCAGTCATGGCAGTTTGATATTGGAAAGATGCAGAGTTTATGGGAAACTAACTTTAAGAATATCCATTGACAGTCACAGCCTCTTAGTCAGTTGCACAGACAGGAAGAAAGTCCTGGCTCTGGCTCAGAGGGTGAGCAGGGCTTGGGAAGCTGGCTTTAGTCAAGTATGCCATTCAAATTCCCTTTACAGTTACTGCTTTAGTGGCCGCCATGCGGCTAGCTATGGCCAACAAGAAATAGGCAAGTCAGTTTGAAGTAATCTGTGAAGATTTTGCTTCCTAACAGAAGAAAGGTGGAAAAGGCATCTTGTTTCTTAGCTGCTTTTAAATGATTCTGTATAAAGAGAGAAAACTATAACCACTCAAAGGTAAAACAGCCACCATACCACTGTGCAGTTCACATACATTGGTGCTCAACACTGGGGCCCTCAGGATTAACAATACCTGCTTAGATGTGTTCTATTAAAAATAGTGTGTATGTGTGTATGTGTGTGTGTGTATGTGTGTATGTGTGTGTGTGTGTGTGTGTGTGTGTGCATGTGCATGTGTGTATGTGTGTGTATGTGTGTGTATGTATGTGTGTGTGTGTGTGTGTGTGTATGTGTGTGTGTGTGTGTGTGTGTGTATGTGTATGTGTGTGTGTATGTGTGTGTGTGTGTGTGTGTGTATGTATGTGTGTGTGTGTGTGTGTGTGTGTGTGTGTGCATGTGTGTGTATGTATGTGTGTGTGTATGTGTACACACACATACATATATGTGTATGTATGTGTGTGTATGTATGTGTGTGTGTGTGTGTGTGTGTGTGTGTGTGTGGTGTGTGTACACCTGTGGAAGTCAGGGGTTCATATCAGTGCTTCTTTAATTGCCGCATACTTTACTTTTGGAGACAGGGTCTCCAATTTAACCTGCAGCTCACTAACTGGCTAAACTGGCTGACCACCTAACCCCTATGATTCTCCTATCTTTACTACAAGTCCTGGGACTATAAGGATTTGCCAACACACCCAGCTTTCATGTGGGTGATGGGGGCCTCAACTCATATTTTCATGTGTCTTTAGAAAGCACACTACCCACAGAGAGACATCATCTCGGTCCCAAGAGCTTTATTTCTTGAGCCACTGGTTAGTTGGACAGACACATGCTAACTCCATCAAACTCGGAATTTAGCTTTTCGGCTGCAGCCAAGATGCCCCATCCTTCTGAGGGAGCTAGGACCTCATTGGGGAGTAAAGATTCCTTCTGGTGTAGCAAGTAGCACAGATCTCATCCTACTTTTGTCTGGCCTGGCTCTACTGGTACAGGCTGGAGATGAAGATATAGACACCAAGGCACCGGAAAATGTTTTGGAATAAGTCCTGGGAGAGAGTCTAAGACACTTCTGGGAGAAGGTAAAAAATGAGGCAGCTGCACAGGGCCTCTGCTCTGGAGCTGGGTAGGCTCTGCAGAGTTGACCCTGCTGAGGTAAAGATGATGAAGCTGGTGCCCTACATGGATCTATCTTCATAGAGAAGATACTAGAGGAAAGGGTGTAGCCTTGGCAGGAGGCAATTCATGAAGAGGGGCTCATCTTTAAGCCAACACACCCTGCAGTTGGGAAATGAGAACATGCATCCTGAAGGGGCTGACTGGGCGGCCACCACTGTGTTGCCAAAGAGAACCCCTCCCTTTTCCTGCTGTACACTGTGGCAGGCAGCCATGAGAAACACTTCCATTTCCTCTAGGGGAACCCTTCTGGCTTTTGATGAGGTCCTTGAGGCTAAACACTCTATAGTACAGACTCTATCTAGGGAAGGGAGAGGAGCCTGCAGAGAGCAGCTGGTGGGATGAAACTTACTCATACACTCCACCCAGCCCTGTGGGCTCTGAAGCAGATCTCAGCAGGACCAGGAGAAACATAGTCTTTGCACAGATTGTCCACACTGGGCTGCAATGGAGCAACCAGATAAGTGGCTGTGACTTGGGAGAGGGGACCTTGTTAGAAGGGAACACCCATGCATTCTCCAAACTTGTCTAGGTAAGAGTCATGCTGGGTTTTAGAAATTTGGTGAATTTTTTTGCCAAAATAAGTGCGTCAGATACAGTGGCATGACACGCCCAGGTTCAACATCCTCTGGGAAAGAAGAAATTTGAATCGAGTTTGTTTTGACTAAATGGGATATTTTGTGGCCAGGATGTGGACTTCAGGATGGCCTTGTTGCCTGCTGCCAGCCCTCATGCCCAACCCCCTCCACACTGCCCCCCCCCCCGTCTCCTTTTGGCTGAATGCAGTTGCTATATAGCCCTGTATTGTTCCTTCTGGGAAGTGTTGGAACTCTCTCCCCTTCTGAACTGTGGATTCCATGCCACTAGAGTGATGGTATCGACATGAAATCTCATATTCACATCCCTTAGAGGATCAGTTTCCAGCTCTCTTAGAGAATATCTCTATTGGCACATCCTCTCCCTCTCTCACAGGATGACTCCTAGGAGGGGTACAAAGACATGTTTAATTTTATTTTTGACCAGAGTGATGGAAGGATAATTATAGTATTTCCTTCATGTTTTTCTAAGGATGAGCATCTCAGAGGTATAGAAAGGAAAGGTTACTACTGTCCAGTTTGACATTGATTGGAGTAGATAGTGTATCAAACGCTTTCGTGGATGGTTTAGGGAGGCTGTGCATGGCCAGGGTTTAATAACCCGCAAGGTTTTGTGGGTTTGGACACAGCCAAAAACCACTCGATGGCTCCATCAATTCAATTTCATGCTTTTCGCCATGTATTATAATACAGGTCTGTGAGGTGGGGTCTGTTCTGGCTTGCTTTCTATCGGCATGATAAACATCACAATCAAAAGTAACTTGGGAAGGAAAGGGCCTTTTTTAAAAAGTTTATCCATCATGGAAGAATGTCAGGGCAGGAACTCAGGCAGGAACCTGGAGGAAGGAACTGAAGCAGAGGGCCCAGAGAAACGCTGCTTTCTGGTTTGTTCTCTGTGACTCACTCAACTTGCTGTATAATACAACCCAGGATCTCCCAAGGGTGACCCTGCCCATAGTGGGCTGGACCTTCTCACACCAATTACCAATTATGAAAATGCCATACAGTTTGCCTAAAAGCCCATCTTATGGAGGCATTTCTCCAACTGAGGTTCCCTTCTTTCATGTGACTGTAGCTTGTGTCAAGCTGACGAAAATAAAATAAAATAAAATAATAAAATGCAGGCTCTAAGAATGCAGAAAGTAAAGCATAGTAAAGACAAACCTGGTAAAAATTAGGCCTAGGTTTCCATACTGACTATCCAGCCCAAGACCTAGGCTCAAAGATACTATATTTACTGTGAGGCAGGTCTACTTGACAATGGCCTGATGGAGTAATGGTGCTTTAGTTAGGGTTTTATTGCTGTGAAGAGACACCATGACCAAGGCAACTCATAAAAGAAAACATTCAATTGGGACTGGCTTACAGGTTCAGATATTCAGGCCATTATTATCATGATAGGAAGCATGGCAGTCTTCAGACAGACATAGGGCTGGAGAAGTTGCTGAGGGTACTATACCTTGATCTGAAGGCAGCCAGAAGGAGACTGCATAAGCAGGAAATCGGGAGGAGGCTCTGATTCCAGAATAGGTGGAACCTGAGCATGTGGGGTCTCAAAGCCCACCTACAAAATGATGTACTTCCTCCAACAAGACCACACCTCCTCCAAGGCCACACCTCCTCCAAGGCCACACCTCCTCCAAGACCACACCTCCTCCAAGGCCACACCTCCTCCAAGACCACACCTCCTCCAAGGCCACACCTCCTCCAAGGCCACACCTCCTCCAATAAGGCCACACCTCCTCCAAGGCCACACCTCCTCCAATAAGGCCACACCTCCTCCAAGGCCACACCTCCTCCAATAAGGCCACACCTCATAAGAGTGCCACTTCCTATGGCCAAGCATTCAAACACATGAATCTATGGGGCCAAACCTATTCAAACCACCACAAATGGGTAGCAATTGCCAAGTAGCATAGAGAGAAGAAGGCAGTGACAAAGAGTGGCACTGGCACTGCTGGGACCTGCTCCTTGGAGCAAGTGAAAGTAGTTTATTAACTGAGCACAACTTGACAAGGTAGGAGAAGAAAAGAATCTTAATTCTTTTACACTGTCCTCAGAAAACGTGAAGGTGCCTTCTCTGCCTCTGGAGCAGTTCTCAGACTGTGTTCATAACCACTCCAGTAAAGTTTATCTATTAAAAAGTAAAAATCCAGCCTGGGACCCCAGCTTTAAATTTCATCAGTGTATAATCGTCTCTCCTTCCCCATGGTATCAGTGCCTTGTGGCTGCCTTAACAGCTTACCACGGATTTGCCGGCTCAGAATTTATTCTCTCACAATTCTAAAGATGAACTGAAACAATCAATTCCCTGGCCTTCAAATTAGGTTGTCTCGCCATCCTTTAAATGGCCATAGGGGAGATTCTCTCTCTGCCTTTCCAGCTTCCCTTGTTCTACCAGCCTCAGTTTACTGCTACGCCTACTTTAATCTTTCTGAGTTTCTGTGTGCACACAGCTTCCCTTCTTCCTGTCTCTTCCCTGTGTCTCTTATAGATATGGTCATGGTTGGATGTAGGGCCACCTAAGCTTAACTTCACTATCTCTGCAAATAGCATTTTCTTCAAATAATGTCATATCCAAGGCTTTTGAGAGTCATGACATTAAAATGCCTTTTATGGCTCCATTATGCAACCCATAACACCCAGCTGAGGCCTGTATTAACTTGGATATTAACTGACCACAGTAAGGGTGTGTGTGTGTAGCAAGAATACAGCAAATACATAGGTAAATGCCAGCAGCAAACCACTGAACTGAGAACGGGACCCCCGTTGAAGGAATCAGAGAAAGGACTAAAAGAGCTTGAAGGGGTTCGAGACCCCATATGAACAACAATGCCAACCAACCAGAGCTTCCAGGGACTAAGCCACTACCCAAAGACTATACATGGACTGACCCTGGGCTCCAACCTCATAGGTAGCAATGAATGGCCTAGTAAGAGCACCAGTGGAAGGGGAAGCTCTTGGTCCTGCCAAGACTGGACCCCCAGTGAACGGGATTGTTGGGGGAGGGTGGTAATGGGGGGAGGATGGGGAGGGGAACACCCATATAGAGGGGGGGGGAGGGCTAGGGGATGTTTGCTGAAACCGGGAAAGGGAATAGCATTCAAAATGTAAATAAGAAATACTCAAGTTAATAAAAAAAAAAAAGTGTGTGTGTGTGTGGGTGTGTGTGTGTGTGTGTGTGTGTGTGTGTGTGTCTGTACGTGCATGCAAGAGAAGTTTCTTCCTTGGATATTCTATTCTGTCACTTATCTTTTTCCTGGTCTTGATCTCTACAGGGACTGGCCCAAGAGCAGCTTGGAGACAAAGGAAGCACATAGGCTAAGGTCTACTTGGCTGCTGCCCATCAATTTTGGGTGCTCTTGTATATAGCATTGTTGGAGGGTGACTTCTCACAGAGGGATTTTCACAGATCATTGTCCTCTGTGATCTGCCCCTGGCCTGTGGGAAGCACATGTTCCTCTTTAGCCCATGTGATTGTAGTGTTGATCCTACCAGCAGGAGAAACACCAGCTCTGATCTGTAGAGTCTCCGGGTGGAATCACATTTTAGTTCAGGTGTCCCTTGACTTGCAAGAGACCAGGGTGCTGTTACCACCTGGAGACAGATTTCAAAGGTTTATGAATTTCTTTTCTCTGATAATAAGGATAAGACCTCCCCACCCTTTTCCCCCCATAGGCCAGGAGAAATATAAAGAAGACAAAGATAGTCTGAAGATGGTGCCTCAGCAGTTAGAAGGACCGGAGTTCAATTCCCAGCATCCACATCAGTCATCTCACAAAAGCCCCAAATTCCGACGGATCCAACACTCTCTTCTGGTCTCTGTGGGCATCCGCATGCATGTGCACATGCACACACAGACAGACATATCAATCGTTTTAAAAGCAAATGAATCTAAAAAGGAAAGGATCTATTGCAAAGTCGCCTTTTGGTTGTTGCTTCTGTAACTTATAAGGTAGTTACTGATAAATCCCAGAAACAGACCAATAGGAGTCATGAAGACTTATTCAGCAAACGTGTGATGTCTGTTTATCAATTTGGAGGAGTATGGCTATTGGGATCTGAGGGAAAAAATAACCCAGGATGAATGTGGCAGTGTTCCATCCCTGCAGTCCTTCTTACCACTGCCACTGAGAATGCACTGTTAAAGTAGATGAGGATGGGGGTTTGGTATGAGAGATTTTGGAGGCTCATGTTAGAACACGTATCTGAGGGAGATCTTGTGTTAGAGATGGTCGCTATGGCTTGGTGTCTCTAGCAGGGCTCTGTGAGGAACTACATTTAAATATTCTCCCTTGTTCAGGCCCTGTCTGCCTCAGCTGAGTGTCAATACCTTCACCATCCTCTGCCATCATTTCGGAGACAGTTACCCAGCCCAGCAAGGTTAGTTTGCAGCCAGACTCTTCTGTCAGTATCTGTCAAGGTCACAGCATGGGAAACAGAATCTCATCTAGCTGGTTTGATTGTAGACGTTTTAATGAAGGAATTCTTTGTAGAGGTCAAGGACTCTCTCCGTGATCTGAGTCCAGGGTTCCCACAGAGACTAAAGGCAGAGCCAGCAGAGAGGAAATGTTGGAGCTTAAAGGGCAAATGTGAAGGGAGCCCAGTAGCAGCCGGGGCTCACCATGTGCAAGGGCTGCCCCTGGTGCCCTCACCCATTCCTCCTGCAGCTGCAGTCTCACCCTGACAGCTTTCCACCTAAAGGGAGACAAGTGTCTTTCTGATTTATTTCTGCAGCCTTCTCAGAAGCGGCACCTGCTCTGCCGTACTTAGAAACACAGCCAGGGACGCTGGGAGAGTCAGTGCCCCCAAGGCAGTCAGGCAGCAGTGGGTGGGTGTCAGAGTGGGTGGAAAAAATGCTGTCTTCCCTTTTTCATAAGGAAATTCCAAGAGACATTCTGTAATTCTTTAGAGATTCTCCCCAGAGGCAAATGCTCGTTGTTCTCAGTTGGGATCTCCATGACACTTCGTCTCTTTGTTTCGCTGAGATAGACTTTTGCTATGTAGAGCAGACTGGCTTGAATTTAGGACAAGTCTCTTGCATCAGCCTCCCAAGTCCCAGGATTTAGGTGTAAGCCACTATGGCCAAGCGATTATACTGTCTTTTAAAAAGTTGATTTTTATTATTTTCAATGATGTGTCTGCGTGGGTGTCTGCACGTGGGCATGCTCACACGAGTAAAGGTGTCTGAGTGTCTGAAGAGACAACAGGTCCCTTGGAGCGGTTTACAGCTGAGTCCCGCGGTGCTGGAAACTGACCTCAAGTCCTCTGAAGAGCAGCGAGTGCGTTTAACCTCTGAGCCATCGCTCCAGCCCCTCATTACATCCTCATGATTGCACTTCTGTCTGTCTCTCTCCTGTCTGACCATCCTGACTCCTCTTGTCTTGGAATCACCTTCCAAATGCATTACTAGACTCTGTCTTCATCTAAGGTTCTGCTTACCAGGAGTCCATCTAAGATGTGGAGAAGCACAACCACAGTCAGCATAAAAACCTTGAACCAGGAAAGACTTCGGAGGAAACGTGTCCTACACCTCCCTGCCTATTACTCTGCAAGCTCCTGCTAGGCCCCTCATTGGCTCAATCAACCCAAAGCCACTAGGCAAGGAAGCCTAGGGGACAGAATCTTTGAGAGGAAGGCAGCTCAAGACAGGATTTAAAAAGAAGATGTCATGAGCAAGAAGTTAGATGTGTATAGTTAATATAAGAAAGTTATATTTTTATTATGCTAAAGGTCATGACACAAGGTTCACACTCTAAATTCCTAATTACAAACCTAAGCCTGTCTCTCCAAGGCTGTTCACCTGTGACGTATCATAGCTGAAGGTCAGGTCCAGCCTCTAACAGAAGTCTCTGATTGAAGGTCAGGATCCTGAGGAAGACTCTCCAACTTCAGGGTAGATCAAGGTGATGTCACTCCAGATGAGCAGAACAGAGCAGAGCATTGCTCTTAGTCTCTGTGTATACACCATCTAATGGTCATCAAGGAGTTCTAGGTGTGTGTTTGGTTATCTTGACCGAATGACATCACTGGGTTCTGATTATCAGGTGTAGCCTTGGGTAAAGTGGGATTCCTGTCTAGGCTATTTTTATATATCTAAAAGGCATTACTGTACTATGTTCATTACAAAAAAATAAGTATATGTCCTAATTTGCTTCTCTGTTGCTATGATAAACACCATAACTAAAAGCACTTTGGGGAAGAAAGGGTTTATTTGGTTTGCATATCCAGAACACAGTCTATCATTGAGGGAAGTCAGGGCGGGAACTCAGACAGGAGCAGAGGCAGGGACAATGGGAGAAAGCTGCTGATTGCCTTGTTCTGTGTGGTTTGCTCACCTTGCTTTCTTTTTTTTTTTTTTTTTTTTTTTTTTTTTTATTAACTTGAGTATTTCTTATGTACATTTCCAGTGTTATTCCCTTTCCCGGTTTCCGGGCAAACATCCCCTTCCCTCCCCCTCACCTTGCTTTCTTATCACCTTTCTGGGAGTAGCACTGTCCCCACTGGGCTGTACCTTCCTGCATCAATCATTAACTAAGAAATAGAAATATCATTCAAGAAAACGGACATGCCCTCAGTCCAATCCGATGGAGGCACATCTTTAATTGAGCTTCTCTCTTTTTGTGCAACTCCAGTTTGTGTCTAGCTGACAAAAATTAACCAATACAATATGATGAAGCAAGTGGAGTAGCCATCACTTCTAAAACAAATAGCCTTGTTTGCTTGTTTCTTAAGACAGGGTTTGTTACATAGTCCAGGCTTGCTTCAAACTCATGCTCCTCGTGTTTCAGCCTCTTGGGTGCTGTAATTACAGGCATGTGCTACAATGCCTGACTCACATCTCTTCCTCAATCATGACAAGAATAATAATAATATGAATGAACAGACTTTCTTAAGTCCTCATGAGCTTGGTTTTGTATCAGTTACCTTCTCCAGTATGTGCAATTACCCTCAAGATTCCCTCTTAGGAAGAGTAGAGAGAGTTCACTTCAGAGCACACACAGTGGGCCAGCCTGATCTCTCAGTTATGTCTTCAGTGTAGGGTGTGGAACTCTGCCTTCAGTGTACACCTTACCTTCTCTCTTGGGTCCCCATTTAGACCAAACTTTTGGCACTCTCGGATGACCAGGCTTCCCTATTGCTCTTGATCCTTTTGTAAATACATCACTAATCTTTAAGCCTAAGCTCAAGTGCCACTTCCTGTGGGATGCTTGTGACCCAGACTGTACCTCTACCTCTCTGCTTACTCCTATCATCCTCCATGGTGTTCCCATTGCTTCCAGTAGACAATTCACAATAACAGATATTTGATTGGTTGGCTGCAGGCAATAGGAGCTCCATGAGCTTCTTGAGATGATTATATCTGGTCTCTCTATGTTCTGCATTGGTCAAAACATTGCCTGACATGTCACAAGTTTTCAAGAAATGCTGGTAAAGGAGGCAGAGAAGAGGGTAGCCTGAACATGGAGGTTGGCCAGCAGATGGCTACTAAAGACATTGTAGTAGTTTGAATAGGAATAGCCCCTGGATGCTCATGTTTTGGAAGGCTTGGTCCATGGGGAGTGGCACTATTAGGAAGTGTGGCCTTGTTGGAGGAAGTGTGTCACTGTGGAGGTGGGTTTTGAGGTCTCAGATGGTCAAGGTAGGCCTAGGGTGGAACACAGTCTCCTGCTGCCTGCAGATCAAGATGCAGAACTCTCAGCTCCTTCTCCTCCAGCACTGTGTCTGCCTGCATGCCACCATGCTTCTTGCCATAGTGAGATGGACTAAACCTCTGAAACTGCAAACCAGCACCAATTAAATATTTGCATTTATAAGAGTTGCCATACTCATGGTGTCTCTGCACAGCAGTGGAACCTTAACTAAGACAGAGCTAAGCTCTGTGCAGTTGGATACAGCAGCACGAATGTACAAAGTTATGAGAAGCATTAAAAGCCCATTTGATCTTTTATTTAATGTCAAAGCTTTAATTCACACATATTGATTGCATAAAGGGCTGTGTCTTACAAGGCAATGGGATTATAATGGAGACACAGGGCTTGGTTGTGCTTTCAGGACTGTCCAGTGACAGTAGTAAACCTGCCTAGAAGGGCTGATGTAGATGCTAGCAGAGGCAGAGGCTAAAGACGTTCTGGGAATTCTGAAGCTCCTACAGCTTTTAAGTAGTGAGCACAGCTGTCGGAGGACCCCTAGGGTGCAGCTCCTCTGTAGAAGGCAAACCCAGTGCGTTCTCCAGATACAGCACATTCCTAGGGATTCTCTCCGGTAACTTTTATTTTAAAATCAAAGGTGAAGGAAAAGCCTGACTTATAGAAACATCTTGCAACTTGGAACAGGGATGAAATGGCTCTGAGAGTAAAATGCTTACTCAGCAAACATGAGGATCCAAGTTCAGATCTCCAGCACCCATGCAAAACTCAGAGTGGAAATGGAGGGTCCCAGGGGTTCACAGGCTAGCCAATCAGGATGAAATGGTGATTTCCAAGTTCACAGAGAAACCCCTCAAAATATGACGTGGAGAATGATAGAGGAAGGCTTATGACGTTGCCCTCTGTTTTTCACAGGCACACACACAGGTATGAACACATGTGCAAACTCATGCTAAAACATAAATATATAAACCTTTACAATATTCCATGTTGTCAGTCTTGATATGCAGAAAAGTCATTGCTTACTTTATTGGCAACTGTTGGGTGTTCAAACAGTAGTACAATTTGTGCATTTGAACAGTCTGGGGGTGGCCTCTAGGTGTGTTAGAGGAGGAACTATTTCCTCTAACACCCAAGAAATCAGCTCAGTGTTCAGTTGCTCCTTCCTGTCCTTGTATAACAATCTGACCTTGACAAATGGATGCATTTACCTTGTACCTTAGAAAAGAGACCTTGTGGTCTATTTTCTCTGTTCTCATTTGATTTTGAGAGATCAGACACCTAGCCAGAATGAGTAAGCCCATCAAAGTCATGTTGCCCATAAATAATACACTAGGCCAGGAGCCAGTTCCCACGCTTACTCACCTGTTGTTCAGCCATTCATTAATTGACTTACAGTGTCATTCACAAGGCCTTCAGTAAGCATCAGTATGGGTTGAATTGTGCCCTTCCTTTCATATGTTGAAGTCCTAACTTCAATACCTCAGAATGTGACTGTATTTGGAAAATAGATCATATTGGTAATTAAGTAGAAATGGCCATTATAGTGGACCATAAGTCAATATGACTGGTACACCAAGAAGGCAAGAAGATGAACTAAGGGCAAATAAATGCACTGAGGGAAATCCATGTGATGCCTCAGGGGAAAGAAGCCATCTTTCCACACACACAGGGCAGAAGAATCAGTGGAAACCAATCCTGCTTCCTGACCCTGGGATTTCTAGCTTCCAGAACTGTAAGAGAGAAAAAAAAAAACTCTATAATTTAAGCCAACCACCATGTGTTAGTTTGTTATGGAGGTCCTTGCAAATTAATCTAGTATTTACCAAAACTGACTGAGAATACATGAACAAGCAAACCAAGCAGACCTCACTTTTCAGTATCTCATTCATTGGCCCAGTCACTGAGATAATAAGTTTACTTGTTATTTTTGGTTTTTTGTTTTGGATACAGGGTTTCTCTGTGTAGCCCTGGCTGTCCTGAAACTCACTTTGTAGACCAGAATGGCCTTGAATTCACAGGGATCCATTTGCTTCTGCCTCCAGAGTGCTAGATTAAAGGCTATCGCCACCACCACAGGCCTAGATTTTGAATGGTACCTCTCTTTCTTGTCATATCAAGTTTCTTCTATGTGTGAAATGGGAGAGTAAGTGTGAGTGTTAGTCCTTACTCTCAACGTTAATGGATTGGCAGTCTTCATAAACACACCCCTTTGGAATGTCAGCACGGGTTTGATTACAGTGGGGAGACCCACTTGGAAAGTAGACAACTCTGGCCTATGAACTGGAGTCCTGCGATTGAGGTAGGAAGCCAGCTGAGCACTCACGTTCAACTTGCTGTGTTTTCTGAATGCAAATGTCTGTTGCTGGATTTAGCTACTTTGTAGGTTCAACTTTCTCTGCCTCTTTTCTTCCTCCATTTCAAGCCCCAACACTAGAAAAGAGAGAAAAAAGAATAGAGAGGAAAGCAAAGATATCCCCCAAATAAAGTCAGGGGTTGGAAAGGGGGCGACATTATCATTAGTGACATTGAGTTTCTTGGGGGTGAGTTTGGTCTTCACAGTCAGGATATCTAATTTCTTCTTCTTGTTTCTTCTTAGCACACAGATACTTAACAAACAGTGACCAACATGAACAGCAACCAACCAACAACCTACCCCACCTCTTGAGGCCCTAGCATTTATATACCCTCTGAAACGTCCCCAGAGTCCTAAATGTCACACAGTCATAGAAACTATCTGCCGCTGGCAAAATCACTCCCCTGCTAGAGCATGAGGCAAATCATAGTTAGCTGCTGTGGACAGTCTGAAGTGGCCTCATATCCCCATACTTGGGATTAAAACAAAAACATGTGCTTATAATATTTCTAAGGAGGACCTAAGGGCCTAAGGAGGGGCTATTGCTGTGATAAATCCATGTGGTTCATTAGCCTCTGAGAACAGGTTTGTAGAAGAAATATGGGAGAATGTGGAGATGCCAGCTTCATAATTTCTAGAATGCTTATAGGCAGAGGTTACTGGACAATCGTGGAGGCAGTTTGAAGAAGAATATATTGAGAGAAGTTCTAACAGAGGCCTGGCTCATGAGGTTTCAGAGTGGGACTAGGGCTCTGATGGTAATGGAGCTAGAGGCCATATGTGTTAGAATCTGGCAGGAAACCCAGCTCCATTCTGCCCTCATCCTGAGAGTATGTTTGGAGCTAATTTGACTAGTGGAGGAAATCTCAGGTCAGGTGGAGGAAACCTCAGGTCAGGATAGCATCTGGACTGTGGGATGGTTTCTTCACTTAAGATTTACAGCAACAGGGAACAGAATGGTCTGGGAATGTGAGGTGTGGTAAAGAGTATGATCAAGTTTACCATTGTGGTCAGGGTGGCTGTGGAGGGACACCTGCGATTTCTAAATAGATTAGCGTCATAAGGAAAGACAATAGGAAAGGTGCTTGGATGGCAAAACTCTACTCAATTAAATTTGGAAATGAAAATTCAACTGAAAAGAGAAACCCTGCTGTCAGATGCCACTGGAGGGATTTTCTGCTCAAAACAACCTAGGAGAGGGCTTTCCCATGGTCAGCACAGGAGGAACTGAGGCTCTCTGTGTCAAACTGACAGCAGAATCGGAGGTAGCAGAATCATGTGATTCAGCAAGAAAATCACAAGGGTTATGGAAGCTTGAGCCAAGCTGCTGAAGTCAGGCAATATGTTGTAGGGTTGTGTTCCTTGCAGGGAGTCCTTGAAAGGCCACTTCATAAAGTTGGGAAGGTGAAACCCAAGTTGGAGTGGATGATGCTATAAGATGTTGGAATTGGCAGAACCGTGAGGCATCTTTTGAGGAAAACTGCAGGCATGGAATGGAGCTGGTCCAAGAAAAGTCACATGATCTAGAAGGTCAAGGTTGCCCTAGGCCGTTGTCACCCAGGTGATTCTAACACAAGCCCCAGATGCTACACTATGGCACTATAGGATTTAATGTTTGTCTTTCTGCCTTGCTTTGGTCTGATCTTTTCTTGCTCATTCCTCTTATTAGTAATTTTTTTTTAAATGTGGTGTTGTATTTAGGAACTATGTAGCCTGTCTTTTGTATTTATAAGGACTCCCAAGAGATTATATTGTGTCTCAGAACAGTGTTGAGACTGTTACAGAGTATAAAGACTTTAAAGTTGGACTAAATCCAGTTTGTATTATGTGATAAAAATGAGGCATTAAGGGCCAAGAGTGGAACATTTGATTTAAAGTGATGTGTTTGGGTGTCAAGCTGACAAGGACTAGAATTGTGACGATCAGTCTTCCCCGACAACTTGACTAGAGATAGAACAGCCACAGAAACAGGCATCCCGGTGTGTCTGTTGAGGGTGTGTTCTTGAGGGTGTTTCTAGAAAGGAAAACCCACCTTTCATGTGGATAACAGTATTCCATGGGTGGGGGTCCTGAATTGATTGAAATTGAGAAAGCTGGCTGAACACTGGACCTTCATCTCCTGCTTCCTGACTCTGAATAAACCTGATCAGCTGGTCCATGCTCCTACGCCATGTCAAGCCCTCCCTCCCAAGAGAATGCACCTCTAAATTATGAAGCATAGCAAAAGCCCTCCTCCTTTTTAACTTGCTGTTGACACATGCTTTGTCACAGCCACAGGAAAAGTAGCTACTAATGGGAGAATGTGGGGGAGGCGACAGAAGCTTCACATAGTAGATCTCTTCTGTTCTCCTGGGAAGGAGGAATGGCACCAAATAGTTTTTCCTCATTGTTAACTTTGGCTATATTTTGATTAGTGTAGACATCCATTCACCTCTCATGTGAGAAATACCACGTAATTCGTTACCAGATAGGAAACTGCCTTGTTAAGTCAGATCTCTCCCAAAAGAGAATTGCTCCCCATTTCCTAAATATATAATCCTCAAGTGTGCTAATAACAACCCACAACTTTTCCAACTGTCCTAAATGATACCAATTTCTTTAGAAAGAAATCCAAACGTTTCTTGTTTTTTAAAAAAAAAATGAGAAAAGAAAAACATTCGATGTTCACAGACAGAGAAAGAAGTCAGTCACGTGTTGGGAAATCTCCTCTCTCAGACGGAAAGTTTCTAGGCGAGCCCCCAAGAACAGCTATGTCTACAAACGGCACTCCGCTGTTTTCAGAGGCATCACATCAGTCACAGTTTCCATGTATGCAATGCATTTTATCGTCCTTACATTCATTATCGTTTATCCTAGCAGGTGAGAGTACTCCAGAGATACAAGGCAGGAAGGACAACTTCAGATTTATGACTCCTGACTGCCAGAGCCCTATTTACTTAAAGCTCTTGAAGAAGATGACATCATTGAGCTGTAAGGATGAAGAGTTTAAACGAATCCTGAAAATGTTCTTGAGCCTGAAAGGGAAAAATGATCCCAACTCACAAGAAATCAATACCTCCTCCTCCTCCCCCTCTCCCTGCTTCTCGTCTCCCTCCTCCTCCTCCTCCTCTTCCTCTCCCATCTCTTCTTCCTTCTCTCCCCCTCCCCAGGCTGTCCTAAAACTCTCTCTGTGGACAAAGCTGGCCTTATAATCAGAGATCCCCATGCTTTGCCTTCCAAGTGCTGGGATTAAAGGTCTGGGCTAGAAAATCAGTGCTTTTGTTGGCTATCATCCACCTTTTTTTCTTCTTCCTCTTTTCTTGGCTTTAGGAAAGGACTAGACCTGTAACATTTGTGTGTGTATCTGTGTGTCTGTGTGTGTGTGTGTGCATGCAAATGCACGTGCACTCGTGCATGAGTGTGAATTCACAGGTACCATGGTGCATATGTGGAGGTCAGAGGACAGACTCCAGTTTCCGTTCTTATTTTTCCACCTTGTTTGAGGCGCTCTCTCTCTCTCTCTCTCTCTCTCTCTCTCTCTCTCTCTCCCCTTCTCCCCTGTCCCCTTCTCCCCTGTCCCTCTCTCTCTCTCTCCTCTCTCTCTCTCTCTCTCTCTCTCCTGCTGTATGAAGGCTGGCGTTCATGATTCCAGAGATTCCCCAGTCTCTACCTCTCATCTCTTTGCAGGAATGCTGGGATTACAGAGGAGCACACAACCACACTGGACTTTTACTTGGACTCTGGGGATTTACATATAGATCCTCACAAGTTCATGACAAGTGTTTTACCAACTAAGCTGTCACCCCAGTCTGAGAACACTGAAATTTTGACACTTGGTCTTGAACATTGGGTTCACTGTATCTCAGTTGACAGTGCATGCATGACAAAGGCTAAAAGGAACCAGGGGTAATGGCTGTAGAAGGAGGGAGGGAAGACGTTTAGACTGGCATTAATGGTAGATTGGAGTCAGGAGACCCCAGAAGTCACCCCTGGAGCTCACAGCTGGCAAGAATTTGGTAGCTCCTAAGTTCTGAAATTATGACTTTTGCTTTCTGGTGCTACTGGTCTCTTGGGGGCAGGGCATGTTCTCAGTAAAATACAGTCCCTGCGGTAGACAATAATGGGACTTTCTTGGACCCATTAGTAATTTAATGAATAAACACCTGGACACTCATACTTTTAAGCTAAGGGCTTTAGTGTGGGCTTCCTCCTAGCTTATCTAACTTAATCTTATTCTTCTAGCCCACATCCCGCCAAGTGGCTTGTCCTTTACCTCTTTTTTTGGCAGTTTCCTGGAGCAGGAGTCTTCAAGTTAAACAAATTGTCCAGTGTTTCCATGAGGACTAAGTAACGAATGCCTCTTTCCTAGAATCCAAAGGACTGAATCTGGAAATCAAAGGTGGTTTTTACTCCATTTGAACAAACTGCTCAGTCCTGCAAGAACTTTAGAAGAAATCTCAGTGGATCCTGGAGGCAAAACCCAAACAAGAGTTAGTCTGCTCTGCATTCCTGAGATGGTTCATGGCTGTTACCAACGAGGTAATTCTAGTTCAAAATTACCTAGGAAAAACTATCAGTACTATTTTCTCACTGTTATTGTCCAACTGTTTGCACCCTAGGATATCTATGGATATGATCAACACAGAATCCTAAGCTTGTTTAAAATGTTACTAGGTTTATTCCCTATAACTTGACGAATTAGTCTTTGAACGTGAACTTCACAGATGTCTTGATGTCCAAAGATTGGCAACGCCTGTGTGTATATTCATTCATACATTTATAATACCATACTGGTAATAGATATGAAACTAATATGAAGGTGATTGATTTAAAGCATATTACATAGGTAATATTGCAAAATTTTCACCTTGTTTTGTTCTTCAGGTCATGGAGGGACCAAGAAGAAAAACAAGGGATTCCGGTTTTGTTTGCAGGAAGATTATCAAGATGGAAACATTTTAACTGGGAAGTTATAAAGTGCTTGAAGTACAGACACTGGAATCCTTAGGGGTCCCGTAACAACCCCACCCCACCCCTGCCCAAATGACTGTGTTTCAGATGCCTTGTAAGCTGAAAAATGCTGCCCATGTTCAGACATCAGACTTCATGTGTTTTCTGTTACTCTAACTGAACGACACAGATCAGTTAGGATGTAACGAAGACATTTCTTTGGTTCATGGTTCTCATGGCTGGGGAGTACAAAAGGTGGTAAAACTTGCTGAGGCATTTTCTGAGAAATCATAATATGGTAGAGGACCTTACATGGTGAGACAGAACAAAGTCATAGAGCGTGACTCTTTCCTATAAAGTCACTGTAGAGCCCAGTCCTTAGGACCTCATAAAACCCTTACTAACAATACTGCCAAGCTCCGGTACCATGCATCTGGGTACTATTAGGGTACGCTGTGTGAAATTGTGTCTCTGTTCTTTCTCACCTACCTAAGGTATTCTTTGATTGCCTTTAAAAAAAATCCAATGGTCAATTATCTGGGCAGGAAGTGGAAGGTGGGACTCCCCGGAGGCAAAAGGAGGAAGGTCCTGGTCGCCAGGAGACTTGACAGGAGACTGACCTAACAGGGCTTGAAGGTACAGCTAACCACAAGGTTGTATGGGACTAGGTAATCAGGTTAACTTTATGAACTAATTGAGAGTCTGTCAAGCTAAGGCCTAAGGCTTTGAAATATTAAAAGGTCTCTGTGGTTATTTGGGGAAAAGCTGGCTAAGATAAAAATTGCCACCATATTAACTTCTAGCATTATTTAATATATACAGGGCATTACATTTCTAATACATAGACTTTAAAGAAACACATTCGAAATACAGAAGCACTAGATTCAGTTTCCATGTAACTCACTGTAATCTTCAGCCTGTACCAGTCTATAGGGTTTCATTTTGCATATAGATTCCATGAATCCCTGAAAGAGGCTCCCTGTGTCTTTGGCTCTGTGCAGACCAGTGGTGACAAACGGGTCTTGGGAACCAGACCCTTGGGAATGAGACAATGCATTTCAAAATAGTCCAAGGTTTTTGGTTTTGTTGGTGTTACTTTGTTCCCCCTTAAAGCAGAGGAATTGGTTCTAGAAAAATGTCCTGTAGAGCCTAAGTTTGTCTGGATAGTTTATTAAACTATTTCCTTTCTCTTTGAGGTTTCTTGTACTGTTAGCAGGATTTATTCACTAGTGTTTCTACTGATAACACTGATGACAGAAATACACGGACTAGGAATTCGCCAAGCCTTTTATCAATCCACAAGCCTTCTCAGAACTCCTGGCTTTATCTATAAGGTGTCCCATCTTCTGCTCTCATTTGCTTATTAATTTCTAAAACAATAGCAAGCTAGGGATCAACCCAAGCTATGGGTTGTGTAGACAGAGTTTGACCACAAAGGGGATGACAGCTATGTAAAAAAGAAGGGACCCTGGGGGTTGTCTTATCAACTACTTTACTTACCCTCAGTATCTCTCCAGACACCATGACCACCGTGTTTTCATAGGGAACTGGAGGCTGAGGTTACATTCATTCCTTATAGTTGCAAAGTTCATCAGCAGAGGTACTGGAATTTGAATTCAAGCCAACCTGCTCCTTCCAGCCTTACTCCTTGTTCCAGAATAAGATCCAACCCTTCCAAGAGGTGAAAAGGTGAAGACAGGCTTCCCTTATCTTGCAAATATGTGGTAATGGCTGTGCAGAGGGAGCTGTGTGGTCACTGGAGGACATGGTCACATTTGGAAAATATGAGTGTCTGTGTTTCATTGGGAGTTGAAAAGTCCTTTCATTGTACTGTGTGTATTGTAAACTCAGAAAAAGCGGAGAGGAGTCTGGGCAGAAATTGGCTCTGGAAAATTCACTACCATTATGGTTAAAGATTGATTATGCAACTACAGTGCACTGGGCATAAAAAATAGGCCCAACCTTTGTCCTCAGGAATCTAGAATGAACACACAAGATTTATGGTCAGAACCCTTGATGGCTTGCTGTCAGTGGCTGTTTTAGAAGCATTCATGTGCCAGAATTCTAGCAAGCAGGGCTGAAAAATGTAGCCCTCAAGGAACTGTGTTTCATTCTGTTTTAACATTTTTAATGTGTTGAATGTGTATGTAATTGTGCCTATGTTTATTTTTAATCATGTAAAACAAATATTCCTAAAATTTCTACTTTTTAAAATTAGTTATCGATCGTCTATCTATCTACATTTATTTACATTTCTCATTAAAAATAATTCTCAACAAAGTTGCCTAATTCTCAACAAAGTTAGGTCAGGTGGCTCATACTTAAAACCTCCACACTGAGGAGGCTGAGGCAGGAGGATTAAGAGTACAGTGAGGCTCAAATATTACCCCATCAAAACAAAAGAAAAAATAGTTTACAGAATTTTTGATGGAGTCCACACAGCAGCACAGGGATGGGTACAGTGAGCTAGGAAACAGCAAAAACAAAGTTTATTTGCAAATGCAGTAACGAAATCTAATTCTTTCCACACTGATAACATAGTTTTAGAAAATTAAGAGGAAAAAGAACATTTCAAATTAAAAAAAAAATCAGAATTACTGCCTTAGAGTACAGACTTGGCAGTTTCATGAAAACTGTCTAGCTACCCAACTGGGAACAACTTCACAAATCTGAATGGCTCTTCAACTATCTTTTATAAAAAAGATTCAGTGTGTGTGTGTGTGTGTGTGTGTGTGTGTGTGTGTGTGTGTGTGTGTGTGTGTGTGCATGTCCATAAGCCTGTGCACACATGTGCATTTCATGATGCTCATGTGCAAGTCAGGGGCCAGCCTGCAGGAGTTGGTTCTCTCCTTCCAACATTTGGGTCATGGGGATTGGGCACAGGTTGTCAAGCATACACCTGTACTGACTCCCCCTCTGACTGGCCCTCCTGTAGCTCTTTAAATGAGTTCTACTCATCTATCACTTGATATTCCTTACCTTTATTGTAAAATATGTTTTAAAGAGCCCATACTGTGACTGATCTACACACAGGCCAGAGTCCTGTCTTACTAGAGATAGAAATGTGTGGGTGGTCTACGGTTCATGCTTCTTCCTAGAAGAGAGTGGAGCTTTCTGGTTTATTAGTTCCACTGTCTGCATATTCCTTGACCAATGTGGCAAAACCTTGTTATTATCTTACCAGTACTGATAGGGTAGAAGTCTGACTTACTAAAAATCAGAATTATAAATGTACTTATATAATTTAATTAATATTTATACATCTTTATCAATATATTTATTTTTCTTAAGTCAAAAATAGCACTTAATTGCTAGAAGAAAATTTGCAAATTAACAAATTATAATAAATATTTGCGTTAAAATAGTATAGAGTTGTTTTGAAGTATTTAAAAACTAAAGAACTTACAATCTCATAATGTTGAGATAATACTGTTGGTAGTTTTATCGACATATATGGGTATGTATCATTCAGATAAAGCAAGAATTTTAAATAAAACTTGGGCCTTACTTTGTCAATTCTATTTGACTTGCAATAGAATTCTGTTCTCACACTTTCATGCAAGTTGCAAATATCATAAGACTAACATGTATTTAATGAACTAATTTGCTCAACATCAAAGCTTAACAGCTTAGCCCACTATACAGTACTCCTTGCTTTCCTTCATACTTCCATGGCCAGCTGGAAGCCATGACTATCACTGCCCAATATTATGGCTGAGTATCGGCCATATCACAAGGCTAGGAAAAGATCATGACTCAAAAACATTTTCCTCTGAGTGTATATCTCACTCGATAACGTTAAAAGTTCACAATTTGAGCCATCACAAGTTAAAGACTGTCTATAAAAAAATCCTTTATATCTCCCTCACAATTTAATTGGAATTGGAAAACATTAGCTTTGGTAACTCTGCTCTGTTTCAGTAGTGCCTATTTGGGCTGTTTATAATGATCGATTTTAGCAACAAGACTGCAATGAATATCATGATGGTTCATATTACATATCCACTTGACTGGGCTGAAGGATGCCCTGAGAGTGGCTTAAACATTCCTTCTGGACTTGCTTATTGGGGTGAAACTGAAGAAGACTGGCCTTTGCCTACTGAATAAAGAAGAAGTAGTCTAACCACCTAAGAGCAGGTGATGTAGTTTATCAAGGAGGGACAGTCAGCACAGAAGAAGGGGAAGTATGCGTTTTCTTTCTTCTGGAGCTGGAACACCTGTCTTGTGTCCTGGAACATCAACTCTGGGTTCTTTGGTCTTTAGACTCAGACTGAATATGACGTCATTGGCTCCCCACCAGATTTCCTGGGTCTCTGGCTTGTAGATGATACATGGTGGGACTTTCAAGTCTCTATGGTTGCACAAACAAATTACTGGTCTTAAATCTCGTTCTTAGCATCTATTTATATCCTGTTGGTTCTGTTTCCCTGGAAAAGCGTCACTGAAATAAACTTTCTTAATGTTAAACAATAGATGATTTATTCAAAGTAGATTCCTAGAAATGGGATTACTGGATTAACAGGAATTAACAAAGGCAGTTGATTCATTCAATTTTTATGTAACTTATGACGGATATGTTTGAATTATGACCAATCAGAAGTGACAGAATGGAAAATTAAAGAGCTTTCCACTGTGTAAAAGCTCACTCTGACACATTTCATATATATATATATAAATTTGGTTGCCTGGATCTTTCTAACTCCCCCTTCCCCCTTATCTTACTATTCTACCCACTTACTCTCTAGCACTTGGCTATTAAGAGGTGATTATATAAACTTGAGTCTCACAGGATATACATACCACAAGCCACAGAAATCAAGTCTGGCTAATTTACACAGAAATAAATATACTAAAATGTTTGATGGTTTACTGAGTTTTCAAGTGCCCCAGTGAGCTGGACTGGAAGCTATGTGACTAGGCTAAGCCATCCAAACTGTAGCAGAACTGGCCCCAAAAGACCCTGCTGCTTCTTTTATTCTGTTGTTACTGCCGTTGGGCATTTGCCAGCAGTATTGTCTCGCTCTAGGAAGTGTGACAGCTGACCCTCTAGCTCATGGGTCACCGTCCAGGCAGGTGCTTTGCGATTTTCCTTATTCAAGCTGCAAGGGAGTCCAGGAAAACAAAACTGTAGCAGTAAGAGAGTTTTCTACTTTCAATGAAATGTACAAAGAGCAAGTACATGGTGTCAAAGAAGGATTTGGGTGCTGATCTGCCAAAGATGAACGATGTATGCTTACCATAGATGTAAAAACTGACGACCCAACCCTTGGATACCTAGGGCCTATTACAGAAGACAAGAGACTGATAGCTGATCTGTGGATGTCAGAGGAAGAACCACATGTAATCTGTCATCATTTTCTAGTGCCAGAGACAGAGTGGTGTGCGTTAAGTTATTTATTTATTTTTGAATGATTGGAATGATGAGCACTTAGTATTCAATCCTGGTGATGGAGAGTACTGTGTCCATCATGACAAGTACTGACACTCTGTCTTCTCTTCCATCACATGGGTCATCAGAAGAATGGGAAGTGAAGTGCCAGGCTAAGGACACCTATTAGCCCATGGTCTTCAACCTTTTTTCCACATTTTTAGGAAAACTCTTCAGGCCACATGGATTATCTTCATTGTTCCTTGACACAGTAGAGAGCAGTATTTTTAGGCATGTTCTTTCATATGAAAAGAAATAACTTGCATATTAAAAAAACAAACAGGACTATAAATCTAGGGCACCTGAGTAGATACACAATGCTTTTGACAAAGGCACCTATTTAGTATATGAAAGCAAACATATTCTGCCTTTGTTATCTCTTCCTCCTTTCTACCACCCTAGTATTCTGTAATCTTTAAAAATAATTTTTTAACATTGCAGAATTCATTGTGTAAGTCTATAAATGAGATAAAAAGGTTTGATATGAAGCTGCCTCTAACCAGTTTTGATTTTCCAAGGTTGACTTTTATTGTTCACCAAGGAGAGTGCAGACACAGATGATGTCATTTCTTGGCATCACAGAGGATGAGGAAGGTCAGAAGCTGCCTCCCTCCACATCCCATCCCAGCTGTTGTCAAGCCTTTAAGAGCATGAGTGGAGAGAGGTGGCTTGCATGATAGCTGCCAAGTCACCTGAATGTCAAAGCTTGTGTTCCAGGACCCCATGGGCCATTCTTTTTAAGATTCCCTATCTCTACCATATTCATACTGATTTTCTTCTCCCGAAATAGATCCTTGCTAGCTATTGACATCAGGAACACAAATTACAGTTCACTCACACATCTCAGTACCATATGCTCACTCACAGCAGTCTTGGGAGTAAAACGAAGCAGAAAGTGAAAAACACGGGCTTTCTTGGCTCACCGTTCCGCCCACGAAGTCTCACTCAGCAGCACTGTTTAGGATGGAGAACAGCTTGTATCATACTGACAGGGCTCCAATTCCATATGGACCCTGTTCTCATTGAGCAGTGCTCTCTCTCTCTCCATTCCATGGAATGGTTAACTGATATTCCTTCCCCAGGTTTCCCAAGCAACCACTTGCTTATTTCCCGTGATCCCGGACTCAGCACCAATGCCTTCCTCCAATGCTGTAGCTTTTGAGTCACAGCCAATGGGAGCTGACAGACAGGTCATGTCCCTTTCTGCTTGATGAAGATGTTGATGCTCAAGGCTCAGAGTTAAAAACCCAACAAGTCACAAAGTTGGATAAGGTCTTCTAGCGCTCCTCCAAGCCTACTTTTCTTGTATTCCCCAGAGGTTGCAGCACATCACCCCAGCCATAGAAAGCACGTAATAAGTAATAATAACTGCATGTGTTGACAGGGATGAATATATTTAAACCTAGGGAAACAATGGCAAGCCTTTATTGGATCTCAGCATTCGATAGACCCCGTTCTAATTAGTGCCTTAAATGCTTGATCTCAGGCAGTTCTTGTGACAGTGCTACAGGGAAACTTCTATTAGCAGTCCTAATTTAGGGATGTGGAAACTGAGGCACAAGGTAGATTAGACAACATGTCTAAGGCAGAGCTGTGAAATTAATAGTGGGTTCTGCTGGGAAGCTCGTGGTCTTCAGAATCATAATGACAACAGAAATGAAATAACAAATGCACTGAGCCACTATATGTTAGGCTAAGGATTCTGGGTAAAATGAACATGTGTAGTTTTTACAGGATGAACATAAAGGGAAAAAGTCCACACAAGGAAACAGAAGCTCAGATATATTAAGGAATTTTCTGAAGGCCTCATAGCTATCACTGGCTGAGAACTGAACTCAGCTGCAGACTGTGTGATGCTCCCCATGTACTCTTTGTGGGACAAATTCCTGTCCCTGAACCTAGCTGTAGAGGATGATAAAACTACATCTTCCTACTCACAACAGGGTTGGTGAGTTCAGCATCCTGTTAGTAGTTCTGGAAGGTTCCGTGCTCTGTGGTTTAGGGCCACACTATCAGCTCTGTGTCAAATCCTCTCCTGGCATGATGTGCAGACTGTATTTATTAAAGTTCTAGGGTACAGAGGGGCACCATCCTAAATATATGTCCTACTGGGAGACACTATCTCCATCACGTGACATTGCCTGTCCATCACTTTGAACTGAAAGCCTTTGAGAGTCAGCTGACTTGAGAAAAGTTCTAAAGACAGACTGCAAGTTTTTGCGGAGTAAAGGGAATTTACCTTTTGAAGGAATTGTTGGTGTAACTAAGGCGTCTATCCCTCTCTCCCACCCCTACCCCATCTACCTTCCTGCCCCTCAGGCATCCAGGTCCATCCTGCAGGAAGAACAGGATCTTTTTTTTTTTTTTTTGCCATGGAGGTGACACAGCTCAGAATGCACAACAGACTACGTGAAGCAAGCTTGCTTTTCAAGTCTTCACCGAGCCCCTCCTTTAATTCTCTCCCACACCAGTCTCACTTGCTTGACTAAGTTGATCCATAGAGATAGCAAGGAAGCCTGAGTTCTAACCATTCCTCTGGCTTGCTCATTTCTTGTGTTCACGGTTGATCTTCACAGTACTGTTCTTTGCTTTTCCCTATGTCTCGTCTCTTGCAGGTAGAATTTAGAGAACCCCAGACAGAAAACGAAGAAATGCCAGAGGCTGAACTGACCAGAATGTCCCAGAATCGATATGATATAGGGTTTCTGGGAAGCATAGTGGTCATGGTAATTGTCTTGCCCAGTTTCAACATTCCTTATGCTAACACTCCTTGATATTGACAGGATGTGATTTGCCTGGGCCAAGCAGAGCCCTCATATGGATGCATAAAGGCTTATTTTTGTCTCTTGGTACCCAGTGTTGTTAGCAATGGCCTGGAGCTGTGTTCTTTGTCCTGTGAGTAGAAAAAAATATTGCTGACAGCAGAAAGTGATAGAGTAGGGTTGAGGTTGGGGCCCAGGCTCCAGTCTTTCTTAGTCACTTCTCGTCTTTGTCGCCATGTGAAACAGTGTGTTGCTTCTTTTTGCTCTGAGTTCCTTGGGATTATACTTGCCATTACAGATGTCTGGAAACCATCTAAGGGAATTTAATTATTTAATCTCTGGCATTTTTCTGTGGTTATGGATTCTGTGACTTGTTCCATCATTCACCCAGTCACTCTGAGGACAGCTCCAAAGCCCTACAAAGGGACATTTCATAGGCACTATAGCGGTCCCACTGATTTGCCAATCACCAGCCTTATCTGTATGCTTAAATTGTATATTGGTCAGTTTTTCATTACTATCAGCAAGTACATGTGTCAGATTACACTACAAAATGTTTGTTTAGTTTATATCTTAGGTGCCTGGATGTCCAAATAGTGTGCTGTAAACCCTAGTGGCAGTCCTTTAGTTGAATTACATCATATCACAGACACATGTGTATCTCTGTCTGGGTTCTATCCTTACAAAGCCACTATTATTCAACTATGGGGGTTCCATTGTTGAGGTCTGGTCTGGTGCTGCTATGTATTCAGATGCTAAATACTGGCCCCCAAGATCCAGGTGTAGTCCAGATGAGTACCTTCTCATGTATGCCAAATAATGTTGTGTAAACTTTGCTGTGATTGGTTAAATAAAAGTGGCTGACAGCCAATTACAGGGGAAACTAGAGCTAGGTGGGGCTTCAGTTCCTAGGCTGGGGTGTGGAAGGTAGGGGACCACAAGACTGGAGCAGGAGGGGAGGGGAGGGGAGGGAGGAGGAGGGAGGAGAGAGAGAGGGAGGAGAGAGAGAGAGAGAGAGAGAGAGAGAGAGAGAGAGAGAGAGAGAGAGAGAGAGAATGGAGAACCAAGATCTAATGGAATGAATTAAGCACAGATAGAATTCAAGAGACTTGGAGAGTGCCACTGGGAAATAGACAGTCTAGCATAGAAAAATAGTTTAGGGGTAATTGGCCAATAATTGTGCTAAAGCTCATTAAATAAATTGATAGAACTCTGTCTTGAATATTGGGGGGCTGGCTGGGTCATACTAAGAACTAATAGAGTTATTAAAGAGCCGACAACACTACACCCTAATATTGTCAAAAGTAAACAGTTTTCAAAAAGTCCCATCTTTAATATAATTGGAGTATATTTCCACTATACACCATCAATCTATGGGGATTGAACCTATAGGAGTTGTAATCAGAGGCTTAGACTCCATGTTCAAGCCATCACAGGCTACAGTAGTTAAGTAGCACAATGTATCTTCTTAAACACCAGAAACTTAATTCTGTCACTCGGGGCCAAATGTCTGAGGACAAGACTTGAGGGCTCTGAAGAAGAGCCCATGCTACACTTCTTCCTCAGCCTCTGTGATTGTAGATGATCATTGGTATTTCTTGCTTGTGGGTACATCCTCCCACCCCCTCCTCTTCTGACATCTCCCCCTGTGTGCACATGACTGCACAGTCTCCCCCATTACCACAACACTCATTGTGTAGAATGAGAGTCCATCCTGGTCACCCTAACTAACTGTACCTGAATCATCTTGTTTCCATATGAGGCCACATTCTGAGATACTGAGAATTAGGAAGTCAATGTATATGCATACATTTTATATGCTACAGTTCAGCAGGAATCAAAGAGTAAGACTAAACAACAAAGAGCCATCCCATAGTTGGTCATTTTGGGAGGAGAACCAGATGGCTTGTTGGATTCTGGCTTCATTTGTTGGATTTCTTTACCTTGGTCATATTGGGCAAATTATTTGAGTTTCCAGTGTTTGGAGGATTGGTAGCTTTCATGTTAGACAAGCCTACTTCCTTTCTTTTATTGTTCCTTCCACATTACTGTTCAGTAATGGGGGTCTTCTGCAAACTAGGCTGGCAAGTGTTCTACAACTGACCCATATCCATAGTTCAGGCTGGAGGCTCACAGAAAATGTTCCATGAAGCTTGAGGGAGTGTATTGATTTGTTCTCAATAGGTAAGTTGGTTGATCACTTGTCATACTCACCTAACTCCACACTGGCTTCATTCAATGGTGTACCAACTAGTCTACACCGTGGAAGGGAGAGTTCTGTTTCTGCAGTAGGGTTTTAATGTTCTTGTAATTTCCATTGTCTATATTCTGGAAATTTAGTTTGATTATTTAAGAACTAGTACAGTGCAGACAAGATAAACAAATTAGTTTGTGTCCAATTTTCACTGGGAATGTTGAGAGCAGACAGCATGTGGCTCTCAGGGTAGATGCAGGAGATTTGTTCTGTCTTCTAATTCCATAGGACTAAGAGCTTCCAATTTGAGATTTGTCGTCTATGGGTTTTGTTTTGTTTTGTTTTTTTCCTCTCATAGACTGTATTATCTATATATTTCTGCAGGGGACAGATCTTTGGGAATGTCTGTATCTGGAACATTGGTTTTTGTCTTTAGTGTGAATATAGACCTGTAGTTACATACTATGGCATCCTGTTCGGCTATGCCACCAGTGGTTCCTGCCAAAGGCCCACTGCTTTGAGCCAGTGAGGATTGTCCATGAGTGTGGGAGTTTCTCTCCTTATCTGCCAGGAGCATAAGACTGCTCTGCCTGTGCTTTTAGACCAATACCCTGCAAAGATGTCCTCTTTACATCCTAGGAAAAAGAAATGAATGGACACATGACAGTCACTAATGCCCACTAAGTGCAGACACTGTCCCAGACACTGTCAAATGCTTTCCACCTACAGGTTGATGTCATGGTCCAACACACTTGGAATAAGATGTCTTTTGAGTTATAGAATTTTGCTAATAACTAGAAATCTGCACTTACATAAAAAGGTGTCTAAGGTTGGAGCCCAAGTGTAAATATAAAATTCATTCATATTTGATATATTCCCGAAAGAGCCTTGAAGGTAGTTTTACATATTTCTAATGTACCCAAGTTTTGCCTGGCACTAATTATACAAGGTCCCATGGAATTTTCCATTTGTGGTGTCAAAGTCAATACTCAAAAATTTTTAGATTTCAAAGCATTTCAGATTTCTTATTTGGGGGTTAGAGAGGCTCAATCTGATTAGCCTGTGGATAGGATTCCTCCTATCCACTAGGCAGATGGTAACGGCAACCATTACCCCCTTTTATCAGTGAGGAATTAGGCAGAGAAGTTAATAACTGAGTTAAGAGAGAAAAGTGACAAAGCTAGGATCTGAATCCAGAAAGCTGGTCTATGGGAACATTTAGACGATCCTTATGAAAGCCCTTGTTTGGATCATACACATTTTCTCTATGAAGCAGGATCAATAAAACCAGAAAAGTGTAAAAGATAAAGGGAAGAACTTGGCTCTAACTAGTCAGCTACAGACAAGCTAATACGCACCCTACTGTTTCTTTGAGAGGACGAAAAGCACAGGCAGAGAGCCAGCATACTTGAAGTGAAAATTCAGTAGGCCAGCTGGATCTGGTGTCACAAGCCAGCAGTTCCAGGCACTGAACAGGAGGATCACAAGTTCAAGACCTGACCAGGCAACTTAGTCTAACCCTATCTCAAAATAAAGTGTAAAAGAGACTGAGACATCTCATTGACTTGATAACACCTCAGTGCAATGATGATAAACGAGAAAATACACCACGTTAGTGTCAATGTTCTGCAACCTGGGGTAAATGTGACATCCACTTGCAGAAAGACTATTCCAGGTTTCTGCACCATGCTTGGCCATGTGGCAGGTCATGAAACATGATACAGGTCAGGGGACAATATTAGAGGTGTGGTGGCAAGGACTCAGTAGCTGAGAGCAATTGCTGAACATAGGAAATACTCCTGAATACTGCAGTTATGTCAACATACATAAAATTTTACTTCATCTCACTTTTTTTTTAAACTGACAAAACAAAATTTGCTTAGCGTCTGTGATGACTAGCGTTAATTGCCAATATAGAGACTCTAGACTTACCTTGTTGGTTAACCTCTGGACATGCCTATGGGAAGTTAGCTTGATTCTTAAATAAGATGGGAACAGCCAAAGACTGTGGGCACTATTCTGTTTCCTTACTGGTGATGAGACATGACCTTGACCTTCTGCTACTCTGAGTCCTTCCTCAGGGTGGGCTGTAACCTGGAACTGAAATAGACCACTTCCCTTAAAGTTGCCTTTGCCACTTAATTTCATCATGGCAACAGGAGAAGAAACTGAGATTCAGTGTGTATTATAAAAGATTCTAGAGGACATGAGCTTTTCTATTCTTTGATCTCCACCATATTGCTCAACGGCTCCGCCCTTAATCTGTTCCCATTTTCTCACAACAATCATCTTTTGGGCCAATTGTCACCTGTGCTATCTGGCTGATAATACCAATCTGATTACTTTCTCTGGTACTTAAAACACAATGGGTTTGTTTTTCTCCTGTCCCAGGACAGCACCTTGGAATCCAACTTGCTTTTCCAGTTGTACAGTCATGTCTTGCATAGCTTCCTCCCTTCCTGGACACTCAAAACACATCTTAGTTTGTAGAACTGCCATCATTTATGTTACCATCATGACGTTCTTCTGCTCCAGTGGAATAAATTTCGTCCTCACTCTTTAGTCCCAGTCTTTTCATTGCTCAGTGTCTGACAACAGCAGTGTCCAACAGGCCTCCAAGATGCTTTAGAGATGACAGTGAATTCTGCTCATAATTTCAGGTTCAGGCTTTTGTAGTTCATAAGTACCTGGACCCAGATCTATGATTAAAAGGAAAGACTGCTTCCCAAATGCTTTCACTGTGGTGTTCCTATGACATTTCCATTCTGTCATCCAGGATGCTGCTTCAAAAACTCAAATTGCACAGAGCCACACTCTGCAGTGTAGCTGGATGTGTTGTGACTCGTTCTGCTGGCTGTCAGATGACTTTAAGTCCTTTTGAGGCATTTAATTGTGATCACATGGATTCAGGTTCAAAATGAGGATACTGGGACTGGAGAGATGGCTCAGCGGTTAAGAGCACTGACTGCTTTTCCAGAGGTCCTGAGTTCAGTTCCCAGTACCCACATGGTGGCTCACAACTATCTGTAATGGGATTCGATGCCCTTTTCTGGTGTGTCTGAAGACAGCTACAGTGTGTACTCATATACATAAAACATAAAATAACCAAAATAAGGATTCTCTCTCTCTCTCTCTCTCTCTCTCTCTCTCTCTCCTGGAACTGAGAGGTAAAATTCTGTTTTTATTTTTGGAAACAATCTCAAAAATGTTGCCAACTTGTAAAAACCAAAAAACCTCCAAATAAACAAGGACATAAAACAAAACACTACAATTACCGTCTTAGGGTTTCTATTCCTGCACAAACATCATGCAAGTTGGGGAGGGAAGGGTTTATTCAGCTTACACTTCCACATAGCTGGTTTCACCACCAAAGGAAGTCAGGACTGGAACTCAAGCAGGTCAGGAAGCAGGAGCTGATGCAGAGGCCATGGAGGGATGTTACTTACTGGCTTGCTTCCCCTGGTTTGCTCAGCTTGCTTTCTTATAGAACCCAAGACCTCCAGCCCAGGGACAGCACCACCCACAATGGGCTGGGTCCTCCCACCTTGACCACTAGTTGAGAAAATGCCTTACAGCTGGGCCTCATGAAAGCTTTTCCACAACTGAGGCTCCTTTTCTGTGATCACTCCAGCTTGTGTCAAGTTGACACACAAAACCAGCCAGTACAATTACTGAACCCCCTCCTTCTTAGGGAAGCCAAGACACACAGGTCATTACAAGTTTTGCTTTTTTAAATTTTGTATTGTTTCGCTGGGGCCAATTTATCAGTGGCTTCCCTGATGCTACTAATGTTTGCTAGACAATTCCCATGCTAAACCCTCAAAGCTTTTCTTCTGGTTTTCGTAATATCTGTAATTGTATCTCATAGTTCTTTCTTGTACCTGTTGCTTTGTATTACTGACTCCTTAAGGGGCGAGGGAAATAGGTAGAAGATTGTTATTCATAGAAAATGATTAACGAAGACAGGCACCGTGGCACACATCTGTAATTCCCAGCATTGAGAAGTCACAGGCTGAAGGATGCCACAAGCTACAGGCCAAACCAGGCTATAATGTGAGCATGATGACAACCATGGGTGTGTCCTGCCCTGAGCTGCCTTCTAGACATTTCCATTCATACTCACATGAGTGCTGCTCTCAGTTCTGGTCAGAGAAGCTTCTTTTTGTAGTAGGCAGTTGTTAATGGAGAGATTCAGAACGGGTAAAAGTGCTGAGACTAAATGAATGTTGACTGTGTGCTCACCCTAAATGGGACACCCATATTCTCTCTCTAAAGCCCACAGAGCATTATAGAATGGGGCATAAAGATCGCAACAACTGTTTTAGATATGACATGGTATTTGGAATCCTGAAGACACATAGCTGTGGCTCTCTGCCCAAGACTCGAAGACCGGGTCCAGCAATATTCCATCATGGTTAGGCATGGTGATCACAGGGGCCCCCATATTTAAATTAGGAAATCAGTGGCTGCCAGAGAAGGGAAAATAATTTTTCTTCAGTCGTTTAGCCATAGATAAATTGCCCAGCACTGTACTAAATGACCTGTTACACATGCTCATATAAGCAGCCCTAATCAAATCAGTGAGACATATTATCATCAACAACAATCACAAGAATAAAAACATGGGAGTAGGAGGAAGATTGGTCAGGTAGAAGGACTGGGAGGAGGATAAGAGATGGTAATGGAATCTGACTATATCATAAAATAAAACAACAGAAGAGAGGAAAAGAATTGAATAAGGGAATATAAATATAGGTCCCGACTATTTCTAATTATGTGGCCAATGTAAAGAATAAATGGCATCACTTGGGCATGTGAGTGAGTGAGTGAGCGTGTGTGTGTGTGTGTGTGTGTGTGTGTGTGTGTGTGTGCATATGTGTGGTGTGTTGGTGAGGATCAGACTTAGGGCCTTGTATATATCAGACAAACACTCTCTCAGAGAGCTACACCCACCATCTTTTATTTGTATGTTTACTTTGTAAAAATGTGAGCCATTTGGATGACTTGTTTTTAAAAGTTATTCTTATCACAGAAAAGCATAAAAATAGCTCTTACTTTCCTAAACAGAAAATGAGAAGATAACCAGAAGCTGTGAGGGTAAAGCTGCTGTCGTATTCGACTTTCCAGTAGCAAAAGCAGCAGGAGTCCCTTGTTTCAACTTTATTTTGGACAGTGGGTTTCGAGCTAAGCCGTCCATCAATACAGAAGTAGGGTGAACTATAGCTGAGGAGAATTATGCACTAATGAGGTGGGACCCGCTGGATATATCAAATTACACGACTAACTTTAATTTTGATCAAGAAAACCTACTGGATTATTGCCAGCTGCTAAAATGTTAAGGACATTTTTTAATAACAATAAAAAAAAACTCAGTTCATTTCAGGAGCAAATGTAAAAGTTTTTTTTTCTCCCCCCTACATTTCTTTCTCTTTTTACCTTGAGCTTTAATAACGGGTGCTGTCCATGACATTAGACTTTGTGAGTTGGCTACAGAACAGCTTGTGGGCTTTCCCTCGATAACCCACTTTGCCTGTTGGACATGCTCAACACCTTGATCTAAAACCTCCTTCGTGTGTCCTCAAGAATGTTTCTCTAGGTCCTCCTAGAGTATTTATCCCTTCCTCTAGCACCCAAGGACACCCCCCCAACTTTTCATCTACCAGCAGAATTTATCCTTATCTCCTATAGCACTTTCTGGAACTCACTTTCAGAGGACCTGTCCCACAAAATTAGGATTTCTAGTGTGTATTTACTAGTGTATTCATACAGTCCTGTCTGTCTCTCTCTCTCTCTCTCTCTCTCTCTCTCTCTCTCTCTCTGTCCCTACCACAGGCACATAAGAGAGTTCTTTAAAGGTTCCATGAATAAGTCACTAAATAAGTGTCTGGGAGAAATGTCCCGTAGTCAACCCAAAATAGGGTAAATGTTCTCTGGTTATTGTTAACTTGTTTGTTGTCCAGCTACAACTAAGTAGATTCTACTGGACGTCTGCAGATGGGTCTAAGTCCTACTGTGTGCATGACTTTGTTATTTTTCTGTAAGTAGGTGACACCGCGTTTGTCATTGTAGACATTTTTCAGTGCTCAGTCCAATCGTGTTAAACACATTCCCATCCTGGGCAGCAGACCTGTAGGGGTGTTTTCGTATTGTGACATCGAAACTCTATACCCACTCTTACAAACCTGCAGCCCTCAGTAGCCATCTTTTTCCTTCTTGCTTCTATGTTCTTGTCAACTTTAGCCTCTTTCTATGAGTGGGGACATCAGTTTTTTGCCATTTTTGTCATTTCTTACTTTGCCTAGATAATAGTTTTGAAGTTCATCTACACTTTGTGGGTCAGAATATCCATTTTACAAAAGATCTTAAAAATATTCTCAAGCATGTATTCGCTGCATTTTTAAATCCATTATCTATGGGCAAACATTTGAGTTACTTCGATCTTGTAGCCACTGTAAACAAAGCTGCCATACATCTGGATGCGGGATTCATTGGCATTCTGCTTTGAAGGAAGTCATTGGGGCAGTATCCAAAGTGGTGTTGGCCTGGACATATGGCAAGTGTACATCCAGTCTTCAAAGGAGTCTCTCTGCTGTAATTTGCTAATTCCTGTTGCAATTTACTGACCAGCTCGTGTGAATGGCCTGTGTTAGTCTCCTGTGGTTGTGGTGTGAAGAACCAGGATGAGGAGGCTTAAGATCGTGGTTTTTTTTTGTGTTCCTATGTCAAAAAATTGAGACTTGATATTTTATAAATAATAAAGTTTCACAGTACCTTTCATGTTTCTGGGGGAAGTTAACTGAAGATCAAGGTACTGGCAGGTTCTGTGTGGCTGAAGGTCTCGTCTCTGCTTCTAGGCTGCCATGCTTAACACTGTTGGAGTCTTCACTTACTTGGCTCATGACTCGGGCAGACTTTACCCTGTGCAAGCCTTTTGTAATACACAAATCCTGTCCATGAGAGTAGAGCTCTCATGATGTAATCACCTCCTAGTTGCCCATCTCTTAATATTGTTGCCCTTGGGAGTTTCAACACGAACTTACAAGAGATGAAACACTTGGAAGCTCAGCACTGAAGCAGTATCTGCCCCTGATCCTGGAGCACAAGGGGTTCAAGACAAACCATCCACAGGCTTCATTTCTTCCATGGTCTCTCTCTGTGTTTACATATGGCCACCTTCTGTGTGTCCTCACACGAGCTTTTGTCTTAGTGGACATATCTCTGGGTCTTTTTTTTTTTTTAATAAAAAAAAGCACCTTTCATGAACTTTAGTTGTATGACGGCACCACTCTACAGGCCTCGTATCAGCTTAGTGACTTGTTCAGCTGTCTTGAGAGGCCAAATCTTTTAGTTTAGACTTCATTTTAGAGAACCTGGCCTAAGTATGAACTCAGGGAAACTAACAGAGTGGTACCTAGCATTGGTTTCCAAGTTGCCCCCAACAAAACCCGAGCCTAGATCCAGTCTCTAGGTTAATCCCCAAGAAGACCTCCTCCAGGTTATACCCTCAACAAGACCAGTGTCTCCAGGTTATTCCCCCAACAAAGCTGCATCCCAGGTTACAAGCCCACCCCCTGCCTAATGACCACCAATGCAGGGTGGAGCAGAAGTTAACTTTATGATACGACGCCCAACACCAGCCAATGATGTTAAAGGCCACAGTACCCTTCCAGTTAGATGCTTTCACACGTACTCCCTGCTTGTTGCTTACAATAAAGCCTCTCCCCAATAGACATTTGGGGCTCCCCCACCACTAAAACCATTGTCCTTTGTGATGGTGGTGCATTGGTGATGGTGGGGCAAGCTAGGTTGAATAGAATAAAGACCCTGCTGTGACTCGCATCAGGTTGGCTCCTGTTTGTTTTTGGGGGGGATCACTAACATTTCTCTGGCACTACAGTCTCATCGTCAAATACATTCTATCAGATTCCCCCCCCCATGATAATATCTGTCACTATTACCCTTTTAATGGCTTTGTTTCCAAATATACCTACATTCTGATGTACTGGAGTCTGGAATGGGAACATGTCATTTTTGAGCAAATGCATTTTTTCCCCAATATACATAGATTAAAAATGTCTCGTTGCTGAAATAAATGAGAGAGCTATTTGACTTTGGAATCAGCCTGAGGTCCATTTGGCAGATGCTTCTGGTGGTTCGTGCTCTCCATGCTGAAATTCAGAGCATAGGTTGGCTGTGGGGGCAGGTGGAAAGCATGTGAGGGAAGTAACTTATTGGGATGAAGAGTGCCGAGACCACACACACACTTCACCGGAGGACTAGGCACTATCATCTGCAGCATGTGCTAGCATCTTGTTTTCCGTAATGAACAAGACAGTTAATATTTTCATCTTTGCTAGCTATGTAGTCTCTGTTGCTACTACTCAACAAAACTTTGTGGTTGGGAAGTAGCTATTGGTGATGCCTAAATAAGCAGGTGTGGTCATGTGCCAATAAAACTTTATTTAGAGAAATGGGCAGCATTCACCCTGGTCTAGAGTGTACTTTCCTGAAAGACTTGGATTCTGACACTGTCATTTGAATGATGTTTACCTGTCAATAGATACAGACAAGTGCCAGGAAGGAAACAGTTCTTTACTCCAAAGATGAACATTTGAAATTATGGGAAATCAAATGATCTCCCTTCCGCTTTGCATACACTTGCACGCATAGTTCGTTTGCTCTCACTTCTAAATCTCTCACTTAGAGCATCTAGTTTCATTGTTTTACTAATAATCAGTTAAACACAATATCTAACATGAATTTATTTTGTATTTATACAATAGTTGCAATTTTTTAAAATTGCCCATTTAAGTGTTTTGGGTACTATATTTAAATTAATAATAACAATCTCTGAGATGACCTATTTTTATGAAGAAAAGTTTATTTTGTCTTACAGGGAGGTAGGTTTCAGGTTGTGGCTGGGCAGAACCATTGTACTGGGTCTGAGACAGGGCAGCACCTCCTCAGTATGGAGAGCACGGACAGACAACATGCTTATCTAACATCTAAGGATGCCTGGGGGTGGGGAGGGGAGAAGGGAAATGTATACAAAGAGAAACAAAGAAGTAGACAGAGAGACTGAGGTCCCACCGTCTTTTCTGAAGTCATATTCCCAGTGACTTAAAACCTTAGCCTCTAGGCTTCCCCACTTTAAAAGGTCCACTGTTTTCTAATAATGCCAAACTGGAGACCAAGACTTCATCACAAACACCTTTAGTGGGCAACAGAGAGTTTCTCTGGCTGTGTTATGATAATCCTAAAGAAGATGAGATGTCCATGTACACCTATATAGAAAAAACCTCCATAGAAAACGGTCTGATTTCCTGAAGATCTACTCTTTTCCTCTCCTCTCCCCTCCTCCTCTCCTCTCCTCTCCTCTCCTCTCCTCCTCCTCCTCCTCCTCCTCCTCTCCTCCTCCTTCCTTCCCCCCCCCCCCCTCTCTCTCTCTCTCCCTAACTTTTGATACCTTTATTGCTTGTTTCTATGGAGTCTATGATGATAACTAGAGAATGATAAAGAGGGATTTAGGAATTTGAAGGTCAGAAACCTTTGTCTTATATGTGTATTGGAGTTTAATATTAGTGGTTTCTTCATTATAGCATTAAATACAAATTTGTTTTGCCCTTCTTTCTGTCTTTGTTGCTAATCTTTATGAATTCATAGACTATATCTTAATGAAATTATCCTCATTGCTTCCTTAACTCATCTTCCTGCACTAAGATTGGCTGTTTATGTCACTCTGAGTAGCGGGTTTAAAATGCTATATGCTCTGAGGAAGCAACAGCTATAAAGGCCCAGGGGACTTTAGTCTGTGGGTGCTGTTAACCAGTCTGTGGCATGGATAGCCACACAACAGGGTGGAGAATAAAAAACTATCAAGATGGCAGAAACGAGAAACTTGAAACCTTCACTGTTAATGAAACTTTTTAGATCTACTCGTTCCTAAAGGAACCTGTTGTTCTTCCAACAGGAGAGTCAGTCACTTCCTTTCCCTGCTACCTCATACGTGTGAAACCCACATTCTAACGGCTCCTTTGTGTTGCGCATACAGAAACACTCTTGTGCATCTGGTCGTTGCGTGCATGAATAAACATTTTCTTTTGTTCATCTGCCTTTTATCTATTTCATTTGCAGTTTCCAGACAGTGAATATAAGAAAACAGATGATGTGAGTGGCCTTCCCTATACAACAAAAAGAAAAAATTTCCCTCCTAAGTGTCTAGTATAAAAACGATATGGCACAAACTAAAATGGAAAACACAGAAAATTGAGCAGGCTTGAAGGAAAATGGTGGTGAGAATTTGTTTAACATTGGACTTCCTGTAGTATGTAAGAATATTCTCAAAAAGCGACTTTATATTAAGTTCTTGTCTGCCCAGTGCTTCAAACTGTTCACCCCTCACTGTTAGTGTTTCCTCTTTTCTCTTCACAGCTTCATTCTGACCATATCTCCCCCACACAGTAGGAAAGCAGGGCTATAAGTTGGGCTGGGTGACACATGCCTACAGTTCCAGCGTTCGAGAAGCTGAGTCAGGGCTGTGAGTTTGTAGCTTGCCTGGGTTTCATAGTGAGATTGTGTCTTGGAAGTGCGAATGGGTATAGAGGGGGGAAAAAGGATAAGGAAACAAGAACAGAAGTTCTTTTGCTTGTCTAGTTAGCTTGTCGGCCTCTTCTCTAGTCTTCCTCTACTCTAGCCTGCCTTGCAGACTCCTTGTGGTGTTTTCCATGTCCTGGAACAACTGTACTTTACCCAGAAGGTCATAATGAACCTCTTAACACTTATATTCATGGCTGTTTTCCGAACACCCCCTTGGTACTAGATCACAAAGCTGTAAGCTCTGTTCAAGTGAGGACGACTTCATACTCTGCTATCTGCCTCTCTTCTATGCATTTTCTCTGGAACTGCAGTATTTGATGGCAATGCTTGGTGCCAATGACTTTTCTTCAGTTGCCAATTATTTCGCAGACTCCACATTTTAATCCTGAAAGAAAGCATTTAATATAATTCTATTACATTCCTTAGAAGTTAGCCCAACAATGGGACCTAGTGGACACTCAATTACTAATCCATGTTTGAATCAGGTTAGATGGAGTTACACAGATTTTGATATATGGTTAAATACAATTTTTAAAACGCAAAACATAAACTGAAGTAGTTTTTATCCTAAATGTCTTATTTCATGAGTTCCCGCCTTGTCTTTGCTCAGAGACAAAGCACGGACACACACACACACACACACACACACACACACACACACACACACACACACACAGAGAGAGAGAGAGAGAGAGAGAGAGAGAGAGAGAGAGAGAGAGAGAGAATTGGAGTATGTGATATCACAATATGATTTTTGTTGTTGTGTGTGACTTTGGAAAGCAGGAATGTTCAATGAATACACATTCCAGAATTCCAGGCCTACACATTTTGGCTGGGTTTCAGAACACTGAGTCTGAGTCTATTAATGGATACTTCAAACATACACACTTCATGATCTTCATACAATTTGTGGGCCTTTTGTTTCTTGCTGTACTGGGCATTCTCTGTGGCCTCAGTTCCTACTTGAGATCACATGACTCGTCATGTCTAGTACTTCCTGAGCTTTGAGCCTTGGCTCCTGAAAGACCTCCTGTCTTCTGGGATGAAAGGTGGAAAAGCAAGGGAGGGAACAGCTGCACTAAAGGCTTAGTGCTTTCAAAGAGAGAGAGTAGAACTGTAGTATATTAACATCTCCGCACAAGAGCACCTGGGAGAGGACGTTGGGTTTTAGGTTTCAGTCTAAGCTGTGGGGGCTTAGTTCTAGTCTACTCAAAGATCCAGAGGGTTTAGTGTCTGTCCACAAAACTGGAGCTCTACTGATGACTTCATACTGAAATCATTCAAAACCTATGAGCTCATGAGCTGGGAAATGAAACCAGAGGAGGCAAGAATGGCTTCAAGTGCATTGCAGGCAATCTGTGCGGGATCATTCCAACCTGAGGAGAAGAAAGGAGACAAATCCAGGCTCCTGGAGCCTGGGAACTTTCTTGCAGGAACTTGTAGCTGAGTGAAACTGCTAGGTTTCATCCAAGCCCTTGGAAGATGCCCGAAGACTGTAGAATAATTCAAAAGTCAAAGACATGAGTTCTGTTTGAGTTCTATCATCCCTGAAGTCCAGTTAGTACCATTCTCAAAGCTTGACATGACTATCAAAGCCAGCCTAACTCTGCCGTCCTTTCTGTCCCCTCCACAGACTCAATGCAGTTACCCAAAGGCATATTCCAAGGCCCACACCATGGTATTAACCCACACAGGTCTGCTCTTCCTTCCAAGAGTAGATTACGGAGAGATGGTGAGCAGACTCTCGTTCCTATAAGTTCAAGCAGTGCTGTGTTAGGGATGGGATAAGCCCCTGGGCTTTGAGGACACTCAGGAGGGCCTTAGTGACAATGGCCAGTAACTCTGTCCATCCAAGTGAAGCAGACAGACAGAAGCAGAGCTGTTGCTCTCAAGGAAGGATCAGAATGTGCCTTGGCAGTTTGCTCTGTTATAGCGAGGTGCAGAAATGGAGACAGCTTAGACAACTGAGATTCCTTTCTCACAGTTCTGCAGTCAGGGGAGGGCAGAGTGTCAGTCCCTCCCTGCCTCGTAAACAGAAGTCCTTACATCCTGGTATGGGTGGAGAGGGGTTTCCTGTCTCTTCTTGTGAGACCACCAATCTTATCTCGAGGCTCCCAGTCACTTGACATCACTCTCTTTCTCTAGTTACCTTCGAAATGTTCCATCTTTTATAATCTCATTGTAAGCTGCAGTTTCTACATATGGATTTTAATGGGGACACAACTCAGTCCGTAGCAAAGAGGCTGAAACCAGGGACAGGGCAGAATCTGAGAAAAACATAGGAAAGTGAATGAGTTCAACAAAGCAAGAAGGCTCTAGGATTCAGCCTAAGTTGTTTTTCTTGTGTCATCAGAATCGCTGTCCTGAGTGGAGAATAAGCCAGTCAGTAATAGAATAGAGTTCACCCAGTTGTTTCCTGTAGAAGGGATTTGGTTTAGGGATTTATTTGGTTGAGAGCACTACAGATGCAGATTTAGACTCTAGCTTTCAGGGATGATTCCCTGTGTAGCACTAAAGAACCAGATCACTGAGAGAGTCACCTCTTCTTCTACATTAGGACAGTGGCCCTCTAAACTAGGAAGCTGACACAGGAGACCTCTGCCAAGGCCATGGACAGGAAGCTACTACACAGCTGTTGTACCTGACCACTGCAGAACCTTCTCCGCTGGCATTGCTAAGGTGAGTGAAGAGCGCATGCTCTGATATGACATTGATGTTATGATATTGATGATATGATAGTCATGGTGTGATATACATGATAGGAGAATGGGACTTCTTTTCTCTCCACCCAGAAGAACAAATGCCCACATAAGCAGTCTGCTCACAGCAAAACAGCAAACACAGCATAGGCAGAAACCTTGATTTCACCAGCTCTGCTTTTGTCAAGTGCAGAACAGGGAACAAAACAATAGACAAAGGCCGGCTTATTGTATAGTTCAAGAATGAAGAATCACACAGCTCAAGGTATAACTGCTTAGCAATGTATATTCTACCCTTGACAATGTAGCCTCACAACAGTGCGGATGCTTGGGTCGAATTCAGATCCTTAGACTCCTCAAGCGTGTGCCAGGATGTGGCCCGTGTAGGGAGGGCTGGCCCCGACACCAGTTTATTTCAACCGTTCTCTCATCTTGCTTGCCTCTGGGATTTGTGTCCACAGTTAGCTATTGCTATTGGTGTGATTAAAGTTTAATTGCTGGGGGCTGGAGAGATGGCTCAGTGGTTAAGAGCACTGACTGCTTTTCCAGAGGTCCTGAGTTCAATTCCCAGCAACCACATGGTGGCTCACAACCATCTGTAATGGGATCTGGTGCCCTCTTCTGGTGTGTCTGAAGACAGCATACTCACATAAAATAAATAAATCGTTAAAAAAAAAGATTAATTGCTAAGAGTTACTGTCTTGAAATACTTATCGAGATTTTCTGAGGTCTTGAACCAGGTTTTTAATGAGAGGGACTCATGTTCGCTGAGGCTGCCATGAGCACTCCCTCTGCTTGGAGCTGGTGGACATACTCCTCTTGGTTGCCTTGTTCAGCCTAATAATGAAGAACTATGTTGAAGAGCCTAGGCCAAATTTGGGCACAATGCCATGGTCGACCAGTAACGTCAGCCCTGGATGTGGGGGGAAACATAGGACTGTATGTGTATCAAGTATTTGCCACCCCTAATCTAGTCCTACTCCCCAGAAGTAGGGAAGATAGACTTGAAACACTAGATCTGGGCTCTACTTCCCAACCCCCCAGACCTGTGGTCTCATGCCTGGCCTCTAATAAATCGTTGTCTAGTTGTTCCATTTATAAAACGAAGATTAACCCTATTCTGTCCGCATCCCACATAGGATTATTTGTGAGAATCACTTGAAAATGTTTACGAGAACACTGGCAACTGTGAAGCGTTCCATAAATGCAAGGTGTTTTGTTCGTGTGTGGTATCGGGCCAGTCTGTACTTGACAAGAAAGGAGAGCCAAGTAGGGGACTGTTTTGGTCTGTTTCTGCCTACATCGTGTTGGCAGACACTGCATATTCCTTTCTGAATGCTGAACTGCAGGCAGTGAGCCTTGAAGGTCACAAACAACTTGTGTCTGGACAAAGACACCTAGGTTGGTGGAGCAGGTCAGGGACAGAATGCTGGCCTAGTGGCTGCAAGGCTCTGAGGTCCTGAGCTACTAAACCAAATACTAAACCAGATAACTGAAAATCAGATATTGTCTTCCTTCCTCGTTAACTGTGTGGTTTAGAACAAGTTTTTGTAAACTCAGTGAATCTCAGTTCCTTCAGCTGTAACATGAAGATGTTAAAAAACAACAGAACAAATTCACTCCCCCATTGGTATCTGCCTTAACAGTCCTCTTACGGGAGGATATGGCATTTAAAGGAGTTACATACAAACGAGCCTAGGAAATCCAAGGTGTGAATAATTGTTCCCCTTATTTTGATTTGAACCAAGTAATCTTTCTATGGATCCCGTCTTCTGCTCTCTTCCATGGTTCCCAAACAGCCTCTAACACCCTTGTGCTGTCACTGGGGACTTATTTGGGGTAGGACTGGGGCTGGAGGAGATGGCTCAGTGGAGAATCATGGGATGCAGATCCCCAGAAACACATAAAATCCAGGTAGGTGTGGAGGCAGCCGATCATCCCAGTGCTTGGAGGCAGACAATGGGAATCTTTGGAGCAAGCTCGCTAACTGGGTAGTCAGAAATAGAGCTCTAAGTTCAGTGAGAGCTCGTGCCTCAGCAAAACAGAGACCTATGGAGGACACCCGGGGGCAAGTTCAGGCCTTTACAATTATACATGTGCACGAGCACATACACATGCACTCACATTGTGAACACATACATGTACAAAGAGAAAGAAACTAGGCCAGGGTCCTCATGAGGGCTCCAAGTCAACATATGAGTGCTAACAACAAAACCACGTGTGACCAGAATTTCAAGGTCAGTAAAGCATGAAACAGAAGCTAGAAGCCTTTAAATGAGAGATGGCATAAGATTGAATCCTGGGTTGCATATCTGAGGTACTAGAGAGGCCAAAGGCCCACCCCATCTATAGGAGAAACAATGGGGACACAGCAAAGAAAGGCACAGAGCTTTGTGGGAAGTCAGAGCCGGCCAGTGCTGATGGCTGATGGGTTGGTTCCAAAGCACCAGTCCCTGGCAGCCCCAAACCTTTCTTCACTTTGGGAAATTCTTCAGTTCTGGGCTCTGGCCCAACAGCAGTCGAGGTCTGGAGTTGTGAGGTTGCTGTGAGACACCCACACCCATTTCTCTCCTCTCCACCCTCCACACATTTGTTCTTTATGCCCCTGTGAAGCTTAAGCAAAGAGAAGAACAATTTGGTCAAGGCTATATGTATGTTTCCTGGGCTACTCTAACAAAGCGTCACTAGGAGATTAGAGAAGAAGAGAAATGTATTGTGTTAAACTCCGGGGCCCGAAGTACAAGGGCTCCCAACAGGTCTCACTCTTCCTTCCAGCACCTAGTGATCCTCTGGACTTCACTGGCGTTCTCGCTCCTGAAGATGTATCATCCTGGTTCTTTCCACATGGTAGCCTTCCTCTGCGCCTCTGTCTCTGTGTCCCACTTTCTGACTTTCAAAAAGACTCAGTCACACACACATGTGTTTAATCTAGATCTGCACTAATGACTTCATCTTAACTCAATAATCCACAGCAACCTGTATCTCCTGAGGTCACATTCTGAAGTGCGAGGGGATTTCAGAATGACGTAATTCAACCCGCAGTACTGTCCTTGCTTCTCTGAAGGCTGCTGAGGCTGAGGTGGGGAGAGGGAGGTGCAGGACGAGAGGGAACACACGCCAGAACAGCACAGCGTCTGCTTCTTCACAGTAACTAAAGCGGTTGCTAGGCTGAGTCTTCAGTTTTATTTTGTGGGTGGGGTTTGTCAGTACTTGTAGAGGCCAGAAGAGGGCAGCAGACATCCCCTGAACCTGAACTGTAGATGGTATTGATCTACCATGTGGGTGCTGGGAATCAAATACAGGTCCTCTGGAAGAGCAGCCAGTGCTCTTAACTGTTCAGCCGTCTCTCCAGCCTTACTAGGAAGAGTATTTCCTCCCAGGCAGCTGAGGAAGAACTTTCTGCTGTTTTTTTTTTTTAAATTAATTAATTTTTTACACTTCGACTATAGTTTCCCCTCTCACTTGTCCTCCCAGTTCCTCAACAACCCCGCCCCACACACACACACACACACACACACACACACACACACACGCACACACACACACACACACACACACACACACACACACACACACCCCTCCAGTTCTCTTCAGAAAAGGGTGGGTCTGCCATGGATATTAAACAGCCATGGCATAGCAAGTTGCAGTAAGACTAGGAACCTCTTATTAAGGCTAGCAAAGCAACCCAGAAGGAGGAAAGGGACCCAAAGGCAGGCGACAGAGTCAGATATAACCGCACTTGTGGCACTGAATCCCACAGGAAGGCCAGAGCTTTCCGTTTTGGGTCCTCAGAAACTACACCTTCTGATGTGTTTGTTGAATTGGTTACCAATTGAAGGAAACGGTAAATGCTGTGGTTCAGATCTGGTTTATACTCCAAAGTTTATGTACTGAAAGCTTGGTCTTTAGGTTGGCTCTGCCAGGATGGTGGAGGTGGGTTAGGGGAAGCCTGGTGGAAGGGACATAGGTCATGGGGATACCACCCTCATGGATGTAGTATGCTGGGTCCTGGGAGAAGACAGATGTGACAGGAATAAATGCTTTCTCTCAGGAACAGAGTATCTTAAAAGTCCCTTCCAGGGCTCTTGCTTTGTGTCTCTCTGGGTGAATTCCTGTGCATCTGCCTGCATGAGGCTGTCACCCATGCTGAGCAAACTTTGACACCATACTACAAAATAAACTTCCTTTTAAAAAGCAAAGTGCTAGGTTGGGGATTTAGCTCAGCGGTAGAGCACTTGCCTAGCGAGCGCAAGGCCCTGGGTTCGGTCCCCAGCTCCGAAAAAAAAAAAAATCATTAAAAAGCAAAGTGCTGGCACCAGGTATTTTGTTACAGCCATGCGCAATGAATGAAGATACTACACTAGAAGTATTTATAATGTGTATTCTGGCGCTCAAAACTCTGTCAAGCCTGTTGATAAAACACCATAAATAGCTGTGAATATACAGTTCTCCCACATATAAGCTTCTAGCCTTATCTTATCTCAGCCTTGCCAGGATGGGATGGAGAGTCAAGAGTTAGGACTCAGAGACTGCCCTGGTGCGCCCTGTTATCCCAGGTGATCTCCCCTGGGACCTTAGGTCTCCATCCTGAAGCAAACCTTGGAGTCCTGAACTGAGCCTTCTATTTCTGAGCTGTCGTGAAATCCTTCCCTTTCCCAGGTTCTAATCTTGCATCACACTCATGAGCACTGTGGGGCTGGAGTAAGCTCAGTGGTCATCAGGGCCACCTCCTGCCTTAGAAGTCAGGGAATCTGGATGGAATTGAGGGACTGGAGGGGTCCAGGACACCACAGGAAGACCTACAGAGTCAACTGACCTGGGCCCATGGGGGCTCGCAGAGACTGAACTGTTAACCAAAGAGCATGCATGCACGAGCCGGACCCAGGTCTCCTAGACGTTGGTAGCAGATTTCAGCTTGGTCTTCATGTAGGTCCCCTAACAATTGGAGTGGAGGCTGTCTCTGACTCTGTTGTTTGCTTTCGGACCTCCCTCCCCACTGGACTGCCTGGTTGGGCCTCAGTAGGAGAGGATGCATTTAGGTCTACTGTGACTGGATGTCCCAGGGCGGTGTGTTATCTAAGGGAGGCTTCTTCTCAGAGAACGGGGGCTACTGGGGGGACCTGTAAGGGTAGGACTGTGAGGAGAGGAGGGACTGGGGTTGGGGGGTAATCGGGATGTAAAGTGAATAAGTCAATAAATTTAGAAGAAAAGAAGAAACAAAGTAAGAAGTCAGGGAATCTAATGGAGCCCTACTGCCAGAACGCCAGAACTTCTGAGTCTCTGCTTTGGTCCTTCCTAGTCAGAACAGATACTGTCTTCTCTTGGCTGACTATTATTTAGAAACTGTCGGGTAACGAATCCTTTCACATGTACTTGTTTAAAAGAATCTAGTCCAGATGACTTGGTGTCCCCAGGGTGTGAGATCAGAGATGGGGATCTGGAGAGATTGCTGGTCGTGGAGGGGTGCTGGGTCAGATCCTTCCAACTCTGCCAGCTGCCTGGCTGTTTATTTCACCTGCAGGACAGATGGCTCTCAGTTCCAGACTGCCTTACATCAGTTCTTCCCCCATCTAGAGACAAGAGGTGCCTTGTGGGAAGCAAGGCCATGGCCCAAGCTTGACCTTACATGGTGTTTCTTTCTCGTTGCCTAATTCTCTCGCCCCCAGACAGTTTCTCACTCAGATGAACAACAGCTCCAGTTTGGCAAGGTAGTGAGCTCACTACCTGCTGTTACCACCCACCTTCTTTGTACAACAACCAGGCCAACTAACGGTCAGGAAGTAGTCCTGTCAATCACCCTAGAGCTCTTTACTACTCACTGTGTCCAGAGAGATTACTGAAGTCTGTCTCTCCCACAGTCAACCCCACCCAATGCAGTCTCTCCTTGTTTATTACCTGCCTGGCTTACTTAGAGCAGCAACATGAACAGAATGGTCCTGTGCATGTTTGTATGAAACCTAAGTGGTCACGAGGGATCTGTGTTTAATAACTAAAGCTAGCCAATCAGAAGGGAACAGCGAAGGGTATCAGTTTTACCATATCCAACAATTACAAATGCAAGCAGAGACAGCGTCACACTTCCTCCAACAAAGCCACACCTACTTCAAGAAGGCCACATCTCCTAATAGTACCACTCCTCGGGCCACCACAACAAGCTTTTCTCTTGCTTGGTTAGAGTTACTTCAACATATTTCATATTATTTGACTTCACTGTGAAAGGTGTTATTTCCTTAATTTCCTTCTTAGTCCATTTATGATTTTTATTTTGGAGGGATATTGATTCACATGAGTTAATTTTGTTAATTTGGTTAAAAGTGTTGGTGAGCTGTAGCACGTCCCTGTTAGGGTTGCTTAAGTACGCTATCACATCATCTGCAAATACAGCCACTTTGATTTCTTCCTTTTCAATTTGTATACCTTTGATCTCCTACCACTGCCTTATTTCTTTACTCACAACCTCGAGTTGTGTAGTGAATAGATATGGAAAGAGTGGAAAACCGTGACTTGTTCCTGATTTTAGTGGAATTGCTTTGAGTTTCCCTCCATTTAATTTAATGGTGGGTATGCACTTGATGTTAATTGCCTTTATTATGCATAGGTTTGTTCCTGGTAGCCCCAGTCTCTCAAGAACTTGTATTATGAGGCAGTGCTGGATTTTGTCAAAACCTTTTTCTGCATCCAATGAGGTGATTATGCTGTTTCCTTTTCTTTCAGTTCATTTATCTGATGCATTTCAAATATTGTTTCTCGTATTTTGAACTGTTCTTGCATTTCTGGAATAAAGCCTCTTTGATAATGAAAAAAATATACAGGCAGAGAGTTCAGGTAAATGTGAACTTCAGAGAAATAATGACTAATCGGTTAGTGTAAGTGAATCCTGGGCAATGTGTGAGATGAGAATCATTTGTTCTGTCTCCTTATCTCCAACACCAACTTAACCACATGCACTGTATTTTATCCCGCCCGTGGTAACTCGTGGTCAGGATGTCCGATGCCTGACTCTTGACTGTTGGGAGGAAATCTGGGACTTCTCCGGTCCTGACGTTAGCAGCCGTGCACTGTGGTAGTGTTTCATCACAAGTGCTTCTTCAGGGCCTCTGAGGAGCTGCCTGAGGCTCACAATGCCTGGGCTTGGAATCCCCGGAACCAGGACGCGCTTGTGATTATTAGGTGTTTGCAGATCATCTTGTTTGAGTCCTCAGGGTCTGACAGGATTTGTCAGGGATCCTCTACTCTGTTATCGTGAAACGAATGTTTAGGTGACATCAATCATATCAGTGCCCATTAGGCAAAAAATTAGTTAAGGGTCATTTCAGTTACCAGTTCTAAGACTGACTCTCTCTCTCTCTCTCTCTCTCTCTCTCTCTCTCTCTCTCTCTCTCTCTCTCTCCAATATAATGCTTTCCTATTATCATCCCCAAATTTTGCAATATGGTTCTCTATGGTGATAAAATTAGTACTCGATTGTTGCTGAAATTTTAGGAAGCAGACAAAAAAAAAGGAAGAGAGAAATCAGCAAAAGAAGTGTTTCTAAGTACTGAAAATTACTGTCAACATATAGATACATGGTCTTTCACTTTGTAAATATATATTGTTAGTTTAAAATTTTTAAATTTAAATATATACATATGCATATATGCATATATAGGTGATCTGAATATTACCCAAATTTAAATAATTATACATGTGATAATCTAGACATCATGATTATACAATGATTAAATCATACATGATTAAAGTATATGGGCATATATATGTGATACATATGAATATGACGTGATTTTGTGTAAGAACTTGTATATATATAGATTTTAGTGTCTGTGATAAGCCAACTGTATACATCATACGAGTTCAAATGAGCTTGAAATAGGTGAGTCATTACTTATATTAACTGGGACTTAAGACTAAGCAGAGAAAGAAGATAAAATATCAAAAAGTTTCCAATAAAGAAGAAAGAACCTTGGAGTAAAGGACACAGAGAAGGGTGACGGCTATGCCATCAAGGTGCTAACTGCCCTCTGACTCAACAGTTCCTAGTCAAGGTGAGTGCTGGGTGGACAATGAGGACTCAATTAAAAAGATCAGCCCCTAATGCTTTCCCATGGAAATACTGACATACACCAGAAGCCACACTACAGACAATTGGCTTCCTCTTTAGGCAAGGGCATCTCTATCTGGAACTGACGTCACTTTGGTGGTACTTGGGAGTCAGCTGTAGCATGTCTGTAATCAATATACTTATAAATTATTGATGCTTATATGGAAGCTTGAGTCAGCTCCTTGTTTGAGGATTTTAGGGCTGTTACTCATTTCAGGATGCTGGATTATGAAATCGGGAGCCTTTCACCAATACTTGGCAGCTAAATGGTTTGTTTCTGCAGCCAGTGGCTAAGCATGGTAACCTGGGACAGCAATCTGAGGATGGGTTGTGGCCAGAATCACAGACATCCGTGGAGAGACATCTTCCAGGGGTCTTTAGGCTAAGGGTGACTCAGAACCATCTTTTGTTCTTGGACCTTGTTGCTCTCTTACACACACACACACACACACACACACACACACACACACACACACACACACACACACACGGAGGAATGAGGGAGAGGGAGAGGGAGAGGGAGAGGGAGAGAGAGATGATCTACTACTGTGGGCCAAAAGAGCGTCCCTACTTTCCAAAAGTGCACCTTAAAACACTCAGATCCCCAAGTAAACAGCTCACAGCTTTGTAATTCCCTCCGCACTATGAGAGCGCATCCTGTGAAACATTACATGTGAGACCCCGGGGACTGAAGATGAGCTCACTCAAAGAGCTGGAACCACCAGAAGGACTCTCTGCTTCTTCTTTCACTCTCTGTTCTTAGTAAGAAACGTGAACGCACACCTCTCAAGACATATGACTATGGAAGGCCAAGACTATTTGATAGTTTTCACTATGTGCATGTATTTGCATGATGTTGCCTTAGGAATTCTCTTTATAAAAGTCATGTAAGAATGTCTTACATTTTTGCTGAACGGAAACACTCTGCCTTACAGGGGTATTAAACAAAATGGAAAGTGTCTGCTCAGGAATGGCTGTGGAAACTTAGATGGTCTAGACCACCATGATCTAGCCTGGTTTGTTCAATGCTCATCTTGCAAAGAGGAAAAATATGGTACCAAACAAGATATTTCTGTACCCCTATCTCCTTCCTCTACCCCTGTTCCCACTCCATTCCTACCCCCACCCTATTCAACCTCACTTCTATTCCTATCCTCACCTCAACTCCGTCTCTCTCCAACTCTAAACCCCAACTGGCCTATCATTTCAGACACAATATTTTCTCTCCTCATCTTTTTGGTGAGAAATATTTGTCTGGAAAGAAACTTCCAAGACAGAAGTTGTGTCAAGTTCCTAAGTGAAATGAATGAATGAATGAATGAATGAATGAATGAATGAATGAATAATAAATAAATAAATGAATGAATAAATAGGTGCGAGAGCAAAGTGGGAGAAAAACAATCCGTCAGAGACAGTTACAACAAACACCCATTGCTTTGGGTAATAATTTTGAACAACTATAATAAATACTGACAAATTGCATTTAATATTAAAATGCATCCAAGCGAAATGTCGAAACTGGAATCTTTCATGGCGGGGTGGACTGAGCACACCACAAAGGTCAACTAATCGGCCGCCATAGCTTCAGCTATTCTACATCGCCACCTAGTGGCGAAGACAGTGGAGGAATTTTTTTTTAACCTACTTATTTTACGTACCACTCACTGCCCTTCTCCGGATCGCCCCCTTCCACAATACTTCCCCAACCCTCTCTCTCCTTTACCTCTGAGCGGGTGGGGGGGGGTCCCACTGAGTATCCCCCCGACTCTGGCACTTCAAGTCTCTGCGAGGCTAGGCGCTTCCTCTCCCACTGAGGCCAGACAGGGAATTTGACAATCCTCCATGGCCAATGATTAGAAAAACAGCACCATTCTCTGCTACTGCTGACCTCAGTTCAGACTCTTCCCTCTCTTTGTTTTTGTTTTATTGTTTCTCATCTTAGATTTTAACAAATTCAAAAGCATTCCTCCTATGCTTTCTCTGATATCAAACATCTTCCTTTACTTCTCCTATCACTGGTCAAAAACGGCCCAGGCGTCTTAGAACCCATTCCTCTTCCTTCTTTTACTGTGGATGACATGCGTTTCTGCCTCCTCTTTCTCCCATCCACTCACTTGCCCCTCTCTTCCTCTATGTCACATCACAGGAAATCCTGTGATCTGAATGATCACTCTAAAAATTCACACTGAATTCCAACAGCCTTTGTTGTTGTGTAAGAACACTGCACTCCTAGATGCACTAAGGCCATTTTCACAGATCTGGATAGTTATAGGAGTAGGGCCTCTCTTGTTCTTTGCATTGCATCATGGGAAGACATAGCATGAAACTCACGTCGAATGCTCAGATCACACTCTTGGACGCCCAGTCTCCTACAACCATTAGCCAAATCTGCACGTTTTAGAACGTACTCAGTCTCAGGTATTCTGTTATTAACCGCACGAAATGGAACTGCAACAGCAAACCAGTCACGAGAGTCTGGCTGTGGCAGTAACACATGCCTCAAGTGTGCTAGTGGCTTTTGGAATGCAGATGAAGCAAGAAAAGCAGGTCTGTGACTGCTCTCGCTATGGCCAGCCTTCACACCATGATGGCCACACATTTCTGACTCCGGCCATGTTGCTCCTCTTTAATTTGACTTAAAATATGGCTCTGGGATGGATGTGGATGCGTGCCAATCTGTCGTATTCAAAGCGTGATTCCTGAACCTAAATCATCGTCATTATTTGCTGTTCACCAATCTCAAGTTCAAATTCAAGGGAACTGACACTCCCTGAGCTTGATGAAAGAGATGAGCAGACCCACCCTCTTGCTTCCTTGAAGCTGCTGCGCTTCCCTGGGGCACAGGGGCGGAGCCAAAAGCATTCTCCTTGGAGTTGAGCTGCCAGCTATTTCATTTTTAATCTCTGTCACTTAAAGCATGTGATTTGTCTTTTACTAATTCCTCATCTTTCCCCCTTTTATTGATTAGATTTAAATAGTCCATTTTTATAGACACACATGGATATCAGATTCTACTGTTGTATACTCAAACAAGTATTGCCTTGAATTCTTACTTAACCTTTATGTTTGCATACAGAAAGTTTACCTTTTATATGTTTTAGAAGATGTGGCCTGTATGAGTTTTCCCAATGTTAGTTTACAGCCTGCTATTTACAAAGAGTTTAATTTTGCGTGTGTCTCGATTTTTGTAATATGTGTCTTTAATCTACTTCTAATTTATTTACATGTTGATAAATAAAGATCCAATTAGATTTTTAAATTTTAACCTAGCCGTCCAGTTATTCTTTTAGCGTTACAAAAGTATGTATTTAGGACTCTACATACACATGTTAAGATTTGTTCCCGGGTTGTTTTCCATTTTTTACTTCTCTGCCCATTTTTGTCCCAGTGGAATTATTGCACATCTACTATCTTTTCAACTGACTGCTAAGTACTGTGGAGTAAAATGGTCAGCAAACTAAAACACAAGATTTAAGAGCTTGTAACCTAGGAGATAGGGCTGGGCTTCATTAACCATGAACCGGAACAGGTGTAGCATCTGTGGCTGGGGCATGAACAAAACCTTGAGACACATGCACTTCCTTTGTGTGAGGTGCAGCAGAAGGGAGGTTTGTACGAAAACTGTCACAAATAGAGAAAGGAGAAATGCTGGGCTAGGGAGACAGCTCACACTCGATGCACAAACATGAGGACGGAGGTCAGATCCCATACCACAGAGCTCAGAGATATAGTCATTCCTGCTATCCAGCTTTTCTGAGGGAGTCTCTGTCTCTGCTTTCTGAGGCTCAAAATACAAGTCGACCGCCATGTTTGCCTGCTCATCTACTCACCTGGCGTATATATGGGTTCTGCCTTAAGGTTCTACACTGGCTTCCCTCAATGGTGCGAGAGCATAAGTGAAACAAACCCTTTCCTCCCCAAGTTGCTTTTGGTCGTGTTGTATCACAGCAATTGGAATCCTAACTAAGACAGATATCGACACTGGAGAGTGGAGTGTTGCTATGACAGACCTGACCTTGTGCTTTGGGGAGGGGAGGACTGTGGTGACATCTTGGAACTTTTGATCGGACGAGCCTGAAGGAATCAGAGGCCAGTGGGAAAAGTTGTCAGGCTTTACGGCAGCATTCCTCAACACCTAGATGGTGCAGAAGTCCGGGTATCTGAGGAACGGTTGGGCCACGGAACAACTCCTACACATTTGCCTCAGCCAATGGGGTGTGGGGATGGGGAACATAACATGGAGATCTCCAGAGAACTTTGAAGAGTAACTGAGCAACAAAGAGAATGTTATGTGAAATCTGGCCTGTCTGGCTAGCGGGCAACCTGCTTCCTGAGGTCACACACCGAACCAGGCTTCATTCATTGTTCTAGAATCCCCTTTCTCCTTGGTCAAATTCAGGTTTGAGTACATTCATGTTCCAGATCACAGTAGGGCACAAGGAAATAAGTTCAGACAGGTTACTCTCTTCAAGAAGTAGAGGCAGAAAATACGCATTTCCACTCACATGTTGTACCACATTACCATGCCTCTGCTGATGGATCTAAGCATCCTTTCCAATAACGGTCACTCTCGCTTCTGCTGAACACCAGTTCCTTCTTGGGGTGGTGTTCTTGGTACTGCTCACTGCCCACTTCAGTCTGTGTCCTGTGGATCTTCCCTTTGAGTGGTTTTTGAAGGTGGGAGGATAGTAGAAACTCAGGAGGCACAATCCATGGAAATTGAAAATGGATGGCAAAGCCTTAATGAAGTACAAGGGGGAGTTAACACTGTACATGTGAGACCAGGTTTTCATAACATGAACTGATGTCAGAAGCTTTGGAAGAGGTGACTACACATGTACACATGCACACACGCGCGAGCGCGCGCGCGCACACACACACACACACACACACACACACACATACACACACACACCCCAAACAGTAAGAATAAAAATAATAATGATGAAAATAGAAACAGTAGCTTAGAACATGTATTGAGAACCATGATTTATGGCATTCATCAGTAAGCAACATTTTTTTAAAAGATTTTGTGTGTGTGTCTGTGTTTGTGTGTGTGTGTCCGCACACTCTCGCGCGTGTGTGTGTGCGCGCTCTATATGCATGTATACCTACATGCCAGAAGAGGGCATCAGATCCCACTATTGATGGCTGTGAGCCACCACATGGTTGCTGGGAATTGAACTCATGACCTCTGGTAGAGCATGTTAACCTAAGTCATCTCTCCAGCCCCCAGAAGGCAACATTTACACCCATGTCCTAAACTGAGGAATAATGAACCTAGGGCTTGCAGGGGCAAAGCAAATTATCTATGTTCAAGCAGCAAGAAAGTTGTCCTTGCCCTGGGAATCCCTGCCGTAATCTCTGTGGCACATAGTGTGCCATCTGATGAAGAGGAAGAATATGACCCTAGAAGTAGACATAACTTATGCTCAGGAACTAGAAAAGTTCAATTGCCAGGAGAGATGCTCTCTGAGCAGTGGTAACAGTGATGGTGGTGGTAGGGGTGGTGAGGTCTCAATTGGGCTGAAGTTCTATGGAGTAATTTACTCACTGACTTAAGACATACAACGAAATGCCATAGACTAACTTGGCTTACAAATGAAGTTCATTCTTCACAGCTTTGGAGGCTGTCACGTCTAAGATCAAGTTTCTAGGAGTTTTAGTGTCTGGTGATGGTCCACGTCAACCATCTTTTTACTGATTCTTCACAAGCAGAAGGAGATTTCTCTTTGAACTCTTTTTCTGTAGATACGAATGCTATTTCTGGTCTCTGCTCCCTTAACTTAATCATATCCCAAGAGTGATTAAGCTTGGGCTTTGGGAGGAACATGAACATTTACTTGTTAGCACTCACATTTCTTTTTTATTAACTTGAGTATTTCTTATTTACATTTGAATGTTATTCCCTTTCCGGTTTCGGGCAAACATCCCTAATCCCCCCACTTCTTTTGGGTGTTCCCCTCCCCACCCTCCCCCATTGCCACCCTCCCCCAACATTCCGTTCACTGGGGTTCAGTCTTAGCAGGACAAGGGCTTCCCCTTCCACTGGTGCTCTTACTAGGATATTCATTGCTACCTATGAGGTTAGAGTCCAGGGTCAGTCCATGTATAGTCTTTAGGTAGTGGCTTAGTCCCTGGAAGCTCTGGTTGCTTGGCATTGTTGTACATATGGGGTCACGAGCCCCTTCAAGCTCTTCCAGTTCTTTCTCTGATTCCTTCAACGGGGGTCCTCTTCTCAGTTCAGTGGTTTACTGCTGGCATTCGCCTCTGTATTTGCTGTATTCTGGCTGTGTCTCTCAGGAGAGATCTACATCCAGCTCCTGTCGGCCTGCACTTCTTTGCTTCATCCATCTTGTCTAATTGGGTGGCTGTATATGTATGGGCCACATGTGGGGCAGGCTCTGAATGGGTGTTCCTTCTGTCTCTGTTTTAATCTTTGCCTCTCTATTCCCTGCCAAGGGTATTCTTGTTCCCCTTTTAAAGAAGGAGTGAAGCATTCACATTTTGATCATCCGTCTTGAGTTTCATGTGTTCTAGGCATCTAGGGTAATTCAAGCTAATAGCCACTTATCAATGAGCATTCACATTTCTTATAGTTGGTATTGTCTGTTGACTGCCCAACACACAAGCAGCTATAAGTTGCATCGTTTTTCATGCTTGCTGTGGTAGTATTAGATATGTCCACAAATACTCTAGAAGTCTTTCCTTTGATCTAAGGAGCTTAATTATCTTCAAATCAACTAGCTTTAAATGTTGATGGTAATATTAGTGACTCATTTCTAAATAATCAAATAAGACAGAGTACTGGTGTTTGATATGATATGTAGGATATGAAGACATTGGCATCAATAGGAGGAGAAGCCCTTGGTCCTTGAAGGCTCATTTCCCCAGTACAGGGGGATGCCAGGGTATTGGGGTGGGAGTATCTTCATAGAAGCAGGGGGAAGAGGGGGAAGGGGAGGGAGAAGGGGGAGGGGAGAAAGGGGACAACATTTGAAATGTAAACGCATAAAATATCCAATAAAAAAGGATATGAAGACATTGTGGTGTTGGGATTTTGTCTGTTTCTATGTAGTAAAGTGCTAAATTCTCCATCCCAAGAGTTGGTTGTCCAAGAAGAGTAGATTCTCACATACACCAGCCTTTGTTGTGTAAACCTTGACCCCCAGTTACTCCTGATTGATTAATAAAAGTTACTGACAGCCTGAGGCTGGGCCGAAGAGATGCACCAGGCCTTGGTTCTCAGGCTTGGGATCTTTGGTAGGGACAAGCAGGAGGGAGTGAGGAGAGGAGGAAGAAAGAAGTCGCCATGGGGTAGTATGGACCATGGGCATCTGGCTGTGTGACCTGGTGAAACAGGAGCAACGGATATGGCAAGTGATATTTTGGGGTTCAAGGCACAAAAGCAGAGAAAATACCTCAGAGGGTTGATACCTGCCTAGATCCAGTACTTTAAAGCGTATTGTAATTCTAAAGGTCTCTGCCTGTGCTTTTTAATTTTTTAATTTTTAATTTTTTTATTTTTTTGAGTAATAGCTGGTTAAAAAGTAACTGCTGTCACATTGATTTCCAGTATGAGTTATTAACCTCAGAATACTTAAGTCACTATGTTGTGATTTCCTCTCTCTGTTTCTGTTAAGTCACTTTCTGTGGGGGGAAACCAGCCTCCGTGACTCTTAGTAGCACTGTCGAGAAAGTCACATGGCATGGAACTGAGTCCTCTGTCACGAGCCGGGAAGGAACTGGAGACCTCTGCCAACAGCACGTGAGCAGAGCTAACTGCTTGGAGGTGGGTCCTCCAGCCTGTCAGTCCTCAAAGAGGCCTGACCTGGTATCTTTGTCAAAACCTCAAGAGGGACCTTGAAACCAACTAGCTGTGCTAATTCCAAATTCCAAACCCAGAGACTCCATGAATGATAAATGCTAGTTATTTTCATCCAGTAAGTTTTAGGATAATTCTTTTGTGAATGAAGAAGAGATGATCAACATGTCTAGACCCAGGAGTCATAAAACATCATTTGCTGTATTCTATTTTATGTGAGTTTTTAGAGCCAGCCAGTCTCAATGGGAGAAGATACCGATGTAAATATGCTAAAAAGCGGAGAAAACATTGGAGTCATTGGCTTAAACTGCCCTAAAAAGGGGCACGTTGGTGTATCCCTATTATAATAGTGGAAGATGGCCAGAAAATATGAAAATAAGCAAGTTCTTTGTAGAAGATGCAGTACTATAGTAAAACAATGACCTATGCTATTTTCTGTGGAATTTCTATTATTCTACTGGACCATGGAGTCAATGACAGGAAGATTTTCATATCTGCTTTTCATATCCACTCCTCCCAAGAGACTTTTACAGTATATAAGGTATAGGAGATGATCACAAGGTATCTTATGGACAAACACGTGACTGGTCAGGACACTGAGACGATATATCTACCCCTGTAAGTTTTCTGGTTTATTTACACACCAGCTTCCTGAATGATGCATGAAAATATCCCATTCAAACTTTACCCTTGTGTCGAGTTGCCTGTTAATTATTGCATGGTGATCCTTAACTGCTGAGCCATGTCTCCAGCTTTTAGTTATTTGTTTTATATATGTGTTGGGGTGCTTTGCCTGCATGTATGTCTGTGTGCTCCATGTGTGCAGTACCCCAGAAGACTTGAAGAGGGCACCAGATCCCTTGGAAATGGAGTCACAGCTGGTGGGAAGCTGCCATGTAGGTGCTAAGAATTGAAACCTAGTCTTCTGGAAGAACAGCCAGTGTTCTTCTCTGATGAGCATTGTCCTCCTTTTAAGATTGTTTCAGCTTGTTTTCTGTTGCTGTGGTAAACACTGTGACCCAAAGCAACTTGGGGAGGAAAGGGGGGTGTTTATCTCATTTTACAGTTTGAGTCCATCATCAAAGGAAGCCAAGACAGGAATTCAAGGCAGGAGCTTAAAGCAGAAACCACAGAGGAAGGCTACTCACTGGCTTGCTTTCCCTGGGCTGCTTGGCTACCTTTCTTATACAGCCCAGGTGTGCCTGCTCAGGGATGGTACTGTCCACACTGCACTGTCCTGCATCAATTAACAATCAAGAAAATGTCCCAAGACATGCCCACAGACCAATGGGATGGAGGCAATTTCTCAATTGAACTCCACTTCCAGTTAACAAAGGAAGCTACCTAGCCACCACATGTACAGGGTTTCCTAAAGAACACTTTGCGAAGTGATTTTTTAAAAGGATTGCGTGAGTGAAGATCTTAAATTTTGATAGTCATCTGATTGTTTTTCTATGCATTACAAAGCACAGAAAGTACAAAGTGTGCTAAAGGAAAACAGTAGTCGAACAGTTGACCAGGCAGCATGCAGATAGAGCAATCACTACCAAAGCCAATGCGTGGGTGACTGGGGTTGAGTAAATGTCACTGGATTGAACTTTTACAGTAAGATATGTAATCTTTAAGGGTGATTTTTTTTTTATATCTGTTTGACAGAAAGTGGAATTGCAGCTTAGAGATTAGCTAATAGGATAATAGCATGTTTTCCTTTGCCCGAGAAACTGTCACTGAATTTTGTTTTTCATTTGCTCATAAACATGTATATCTGACAGATGTATCTATACACGGTACCTTTGTGTCACCCTCTGCCAAACTTTGAAGGCTTCAAGGTTCTCCAACAATAACAGAGGAAGGCTTTGCTGCAGTGGTAAGACCAGAATTGTGGTTTATTTAGTATTTCACCAAATTTTGCTCCTCGCTATATCTTAGGTTATCTTTGGTCCTCTTAATAGCCTTTTGGCATCTCCCTTCTATATCTGACCTAATATCCTCTCAGTTACTACGTATGGTGGTTTGAATATGCTCAGCACATAGGAAGTGGGACTATTAGAAGGTGTGATCTTGTTGAAGGAAGTGTGTCACTGTGTAGGCAGGCTTTGAGGTCTCCTAGTGCTCAAGTCCCACGCAGTGTGGTAGAGACTCCCCTCTGCTTGCCTGTAGGAAAGAGTCTCTTCTTGCTGTCTTTGGATCAGAATATAGAACTCTTGGCTCCTCTAGAACCAAATCTGCCTGCATGCTGCCATGCTTCCTTCCATGATGATAATGGACTGAACCTCTAAAAATTAAATACTTGACTTTATAAGAGTTGCTTGGGTCATGGTATCTCTTCACAGTTGTAAAACCCTAAGACACCAGGTTTAAACTTTGAAATGTTCTTACCTGACCACCAGCTTTTCACCAGCTCCAAAGCCAAGAATCTCATCAAACAACAGGTACCAGTTTTCCTAGCTTTGACATAATCACATAGCTAATGTTCCTGTCATTGTATTTGACACGTGCCATGACTTATGACTCTCATTTGTTCTGTGGACATAAAAAAAGCTCATGTAACTAGTTCCATGATGAAAACAAAACATGCTCCTGGGCATCAATCTGTTCTTGGCTAAGGTCGCTCACTGCGTGTGGTGGTTTGAATAAGTATGGCCCCCACAGACTCAAGCGTTTGAATACTTGGCAAGAGGGTGTAGCACTATAAGAAGTGTGGCTTTGTAGGAGGAGGTGTTGAGGAAGTGTGCCACTGTGGGTGCAGGCTTCGAAGTCTCTTATATATTTAGACTATGCCCAGTGTAGCACATAGTCTCTTTCTGTTGCCTTTGGATCAAGTTGTAAAACACTCAGCTCCCTTTCCAGCACCATGTCTGCCTGTAGGCCCATTCCCACAGTGATGATAATGTACTAAACCTCCGGAATTATAGGCCAGCCCCAATTAAATGTTGTCCTGTATAAGAGTTGCCATGGTCATGGTCTTTACACAGCAATATAAGCCAAACTAAGACACCATAAATGTGTACTAAATTATGTGTTATTCACTTTGAGGAGAGAACACTGTTGTTTTGCAGCTGATTTTCCTCTAGGCCCTGCTTTCTGGGACTAGTTCTCTTTTCCATCTTTCCCTGTAACCTTTGACTTTATTATTTCAAACCCCCCAATTCACAATCTCTGCTCGTTTTCAGCAGCATTTACTGCTTGCTTCTTGCTCGATGAATATGGGGAGTCCAAGACTCTTTGTATTTCAAATATTCTTACTCTATTTTAGTTCAAGTTCTAAGAATGTTTGTTAATAACTAAAAGCTTTCATAGGCTTTGGTTGTGGGTTTGGAAATACCCAGGGGTGTTTCAATTCCATTCCATTTCATTCCATTCCATTCCAATTTGCGTGCCAAAAATCACACTCATACTTCTTTCAAGCTTTGTTTCTCTCTCCTAGACGTAATTACTGCTAATTTGGGCATGCTCCCACTGTGGGAACATGCCTTTAAGCTTCTAAAGAGTCTTTTCAACTAGCAGAGTGAGACATTAGGTGGGCATCCTGTAGCAAGGCAGAAAATATACTTGGTGACCTTTGGAGTTCTTAATAGGCTTAGTCCTCATATGGGAAGTTGCCTGGAGCGTCTCAAGAAATCGATTTCTGTTGTATTGGTCTGCTCACTTGCCCTAGGTATATAAAGAAATCTTATTCTGAAGCCCTAGCAGGAGAGACATCATCACCATCACTACCACCACCCCTCCCCACCACCACCACCATCATTGAGACAGTGCTTCTTTACATGTCTCTGGCTATTCTCAAACTCAGGATGTAGACCAGGCTGGCCTTGTGTCAACGAGGGTGCAAAGGGTACCTGGAAGAGAATGGGGGACAAGAGAAGAAGCACGCCAAGACAAGAGTCTGATCAAGGCGACAATTTTATTTTTTCCCAAACCTGAATTTATACCATAACAGGGGTAACAGAGAGGGGGGGAGAGTAGGAAACATTTACGCAGGCCAATGACACAGTATTCGTGTGGTCAGCTGATGTCAACAGGATGTTGGCTTTTTAGAAAGGTTACAGGTTTGTCATGTTGGGCATCTTGACGTCAGTATTTCTCAGCAAGGTCACAACTTTATCATATCATTATTCATCCTGACCACCAGATTTGTACTAGTCTTCTGCAGCTGGCTGGGGATTTTCCATGAACCCAGTCATACTTAACTCTAACCATAATATTAACATCAATAATGGAGGGTTTCAAGGGCATCGCTTCCAACAGCCTTGAACTCACAGAGATCCACAAGTCTCTGCCTCCCAAATGCTGTGATTAAAGACATGTGAACCACCATGTCTTACAAGAAGAGATATTCTAAAGAGAGACACTGTTGCCCTTCCCTTTGACCATTCAACTATCATCATTTAGAAATTTTAATTTCTAGAGCTAGTGTGTTTAATAGACAAGCATGACGCCCTGGATTCAACTGCCAGCACCACATAAAATCAAATATCCTGGTACACTCAAGAAGCAGGAGAACCAGAAGTTCCAGCTCATCCTCAGCTACATATTAAGTTTCAGACAAGATTACTAGTGGGAGACAAGTAGGCTTAAAGTTTTCAAAACCTACTTCAATGCTTTAACCTCCCTTCAAGCCCACTACTGGCTAGAGGTAGCAGAAAGGAAAGGTTAATAGGGCAAAAGAGGATGTGGACCCATTTAGAAATAGTTCTTTGAGGCAAATCCAATCTATATTGTCAGGATCTCAGCTGTTCAGTTCACACGAATCAACTGTAATATTTCAATGGCAATTTGATCCAGAAGAGACCTTAGGGCTTTGCCTATCTGCTTGAGTCCATAGAAGCAGCAAAACTGCTGGAACACCACTAGAAACGTTCTTGGGACTCGTCTACGAAGTCACTACAAATGTTGATCAGTGAAGAAGGCAAGGTGAGCCAATAAAGACCGACGTCAACAAAGCTTAACAAAGACCAGCAAAAAGTGGCAAGGTGAACCAACACCACACAGCGTAGCCCACTGTCTGTTGGGTTATATTCATCCCCTTCCTAAACATCACATGTCCTCTCAAGCATCCACTCTAGCAAAACATCACATTCCCCTTTTCTAGGTGGCTTCAAGAAAAATACCACATGTCTGTTTTCAGCAAAATATCCACCCATGTGTTTGCTTAAGCAAAAAAAAAAAAAGAAAGAAAAAGGAAAAGAAAAAGAAAAAGAAAGAAAGAAAAAAAATCCTCTCATAAGACAGTTTCCAGGAAAACATCACATGACTGAATCTCCAAAGCACCAGAAATTTCTACTTCAAGACCATATCTGGAAAACAAAAGAAAACAAAAGGTTTTCCTTTTTCAGAAGGGACCCCGTTCATCTTCTTCCCAGTTCTAGTGTTTATCTCATGGTTACATACACATTTTAAGATGGTGATAGGCACTGTGTGTGTGTGTGTGTGTGTGTGTGTGTGTGTGTGTGTGTTGTGTGTGTGTGTGTGGTATCATTCCAATGGCCGTTTGGTGAATGTCTGGATAGGTGGATAGCTTTTATCTATACTGTGATTCAGAAATCCAGACTCCTTCTATCCACAAAAGAAAATGCAAAGCGACCGTGACATGAAGAACTGTAACAGGAACCCACTTCCTCTCTGGCTGAGAAGCAGGATGAAGATTGATATCATTCAAATTTATGGGAGCAGAGATTCAGACATCTGGGTGTAGGGGCAATACTTCCTCTGACCCCTGAGCATGGACAGGGATTCAACCCTTTGAGGCTGAGTGGTGGCCAGTGGCTGATGCGGTCATCCAGCAGGCAGAGTAAAGATACTCCTCAAGTTAGAATGCTACATTTAACGGCAGCTGCAGGTGCTGATACTGAAACCAGTTGTTTGCTAAGGTGAAATAGGAAGGTGGAAGTGAGGTTGGTAAGAGTTAGAGGCCCACAGCAAAGGCACAAGAGCAAACAGGAAGGACCAAGTTTCTTCTCTCCCAGAAACCCCATTTTCCACAGGTGCAGGGTCTAAGAAGGAGTCTGTTAGTGAAGTAGACATCACCAGTATTTATAGCAAAGAGTGACTTCCTGGGTTAGAAGATGTGAGATGGTACCTCGATAACCGGAGCTGGGGGTTGTCTTAGTTAGAGTTTCTACTGCTGCAATGAAACACCGCAACCAAAGCAAAATGTGGAGGAAGGGAGGGTTTATACAGCTTCCCCTTCCACATCAATGTTCATCACCAAGGGAAGTCAGGACAGGAACTCAAACAGGGCAGGATCCTGGAGGCAGGAGCTGATGCAAACGACTTTGAGGAGTGATTGCTTCACATGGCTTGCTCAACCTGCTTTCTTACTGAATCCAGACCACTGACACAGGGATGGCGCCACCCATCCCATTGATCACTGATTAAGAAAATGCCATACAGCAATGGAGGCATTTTTTTTTTTAATTGAGGCTCTTTCCTCTCGGATGACTCTAGCCTATGTCTAGTTGACATAAACCAACCAGTACAGGGGCGGTCACTGGGTAGCCGTTGCAGCCCTTAACTGTTTTTCTTTTCTTTTCTTTTCTTTTTTAGCCTTGGATATATTCTCTAGTTTTTTTTTTTTCCTGTCTACATAGTGATCGAGCTGCTTACTGTATTAAGTTAGCTGTCTGGCATTATTGCTTCTGAGCACGATCCTCACTAAGAGATGGGAAGAGTGGAGAGGGTTGTTGTTTTTTTAACAAAATCTCAATAGTTTGATTTTTACCAACTGTGGTGGTTTGAACATGCTTAGACCAGGCGGTCAGACTATTAGGAGGTGTGGCCTTGTTGGAGGAAGTGTGTCACTGTGGGGGTAGGCTTGGAGACCTTCCTCCTAGCTGACTGGAAGACAGTCTTCTCCTGTCTGTCTTTGGATCAAGATGTAAAACTATCAACTCCTTCTCCACACCCTGTTTGCCTGCATGCTGCTATTCTTCCTGCTATGATAATAATGGACTAAAACTCTAAAACTGTAAGCCAGCCCCAATTAAATGTAGTTTTTTATAAGAGTTGTCTTGGTCATGGTGTCTCTTCATAGCAATAGAAACCCTAAGACACCAATGAAAACCCGGGAGTCAGATGCTGGGGTGAAAGCCTGCTACTCAGCGAGGCAGAGAAAGCACCCAGATGACCTTCCTCTTCAGCCGATGTCCCAGCAGGAATGGCCCTCTCTCCACAAGCCTCCTTTAAACTGAGTGTCCATCTTTCCTTCTTCCTATGCATCTGTCCTCCCGACTCCTTCTTACTCTGTTTTTTTTCCCTTAATAATCCTATGTTCGCTTCCTGTAACTGGTTGCTTGCTCCTCCTCTTGATCTATAGTTGACTTATTTAATCCTGTTTGCCATATTCAGGCAGAAATCTCTTGGATTAAAGGTGTGTGCTAAGGCTAAGAGAGACAGGGAATTGAATGAGTAGATCAACACAACTCTCCTGTCTCCTAGTTCCCTGATTTTCTTCTTCTAAACCCCATGGGGAAGGCAGAAGTGACTCTTACGGCAAGCCTCAGTGGTCCATCTCCTTGGCCCTTGAGCCTGTCACATACAGCCAGGAAGTAGAAGTGGTGTGGAAAAGTGCTGAGCGAGCAATGTGCCTGAGGCACTTGTCACACAGTTACTCTCTCATAAATGACGCCACCTACTCCAGGGATAAATGTCCTCGATAATTGCCAAGAGAATTGCTTCTCTTGATTGTCTGTTTTAAAATAATTTACACTTGAGCAAGAAGAATATATGTAAGTGTAATTTTTTTAACTTTATCTGCATTTATTTATGCTGAATTTATTCCTGTGCCATGAGTTTTTGTTTCTTCAGTTTCTTCTGGGATACCCTTTTCTTCTGTGCAACCCCCTCTTCTGGCTTTGGAACAATCTGTTCCTTCTCAGTGAGGATCATCTCGATGTGGCAGGGTGAGCTCATGTATGGGTTAATCCGGCCATGAGCTCTGTAGGTTCGTCTGTAGGTTCGAGTATCTTAGGTGCTGTGTTCACCTGGATGTGCTCAATGACTGGAGAATCTACATCCAAACCCTTAAGTTCAGCATTGCTCTCTGCATTTTTAAGCATGTGCAGCAGGAATTCAGCACTCTTTTTTGGCCACCGTTCCTGTGTCCACTGTTTGGCCTGGGCACGCCTACCAACTCCACCATTATACCTCCGGAACGGCACACACTGCTTCTTTAAAGTGACATCCTTCAGATACTTGGTGGCTTTGCAGATACGCATACCCTTGATGGCCTGGGCAGTTTCCCGGGTGTTCTTAAAGTGAACACGAAGGTTTGAACTTCTTGATTTGCATTATTTTGTGGGGTTTTCTGGGTCAAGGGAGTAGCGAACCATCTTCACAAGTCACCTTTGGCCACTTACAGGAAGAGCATGTGTAAATATTTTTAAATTCACTAAAATATTTTATAGGTGAATTTAATTTACATTGGCAAAGAAAGTACCACACATTTAGGGTTTTTGATTGAATATAAATTAAAAACTCACAATGATGATGTGCAATGACCAACAGAAGTAGCTCCTCGTGTTTCTTCTTCTATGAGGCACTGTTCTGTCATGATTTATTTTGAGTTTCGTCAGGTTTTAGAGAAATGACCTGTATCTCACGAGCCAGACATTTACTCTACTAAACATTTAGACTTGGTTGATTCTTAGTTTTTTTGCTGAGATCCAAAGCAAGTCACAGTGAGACACCTTTCTATAGCACAGACTGTGTGTGGCTGTGTGGAGGTGGACAGCTAAGTGGAAAGTCTCTGAAGTACCCTCTACTTAGACAACGGTGTTCCTTAAAGCATGTTATCAAAGGCATGATGATTTGAAGCTTACATGCATGATATTAAGATGCAACTGTAACTATAATGGTGTTTTGGAAATCAGACAAACAATGATTTCTTTACTGATCAATTACATATGATTTTTCATTATTACTCATATGCTTTCCCCACATACTGCCTGTGGTGGGGTGGATGAATTTGCTCCCCAGTGCCAGGCTTGGCATCCTATTGCTTCCAGCTTATGTTCTACCCTTGTGTGGTTTTTCTGTATTGGGACCATTGTTTTCTTTAGCCCCTTCCTCCTTGTAACTTCAGCAGATCTCTAGCTGGTCTCGCCTTCCTGACTTACTAATTACCTACTTTAGCTCCCACATTCATTTTCTCTACTTCACCCAGCTTTTCAAAGCTAGAAGGTTCAAGTCCTCACAGGAGACCTCTATTTGGTCAAGTCAAATATATGAGGGGTGTGTGTGTGTGTGTGTGTGTGTGTGTGTGTGTGCGTGTGCGTGTGTGTGTGTGTGTGTGTATGTGTGTGTATGTGTGTGTGTGTGCGCGTGCATGCATGCGTGCATGTGCGCACGCACCATGTTTTCCTCAGGTAGTCTGTGCATTGACTTGACTCTGCTGACTGGAAGAGGCCCTAATAATCTGACTCACATCTCAAGAGTCTAGAATGGTTCCAAACAATGGGCCACTCTGGGATGGGCAAGTATAATACCAAAGAAGGAATATATAAAGACATTTCAGAAGGCTTGCTATCACTTCTGTTCTATTGTAGCGGAAAGAGCACTGAGTACTGGGCCAGATTTTGTCGTTTACTTCCTCCCCTGATTTGTGTTTGATATTTTCGTAGCTCTGAAGTTTCATCATCCTCAGGTTACAGACAGCATAGTGAATCTTTACTTAGAACAAGAATGCAAGTAACGAAAATAGCTGAGGTAAAGAAGGGTTTTCTCCTCATAGTCAGAAGCCTAGTGGTAAGCAGCCGTTGGCATACACTGGAGCTAGTTTCTCATAGAATCTACTTGTCACATCATAGTTGCCTAATCCTTGGGGCTGTAGACATCCTGGCCCTTGTAGACTGGAAAGAAGGGAAGGTGGTCAAGGACCCAGGTTTATGCAAAATGCTTCTCAGAGGCAGAAGTGGATTTCTCCTGATGTCCATTGGCAGATAGGTATATGTGGCTATCTCTGGCTACTAGGCTAGGCTAGGAGGTGTTCAAGTGATTCAGGTGTTCAGGGATACCCAGAACAAAATTGAAATTGTGATGAACAAAGGAGGGATATAAGGATCAGGAATGTGGTGTAGTAGGATCCTGTGTACCATTAGATTGTCCTTGAGCTGTGACTAGGGACCCGAGCTCAGACTTCTTAGTCAAAGAGCTATCATATGGGTTGTAGGGGCAGAATACCTCATTAAGCCTGGAGACTCCCAAGTGTTGGCAGCACAAGCCTTGGTTCTACACAGCCACATTCCCACTGTATAGGTGGGCTGAGACCTAGAAGTACGCTGAGGCGTAGTGAAGTAATTACATGTTTATAGGCTGGGAAAATTCTGGGTGCTATCCGTGTTGGTCATTCACATTGTCATGGGCAATTTGATACTAACTCATAAGTTATTTTTCCGCTGGTAAAATGAGCAAATTCAAACCAGATTAGATAATATTAAGTGTAGGTTTATTGGGAAGCTGCTCTCAGGTTCACTAGCCCCAAGGACTGAGACCAGGAAGTCACTATGGAGAGAGAAAAGGGAAGGGAGGGGGAAGAGAAAGAAAGGGTGCGCAGGCAGAGAGAGAAGAAAAGAGACAGAGTGAGGAAACCAAAATGTCTGTGTTATGTATGGAAAAGCTTCTGGAGAAAGGGCAACTCAGGGACTAGGCTGGAAAGTTCAGGGTTGGGGACAGGGTATACCAGATAGGGACTGAGGGCTACAGGAAGAACCTGGAGGCCAGGTCTGCTTTGATATTTAAAATATGCACCTCAGTCCCTTATCCTGGGATAAGAGACTACACTAACCAAACACTGACAAACCCTAGAGCACATTTAGAATTTAATTTCCAACTGACTCAGGGACTTTTCTTTTCTTTATTTTCTGAGAGCCTAAAACATTGCAATATTCTAACTTATACATTAGTATAATATTTCTCATCATATATATATATATATATGCATGTATGCATGTATGCATGTGAATGCATATGTGTGGGTCTATGTGCTTTGAATGCAGGTTCCCATGGAGGTCAGAGGAGGGTGTTGGATCCCCTGCACTTACAGGTGGTTGCGAGCTGCCTGATGCGGATGTGGATGCGGATGTTAGAGCTGAGCACAGATTCCCTGCAAGAATACTCTTAGGCTCTTATTCCTGAGCCATCTCTCCAGGCCCACGTCAGGCTTTCAAACAGCATAAAAAACGTATCCAAGTTACCCATGGGGCTTGCATCAGGCAACAGGCTGTTCTGCGAGTTTTTGTCCAGCCCCATGTCTCAGAGGAGTCATTAAGAGTCTGGTAAAACAGACTTTAGTCATCTTGGCTGGCTTCCAGAGCCTGCCATTCACTGCCTGTGGAGGTTATGCAGAGCTCTGAACCATTTCCTGTGGCCTCTGGGACTCTGGTCAACAGATTAAAGTCTGAAGTCTTGTCTTCTGGGTACCACTTGTTTTTCTATTTCTGTTTGGTGAATGGCCTCTGAATTTGCCCTTTCCTGATCCAGCCCGGCTGGAAGTCACTTTATTAACAGTTCCTTTGTAAGTTCGTGGTGGTCTCTGAACTAGTCTGAAATTTCTTGGGAAAGAAACAATTGTTGCCTCTAGAACCAACCCCCAGAGGGACATATTCTGTCAGTCTCTCCTCAGGCAAGTCTCACTTTTGGTTCCTGCTATTCCTCCACTGAAAGGACCTCTATACTCCCTGTAAAACTTTGCTGACAAGGGACCAGGACCATTTTCCTTCAGAAAGTATCACACGTATCTTGCAAAGTATCACATGAAGGAACCATTTCCTAGGAGGCTCTTTCAGAATAGTTAGGAGAATCCCATGCTGGCGTCCTCAAAGCTATTGCTGTTAGCTTACTCATGAATGAGAATTCCTGACTCATTGAGGTCGGGTTGTGAGAAACAAAGCATTGGCCAGAGAGAAGAGGCAGGGAGCAGCAATTAGAAAGGTTTGCTGTGACACAGTTGCCACCAGTATGACTCTTCACTGTCTAAAAGGGCTGGTGGTCACTCTGAATGTTTTACTTGAGAGTACCCAGAGCCAAGCAGCTCACTGTGGGAACTGGTTTTCCATTTGGTTTCTCTGGTTATCCCAGTGCTCATCAGCAAGATCCCTTTCTCTGGGGGAGGCTGCACCCTGGGAGAGGAACTGGCCTGAACTGCTACCCCTAGGACCGGGTTTGGCTAAGAGCAGCAATGTCCGTCAAATACCCTAGCATGCCCTCCCATTTTCATGAGGAGGAACAAACTTTACAATGTTGATAGATTTTTCTTGGGGTTCTTCAGTCCCAGCAACTCCTCTTCCAGAGAAGCCATGAAATTAAGAAGCTGTGAGGTTAAAAAAAAAAGGTCTTGACCCCACATATTCACCTGATCCTCTCTGCAGTTTGCAAAGCTTTTATGTTGAATGTCTAGAAGTCATTCCCACGGAAGAATGTGAGGGCCAGAGACCCAGCAAGCTCACCTAAAGCCCTTGCTACCTGGAGTTCTAGGTGCAGGGGGCTCTTGAGATCAGTTTGTTCACTTGGAATGAGCAGGTAGCTCAGACAATAAAACACTTTTGATTTAAACAGGAGGACTGAATTCAGATGTCCAATATCCACTCTAAGAAAAGCTGGGGAACCTTAGTGCTGGGGAAGCAAAGGTATGTGGCTTCCTGGAGCTCACTGTCTAGTCAGTCTAGCTAAATTGCTATACTCCAGGTTCACAGAGAAACCTCATCTCAAAAGGTACAGCAGAGAGCAATAGATAGGATTGTCAGCTGTGCTGCTGGTTGCCTTTTGCTGTGGCAGGATAGCTGACACGAGTTTAAATGGGGAGGACTTTTGTGCCTCGTAGCCTCAGAGGTTTCAGTCCATGGTTAGTAGTCCGCTGTTTCTGGGTCTGTGGTAAGGCAGGATGTCAGAGTGGAAGACCATGGCAGAGCTAAGTGTCTTACCTCCTGGCTTCCACGAAACAGAGAGAGACAGTGGATAACAAGATACAAGGATGTTCTCAAGCCTGCTGTCATCAGCTAACAGTTATGAGATCATCAATGGACCTGACTGTTGATATGGTTAGTGTTTTTATCCACTTATCTTTCAATAGCTCGTCAGCTGAGGGATAAATCTTCAATGCACAATCCCTTTAGGGGACATTTCATTTTCAAACTTTTAATGTTCTCATATATGCTCATTAAAAAGAGCAGCTTTTTTAATTGCCAATATCCATTCAGTAAAGTTGTAATGTCTAAATGATCACAAATACACAAATTAAGCAAAAGATAATCCTTCTACAGTAGAAGCTTAGAACATCTAGTTATATGAGAGAAATTTAAATGTATTCACTATGTAATAGGGGAGACAATGCCCCAACTGGACATCTTTGCTACCATGTAAAACCTCCAGTGCCAGGAATAGGCTACATCTCATTGAGTTATTGGTTAAATATCATAGACTATCACAAAGGCTATTAGTTATTCTCTATAACCTGATGCTAAAGCACTATCCCTGAAGACACAGTTCATTTATGTCATTGATAATGGAGAGATAAAACTGGTGCATGATTAGGAGATTCATTTCTACTGACTAGTATTCATGGTGCTGGAAGGTACTTTGCACAGTATTGGTCAAACTAGGCAATTACCAACGTCACACAGCTACAAGTCCTGCAGCCTATAACAGAAGTTTGCCTTTGAAAGAGTGACTCATGCTATGGGAGTAACCAACCACCTTTTGCTTGAATCTAAGGCCCACTCCATGCGATGAAACCCATTCCTTACACTGCTAAAGAGGCCAAGAACCTGAGATTACATATGTCATGGGCGCTAGAAGGCAAACCCACTCCTTTATTCTCCTAGAAGAACATAGCAATAAAATGACTGCTAATGCCATATTGTTGTGTACATAGATTGGTATAACAACATTTAACCCTCAACAGAGATGCTTCTTCTTGCATTAGATGGTAACCACACAGAGAACCACCACTGGACAAGGTGTAGCGAATGAGGGACTGAAACACACGGCACTAAATGGGACATCTTTACCAAACACCTTCTCTCAAGGCTCAGGGATCTACAGGACAAGGAACCAGATAGACTGTGAGAGCCACTAGTAGTAGATGGTGCCAAGGAAACGCAGCAGGAATGATGCTCATATGAACTTAGAGAGGCTGTGACAGCAAGCATGGGACCCACACAGGTTCAAACCTCACAAAATCCCAGCGCTGAGAAGGGGAAGAGCCACAAGGTTCCACCACCAACCATAAGCTGTTTTCCATTGATGTCTTCTGGGAAAGGGAAAAGTCTTTTCTTTCTTTCAAAAGAGTGTCATTGTGTATATGAACCATACTCCAGGGCATGCCACGTGACCAGAAGTAGTTGGCCAACATAAAATGAACCCCATTTTTCTTTTTTTCATTTTTTTGTTCTGTTTTGGTGTCTCTCTCTCTCTCTCTCTCTCTCTCTTTCTCTCTCTTTCCCTCTGTGTGTGTGTGTGTGTGTGTAAGAGAGAGGGAGAAGGGGAGGGGAAGAGAAGAGGGGGAGAGAGAGAGAGAGAGAGAGAGAGAGAGAGAGAGAGAGAGAGAGAGAGAGAAGAAAGAACATAAAGTTGGGTAGGAATTGGGGGTGATCTAGGAGGAGTTGGTAGAGATGGAAAAAGAGTATAAAATATATTTAAATTTTTAAATAAAAATAACTTAAATAGAACCCTTCTGACCTTGATCTTGCCACCTATGGTGCACTAGATCCTTCTTAATATTTAATATTTATGAGAATTACTAATCTTGGAGATAAAAGAATTTCTAATTTAAATTGGTCATCACACAGGTTCTCTTTACTAACATGCCAAGGAGTCAGCTTATACACTGTAGAGAAATAGCGATATTTAGGAAGAAATATTTTCCTCTTTTCACTCAGATTGTTTGTGTGATCATTATTTTGATGCCATGTGAAGTTCATTCTTTATTTTAAAACAGGTCACCTTAATAATCCCCTTTTATCTCAAAATATTTTATAAGCACGTCAGCCAAGCTCTGTGGTTTGTACAGACCACACAAGAGAATTGGGCGGCACCATGAAGGCAGAGAAAAGAATTTTGCTCAGAGCTAAGTTCAGTAGAACATCACCATACTTGTTTTTCATTTCTCTCCCTTGGCTTCATCTTCTTCAGATTGCGGTAGCTGGACCACATGAGTTACAACACTTAAAGCGGGGCACCAGCTTCTCAAAGCATCATTTCTGTTCTCTAGAAACGTATACTGTGTCTCAGCCATTTTTAGCTTGGGGGGCTTCCAAGTAAATGAGTGTTTGGTAATAAGTGAACAGTGGAGCCTATGGGAGTTTCCCTGAGGCCTCATCTCCGGACAGATGGCTACCTGCCCTGTGTTTGTCCTGGCCTCCCATCAGGAAATGCCTTCCATCAGGTCTCCTGTTCATGTCTGGCGCATAAACCTGACATAGACATGTGGGACTCCAGAGGGACAGCGTGATGTGCAATGTGAACACAATTAGGAACTTCTTTTCTTCACCAAACTAATGAAATGTCATTTAGAAACTGAAGAAGAAAACTGGGGAAGGGCCATTTGAGAATGGCCAGGGCTGCCTGAAGACTGGCTTTATAAATGACCGTGTGTTCTCTTGGGATCCTGGGGAACTCTATTGTGGTTGGATCTTATCCCTGAAAGTACAGTATAGGTTTATGCTCCTATATACACGAGTCCAAAGAAGAGCCAATATGCTCTCATCCAGTGGTTCACAGATTAGTGAACCAGCAGGAAGGGGATCATAGATTGAAAACAAAGTTGGGGTCTATGAACACAAAACTGAGTTCTCCATTGGGAAAATGGCATAGGATACATGGACTACCCCCAAAAAGCCAGAGAGGGGTACTGCAGACGGCAACCTCTCCAAGCTACTGTCTTCTTAATGTTGCTATCTTGTGGCTCTATTCTTTTGGCAGAGTGCTTCATAATTTGAAATTACACCCCACACATCCAGATTACCACCAACACCCAAAGACCCCACTGTACAACAGAGGTGTGGGTTAGAAGGCTGGGCTTCGATTCTTTTTTTGGAAATCTCCCACCTTGTAATGACAGGCAAGTCAGTCTGACTATTTCATTTCCTCACCTATACGGAATGACTAAGGCTAGAACTCAAGACTATCTCCTGTAGAGACATCCTGGCTTCCTAATTAGTTCACAAATTCAAAAAATCATAGCAAAGGGGCTAATAGGTGTCATAAGAGTTCCTTGGAGAAATGTAAAGAAGTCATTTTGATTGGGAGGCACTGGTAAGTCAAATAAAGGATTCTTTCAAGTCCAACTTGGTGAGGCAACCAGTCTATTGGAGTTACATGTGGCACAGGTGACTAAAAGGCAGTCATACAATCAGGAAGTCTCTTGGGGAACTTCTGATCAGCTATACCACTGAGCAGTCCCATCCACAGCATGATTGAGAAATATAAAAGTGAACTGCTATAGAGTATCTTAGGAAGTTTGCCAATGATGCCACTAACGAAGAGTGGGATCTGTGCCTCCATGTTCACTCCATTGATTATCTTTCTATAGCTTTGGATTTGGGAACGTGTGTGTGTGTGTGTGTGTGTGTGTGTGTGTGTGTGTGTGTGTGTGTGTGTGTGTGTGTATGTGTGTGCACTTTATGAATCCATTTAGCCTTGTAAGACCTACCTCCATGATAGGCTCCCCAGCCTTGTGAGGATCTTATGTGGGTGATTAGAGATGGTTTGATTCAAGATGGTCAGGGTCACCCAAAGGAAACACAACACCAGGGTGCTAATTGTACTTCTTTTTCTCTCATCTAAGTTCATTACCAGTGATCAAAAAGGGTTGTGCAGAATCTTTCTAGAGTGCTTCAGATACTTTAAAGTGCTGTTAAAAATCATCAACAACAAAACAACAACAAAAATTCTGTCATGTTGGCTACTATCATAACAACAAAATCCATGTATAGAGAACATAAGGGTCTAAGGAAGAAAGGATTTATTTATAGAAGTTATAGTGTTTATTTTCTACATTAAGGGTAAATTTTTGTTTTGTGGTTTTTTTGTTTTGTTTTGTTTTTTGTTTTTTTGAGACAAGGTCTTGCGATGTCATTCAGGCAGGTCTGGAACTAATATGTAGCTACCTTGAACCCACAATTCTCCTGCCTCAGCCTCTTGAATGCTGGCAGTACTGGTAAATACCACACTCAGATGTCTGAGCTGTTCTCCATCCTAGCACCAGAGAGCTACCTGCCACACCATTGTGCTTATTTACAACATCAGAGGGAGTATGGTCCAGGTCACAAAGCCATATGGGTGGGGTCAAGGCAGGGATAAGGGCTAACCCAGGGAAGAGAGCATATCCTGACCTCTTAGACCTCTCATTGCCTGGCAGGGAATGCAAGAAGAGAAACCAGGAGAGGCCCTCGAGTCTGCAGAAGACACAGGAGCCTAAAGGACTGCGAAGACTGAGGGATAAAGGTGGTCATTGGCAAGGCCAGAGCAGGGGACCCCGAGGAGCAATTTTAGTGAGGACAGAAGATGACTGTGGGAAGGAAAGGAAGGCAGAGTCTCAGGTCTGCCATCAGCAAGAGCAGAGACCCTTTTACCCAAAATTTCTACAGCATCAGGGCTCTACCTGGCATACAGAGTTAATATTGTTGCTGTTCTAAGAACTCTTACTTCTTCTCTTGACTAGTGGCGCGTTCTTTGCATCTCTACAGCTAAGGAAGTCTCCAGACACTTGTGAACATGCCTGGCTGCATGACACCTGGGGCTGAGGTGCTGGTGTCCCTTCTGTTTCTCCTGTGATAAACTCAGAACATGGGTGAGGCCAGCTCTGCAGGAAGAGTCTAGCACTGCCAGAGACACTGAGGAAGAACAGACTGGAGCAGGCAGCTCAGGTTAGGAAGCAGAGAAGGATGGAGATACACTTCGAAGCCCAAGGCTTTGGCATGGCTCTGCAGGAAGTCCTCTTGGGTGGTCCTACTATTTAAAAAGGTGGGGGAAAGGAAGAATGGGAAGGAAGTCCTGTCTGGGACAGTTCAAGCAAATAAAACTTCCTTAGCTGTAGAAATGCAAAGAACGTGTCAATAGTCAAGAGATGAAGATTTCTTAAAACAACAACAGCAACAATATTATTGGCTCTCCCTCTCCCTCTCCCCCCCCCTCTCTGTGTGTCCTGGGAGGCAGTGAACTCCAGGACCCTCCCATCCATCTCTCCAGCACTCCCGAAGACTGGGATTACCAAAGCTCACCACTAAACCCAGATCTTTTCTCTGAGTGCATATGTAGAGCTCAGGCCCCAAAGGCTGCAAGCATGTACCAACCGGGTCAGCTCTTTACTTTTACTCTTAAATTACTTCAATTGGAGAAGAAATATCCGGCATTATAAAGTGAAAAGAAAAGCAGTCATTTCTTGTTTAACAAGAGCAATACGTTCTGCGTGCAAAGTGCGTCATTGTGTAGTTCCTCTGTTCACTCTGTTCACTCTGTTCACTCCGTTCGAGTTAAGATGATGTCGCTGGGGGTGGAATTGTGATCATGAGACTGTGGTCTCACACACAGCCACGGCTCAGTGAAGCATTGTCATTGTCCTGTGACTGTACATAAGGAAAGACACCAAGAACAGCGCTCAACTCACTAAGAGATAAGCCACAGTTTATATCTTAGCGTTTATCTTTTGACTTATTCTGTTAGCAATGAACAAATAACACACAAAAACCCAACCAACCAACCAAACAAACAAACAAACCACACCCCAAACCTTCATTGAAAATGCTTACTCTTTTTATTAAACTATAAATTACATATTATATAATATGTACTTTCTCATATCTTTTTTTTTCTTTTTTTCGGAGCTGGGGATCGAACCCAGGGCCTTGCGCTTCCTAGGCAAGCGCTCTACCACTGAGCTAAATCCCCAACCCCACTTTCTCATATCTTAAAGGGTTTTTTTTTTTTTTATCTTTTTGTTGATTTGTTTTTTGAGAGATGGTATCATGTGTCAGATTTGTCCTCATGCAGCCAAGAATGGCTCTGACACTCTGCTTCCCTGACCCTCCCTTTGGAGTATGGAGATAACTGGTGTGTGTTGGGCCTCCTTATCTTTCTATGATTTCTCTGTGTAGTTCAGTAACTATCATGGCCTCTTGACAAACGCAAATTTACAAGCAATATTAAACTTTACTAAATCAGTAAGTTAAAAAAAAAACTGCTGGTATATATTTCTGCTCTGATGGGGGATGGAGTCAAAATCCAAAAGACTTTTGTAAAATGTCTTTCGGCAACTTAGAGGTCATGAATGAGGTGACTTCCTGGATTCATAGTCATAAGACCACATGGCCGGAGTAAAGAGATGCAACTTAACAACAGCCATGTAATGTGAATCAAAAGAGCAGAACACCACCAGAGGCTACAATGATGGAAGTCTAGAGGCAAAAGCAGCAGGATGGATGGCCAATTCTCAGTGGGTCAGATATACACCCAGCACTTGGCAAGGCACTGTCAAAGGGAACATTAGCAAATGACTCCTGTTTAACAGGAGAGATAAGAACTGTGAAAGAATGGGAAGACTACTGTCTTCTCACCTGGATTGGGCCATGTGTAAGTTAGGTAACACAGGCCCTGTCTAGGGCAGACTGGTCAGAGGGGACCTTTGATCCCAAGACAGGTCTTTAGGGTCTGACTAGGAGGTTGAAACTTGAAATTGAGAGGCACAGAGATGAGTCACCCATGAGCTGTGTAAGTGACAGGACTGTAGTAAGCTGGACTGCGGCCTCTGCTCTGGATCCCAGACCCAGTTTCCTGACTTGTGTGATGCTTATCTGTGTGCTCTGAGACATCTCAAAGGAGCAGGCCGGAGCCTGTTTCTATAATTTATAATGGCAAAGGAAGAGCCACCTCTAGCCCACGGCCAGGAACACTGTAACCGCCATGATGTTTACTCTGGAGGAGAAAAGACACAGAAAGCATGAGAGCTGCAGGCAAACATTTGAAGAACTGACTAGGAAGCTGCCAGTTCGGACTTGTCCCAAGAGCCTTCAAGTGACAGAGTGAAAAATTCTGTCCACTGGGTCCCCCAAAGGTAGGAAGTACTGACTTGGGAAGGACTGGATTCTGGATCATATGTAAGTGTACACTGCACACAATTGTGCAAACTTAAGGTAGGACTGTAGTAGTGAAGAGGCAACCTGTCTTGGGTGTAAAATCCACGTTATTTAATATCAGACAGGCTAGGTTCATTCCTGTTGACGGTTAAACCTCTGTTTAACAGAGCTATGCCCCACATGGAAGCTTAACTACAAATCATTATGTACCGTCTGTTCTAAAAATGTCAGTCATGTCTTTGTTTAAAAAAAAACAACAAAAAATTTTGCAACCTTAACTTTGTTTCAGAAGGATCGTTATGACTACTTGTTGTTATGGCCACCTTGCAATCATCCTGTTTCAGGACATAATTATGACTAACATGTTATGCTTATGTTCTGCTCCTGTAGCCCCTCCCCTTTTGCCTGCTAAATCCCCTGTTTGAGAACTCCCTACCCCTAAGCTATAAAACCTTTGTGCTTTTCACATCCAATGCTGACTGTCAAACCTAATCTTAGGGGGAGGCAGTTTGTGTACAGCAATAATAAAAGCTTGCTTTAATGAATTGCTTGCTTTAATTAACTTGTCCATGACGATTTAGATTGGTGGTCTTTTCTACTCGAATCTCTAGGATTCACAGGAGAGCAGTGCAATCGTTAACTGCAAAGTTTTCAGGACAAGTTTTCACTCCTGGACAATCCACCACATTCATCCCTCCAAGGCAGTTCTTTCCTTGGACAAGCATCCCTGGTACACACTTTTAAACGCTCCTTTAGTTTAGACTGCAGTTTGAGTAGAAAGTTGTCAAAGAATTTCAACCATTCTTTCTCTTTGTTCTCAAAGCTGAGTAAGGAACCCAGGACCTTGTGTAAATCTAGGCAAGTGGCAGTAAATCTTGGCAGTCAAGGGCTTCCCCTTCCACTGGTGCTCTTACTAGGCTATTCATTGCTACCTATGCAGTTGGAGCCCAGGGTCAGTCCATGTATAGTCTTTGGGTAGTGGCTTAGTCCCTGGAAGCTCTGGTTGGTTGGCATTGTTGTTCATATGGGGTCTCAAGCCCCTTCAAGCTCTTTCAGTCCTTTCTCTGATTCCTTCAACAGGGGTCCCATTCTCAGTTCAGTGGTCTGCTGCTGGCATTCACCTATGTATTTGCCATATTCTGGCTGTGTCTGTCAGGAGAGATCTACATCTGGTTCCTGTCAGCCTGCACTTCTTTGCTTCATCCATCTTATCTACTTTGGTGGCTGTATATGTATGGGCCACATGTGGGGCAGGCTCTGAATGGGTGTTCCTTCAGCCTCTGTTCTAAAATTTGCCTCCTTATTCCCTCCCAAGGGTATTCTTGTTCCCCTTTTAAAGAAGGAGTGAAGCATTCGCATTTTGGTCATCCTTCTTGAGTTTCATGTGTTCTGTGCATCTAGGGTAATTCAAGCATTTGGGCTAATATCCACTTATCAATAAGTGTATACCATGTGTGTTTTTCTGTGATTGGGTTACCTCACTCTTGCTTCAAGAAAATCAGTCAAATGGTACTGTGACTTTTGGAGCAGTGTAACAGTGCCACCTGTTGGGCATCGACTCTTAAGCTGATTTATTGGTTTATTTTTCCAGATCTTGCATTTTTCAGAAGGCAGATCAAAGAAAGCAAAGGCCATCCCGTGCATTCCCATGGCATTCTCTAGCATTCTTAAAGTATTGATTATCTTAACACAGCTTGGTGTGGTTCTACGGGCTATCACTGAAAGGACAGAAAGCTTAAAGAAACAACCAGGTTGCTCCAACAATGTTTGTAACAGCCACCCATCAGTGGTTCAAACTCTGAGAGCGTTTGAGGAAGCCTGGACTTCTCAATGAGGACATCATATTTTCACAAACTGTCCAATGTCATCTAAAGTGTTTTAAGTCCTACAAGAGACAAATCAAAGACATTTGCCTTCTGAAACTAAAGGATTAGCAAAGCCTTGGAGTAGCCTAAGATGCCTTCACTTGTCCAGCAAAGAAGACAGGGCACGCACAGACACTAGACACCTCCAGCAGCATCTCTTAGCAACTTCACGGACTGTCTGCTGTCTTGTGTTTTGTTTATGCCTGGGAACAGCAACTGAGTGTAAAATTCATTTGTTCATCAGAGAATCTGGGTATATCAAGGAAGTTGACCATAACTGGCCCCAAAACAGCAAACACTCTCAGGTGCTGGGACAGGTTGCTGTGTAATGTGTGTGTATGCCAGGGGCTCCCTGAAGTGTCTAAAGAGCCTGACTGGGCCTGTTTCACAGTAGAATTCGATTAATATTTATTTAGTACAGGAGTAGGGGCAGGGACAGTGTGGCCCAGGCAGGAACCAAAGGCTCCAGACTATAGAGAGTAAACTTCTGAGAGCCGTGCTATTTCCAAAGCTCTTCTGAGAGGCTTTAAAGGGTCTTGAAGGTTTTTCTTATTTTGTTTTAAAAATATATTTTACCCTGTGCCAACTGTTTTTTCCGCCTTTTTCATTTGTTTGCACATTTGTTTTTGAAGACATCAGAGTAAGATGTTCTCTGTTCTAGTTAATGAGTACCTCAAGTTCACAGAGCAGTGAAAATAAGAGAAAGGTAATCAATACTTGCAAATATTTTCTTACATTAATTAGACTTTGTGATATTAAGCAATCAAATTAAGATTCAAAAAGGATTATCTTATTGCTTTGCAATAATCTATATGCATATGAAGTAATTTATTTATATGTGTAAACTTATATTAAGTTTTTTATGTTAAAATTTGGGGGTAATCACAAAGCGGTCAAGTGGTGCCCAAAGTGGGGCCCTAGTAAGTGGGATACAGCGAAGGACACCATGGGAAGAGGAATCCCATACAAAGGAAAATAAAGAAGATTTGGGTCAGCGGTGAGTAAACCCCATAAGAATGGAGCAAGATAGTAGTAAAATGCTTTTTGTGTATATGCTTAAGGATATGCTAAGAGCTAAAGGAGCGAAAATAAGTCAAAAACAACTTACCCAGTTTCTGATTTTTATAGAAGAAATCTGTCCTTGGTTCCCTGAGGAAGGTACAATAAGTTTACTGACATGGGAGAAAGTGGGAGAAGGGATAAATGGGTAGTACTATAGGATGCATGGTCCTGAAAAAAATTCCTGTAAATGCTCTTAGCTTTTTTACCTTAGTCAGAGATACTTTAGATCTTAGACATGAAAGTATAAAATTGGGTAAAATATTGGAAGATGCAGATGGTGAAAGCAAAAGGAAAGATGAAACTGTCCCATCCTATTTTTGAGGTTTCGGACAAGGTAGGAAAGAGTGGTGAGCCTCTTGATCCTGGAGGTAAAATCAATTTGGAGGAAGAGGCTGCTGAGCAGCATAATGAGGATTGGCCTCCTCGGGATTCTCTTAAGGTATTTTTTGCAAAGGAACAGGCAAGGATATCCCAGAGACAGAAGAAGATGAAACAAAAGGAGTTAGCTTGGTGTATTTGAGCAAGTTTCAGAGAGCAGAAGAGTAGCTCATGTTCAGATTCTGAGGAGGACACACCCATAGCAGTGTCAAAAGTAAAGATTCTGCCTCCTCCAGTGACTTCAAAGAGTAATAGGAATGAGGGGAAACCTCTTACTTTAAATCCTAGTGTTACTCTGTTATCACCTCTTCAGGTGGGATTAAAACAGGCTGGACAATGAGGGGAAAGACATTAAAAGGATATGTTTTGCAATGCCTAGTGTTTGAAGCACAGGATCAACAAGAGAATTCTGTTAGATACCACAGTCCCATTCCGTTCAAACAGATAAAGGAATTAAAAAGTGCCTGCACTCAGTATGGACCTACTGCTCCATTCACCATGACTATGTTAGACAGCCTGTCTACTGAGGCTCTTCCAACAGCAGGTTGGAGACAATTAGCTCATGCATATTTGCGGGTAGGAGATTATCTGTTATAGAAAACAGATTAACTTCTTTTTTTTTTTTTTTTGAAAGATGCCAGCAGACAGCAGAGTTAAATGCTAGAGGTGACAATCTGGCTACTTACGAGATGTTAACAGGAGAAGGTCGTTATCAGGATGTATAGGATCAGTTATAATTTAATCCTGGTACTTACACTCAAATTGGTGCTGCTGCTTATAGGGCCTGGAATACTTTGCTTAATGATAAAGGGGATTTGTCTCAAGATATCTAAAAAATAAGGCAGGGACCTGATGAGCCTTTTCAGGAGTTTGTTGATAGGCTGAGTAAAGCATCTGGGAGAGTGTTTGGAGATGTTAATGCTGGAATGCTTTTAGTAAAACAATTGGCTTATGAGAATACAAACACGTACTGTCAGGCTGCCATAAGATGTTATAGAAAGACTGCAACTATTACAGACTGTATTAGATTGTGTTCCAGTATGGGTCCCTCTTATGTATAGTGTCTGGCCATGGCCACCATACTACAGGGAAAAACCATACAACAAGTTTTGTTTTAGCAGGCTAGAAAAGGAAAGAGGTGGGTCAACTCCTGGAAGTTTTTTTTAGATGTGGACAGATAGGGCATCTGTTGTGGTTTACCCTGAAGTTATCTGTATTTTGATGCTAATTCCACTGCCCCAAGGACAGCTGCCTAGTCACATACTCAGAACTCAGGTGACTTCACCAGAACCACCTCCCTATTGTATTTGTAAAGTACAGGTGAGGGGCAGGTACAGGATAGAAGGAGGCCTGTCATTGGAGAAGAAGGAAGGATGGGCATGAGAGAAGTTTGAAGGAAGAGGAGACTGGAACAGAGAGAGGAGATGGAGACAGGGGAGAACCATGGCCAGTGATGTTTAGATTCTGCTCTGTGTATTTACAGGTTGTTATCAATGTTCTTAAGGGATGGATGGTACCAGGCTTTGTATGTTTAAGTGGGCAATTATATCTTATCAATTGGGTCAAAGATTATTGTGTTGTGTGTTCTTTTATGTGAGGGTTTGAGTGTAGGAAAGCATGCGGCTGGAATGTGTTTCCGCCAAGATATCTAGCAGATATCATGGGGCACCACAGTGCGGACCTAGCGGGGTAAAAGACACCAATACTCTTTTTATTTTTATATTTTTACAACAACAGGCATCAAGTGGGGAGTTGTCCAAATAGAACTAAGGGAGATAGTAATGAGAAGAAACCAGGACTCTATCCTAGGTGCAAGAGAGGGACTCATTGGGCTAATGAATGCAGGTCTAAGAGAGATGACTTAGGAAATCCTCTCCCTCAGGGAAATGGGAGAGGGCCCCAGCACCAGGCCCCAAAACAATATTATGGGGCAATGCAGTTCATTCCTTGGTGAAATGATCCTTTCAGGACCTTTTCAGAGCCACCCCAGGCAGCACAGGACTGGACCTCTGTCCCTCTACACAGTATTAACTCCTGACTTACAGAATCACGGAAGTATTTTGGGAAAGAACCTGATGAAATATTTGTCTCTTATTCCAAACAGCAATTAAATTGGTTATTGTAGAATACTGATGTTTAGCCTATTGCATGTGCAAACTTTTCAGGCAAAATTGATAATCATTATCCAAAAGACAAGTTGTTACAATTTGCCTCTATGCATGCTTTTATGTTTCTTGTAAATTTACACGTGCAGCCCATAGAAAATGAGCTTACTGTATTTATGGATGGATCATCTAATGGGAAGGCAGCATATGTAATTGGATCACATGTTCGTTCTCTTGAGTTCCCCCCACTTCAGCACAAATAATCGAACTATGTGCTGTAGTAGTTCAACATTTGAAATGTTGAAAAATCAAGCTTTTAATTTGTATACGGATAGCTAATATATAGCTCATAGTTTACAATTGCTTGGAACTATTCCTTTTCTAGATACTGCTAATTCTCAAATTTTGCAATTGTTTATACAAATACAACTTAATTTGAGAGAACACACTGTCCCTTACTTTATAGGACATTTAAGAGCTCATATTGGATTGCCTGGACCACTTCACAAGGGCAATGCCACAGCAGATTTGCACACCAGGCAGATCATAGGCTTTACACAGGAACAACTAGCCAAACATTCTCATTCTTTACATCATCAAAATAGTAACATTTTGAGACAACAATTTGGAATTCCTAGAGAATGTCCATGTCAAATTGTAAAAACTTGTCCTGAATGCCTTCAGTTTCTACCTATACCACATAATGGTGTTAATCCTCAAGGACTTATACCTAATTAATTATGGCAAATGGATGTTACTCACATTCCTGATTTTGGAAAATTAAGATATGTACATGTGACTATTAATACCTTTTCAGGCTTTCTGGTTGCAACTGCTCTAACAGGAGAAGCTATTAAGAATGTAATTAGTCATTGCCTATGTTGTTTTTCTATGCTTGGTGTTCCAAATCAGATTAAAACAGATAATGGAACTGGTTATTGCAGCTGAGCATTTAAGACCTTTTGCCAACAATTTAATATTACCCATATTACTGGGATTCCTTATAACCCTCAAGGACAAGGTATTGTGGAACAAGCTCATGGAACCTTAAAGCAATATCTTCATAAAATAAAAGGGGGAAGTTATATCCCTGTATACCACAAAACTATTTAAATCATGCTTTTTTCATTAAAAAAATTTTTAAATTTGGATATTCATGGACATTCAAATGCATCCTCACACTTCCACTACATATGCTTCTGTAAAATGGAAGGATCCCATGACAGGCAAATGGCATGAACCTAACCCTGTACTCATATGGGGACAAGGTCACATTTGTGCTTTTTCACAGGAAGAAAATGGGGCGAGACGCTGCCAGAAAGGCTGGAGTGACAAATGGAACAGCTCCACCCTCCTGCTGACCCTCTTTCTTGTGGTGATGACAATGGCTCCTGCATGCTGTGAAATCTATTGGTCCCATGTTCCTGACCCACCCCTGATACATCCAGCAGTATGGTCCAGACCTGAGATCCTCGTGACCAGCAATAATACTCAACTTCTTGGATCTCCCTAGACCAGGGAGTCTTAGTAGTAAACTGCCGAAAGAATATGAATATGGACTTCAGATCTAGTTCTTTCTTCGTGTAGACTGTCTTGGGTCCCTTTATCCCAAGTATAAGCTCCTCCACCCCCAGTGACATCAAATGAATTTAAACGGGCAACATGAATCTCCCCTTGCTTGAAAGCAGGGAGAAGTTTAGTGAACAACTTCCATGCAACATTAAATGTGTTTTAAATTAGCTCCTCAACTCTCAGAGGACAACTGTGAACCCCAGATCACTGACTCAAGTTTGCAGGGAAGGAGTTGGTGCTGTCACAGAATCTGTCTGCAGCCTTGTCTCTGAGGCTCTGGGTGAGCGAGCTCCTTGGTGCTCTGCCAGTTTAGTCATGTTAGTTTACATTTCTTACTGACTATGTGATTTTGAAGATGCTTCAAGACTGTCCCCCAAAATCCCTGTCTACCCAGCATATGCAGGGTGGGGCCCTCCAGTAATATGATTAGTGCCCTTAAAAAGGTAATCCAGCTGGGTGTGGTGGTGCAGTTAGGAGTCAGAGACAGGTGGGTCTCTGAAGTGGAAACTTCTGATTTCTTTGGAAAGTTGGTTGTGCCAAATGATGGTTTACTGGGGCACACAGGTGAAAGGATATTTTGTTAACGCAGACAAGTGAAAGAATGTTTTCCTGAAGCAGACACAGTGAAAGGATGCTTTGCTATAGCAAACACATGAAAGGACACATAATGTTCAGAAGGAATATAAATCTGACCCCAAAGACAGTGGGAGTTCAAGCATTGATTTTCTTTGTTCCACTTTGCTGTTCTTCACCAACAACAGCGTGTATTGGTTCACCTTACATTTCATTGTTGAGCTCCATTAGAAACTCACCAAAGAACTTCTCATGAAGTTCCCATGGCTTCTTGCTGCTTCTGTGGTCTCAAGCCAGTTGGGGAGCCTTGTGGTTTCTTCTGGATTGAACTGCCCTTGCTGGTTTGTGGGTGGTGACTGCCAAGTAGACTAGACTGCAGCTGCTGGTTCATGTGTGGTGTCTTCTATTAGACTGATCTGATATCCTGACAATGAAAATTGGATTTGCTCCCAAAGAATTATTTCTAAATAGATCTATTTCCCTTGTGTCCTAATAAATTTTCTTTTCTACAACCTTTGGTGGGTGGTGTGCTAGAGGGGAAGTTGAATGCTTATTAAAATAGGCTGTGAAAAATTTATTTCTACAGGTCTCCATGAGTTTCAGGCTAGCCTGGTCTACATAGCAAGTTCCAAGACAGTCACATAGTGAGGCCCTGTCTCAAAAGAGGGTAGGGTGGAGTGTCTCCAGACAGTCTCTACAAGGATACAATGAAAGGTCAGCCAGTCACAATAGGAGGCAGGCCCTGACAATTGGACTATGTTGGCACACCAATCTGTGAATTCCAATCTCAAGATCTGTGAGAAATAAGTTTCTGTGGCTTATACATAACCCAGATTGTGGTGTTCTGCTGTAGTTCTCCAAATTGAGTAAGGCCCCATGTCAGCACGTTTACCTCTTCTTGGTCCTAAGTCTTCCTTTCCTATACTTGAACTATCCCCTTCTGTAGCAGACTTAGATTCACTCCCAATGATGTAACATCTGTCTCCTGTCTAATGTGGTGTGTCCCCAGGTGTGTCCACCTTATATCGCTGGCTATGATCCAAGTTGTCAGTGTGAAGGACATCTGTACACAGAGAGAAAGAGCCCCCAGGGTCATGTGAGCCTGCAAATGAGTAAATGTGCATGCTGCTCAGAATGCACAAATGGAAAGAAGAGCCAGCCACTCCACCAACACAGTCTGCATACATTGGCTGGTGTTGGGGTCTTCCAGATCCTGGCCCTCTGCTTTCCAGTGTTCCATCTCACTGGGCTCCCACTAAACACAATTGCAACAAACCTTGCTCTTTCTACCTCCAGGTCTTTGCTGCAGACAGTTCCTTTACTTTAAAAGCACAAAATTCTCACCCTTGATGGTAAGTACCTCCTGTATTATATTCCCAGCAAATATTCTCTTCTTCAAGAGATCATCATCCCTCCTGGAAGACATATATCTTGGGGATGAGTAAGTGTGGCAGTGAGGGCCAGTCTGCAGATCATACTTTTCCTGGGGAGGCATTAACAAATGTCTACTCACCCCAGACAAGGCACCTATGACACAGCTAATACATAATTCCATCCAAGTTCATCTTGAAGAACCAATACATTTTTTAAGGTTTATTTTTAAGATTACTCTGGTTCAGGCTCCCTCTTTTTAGCTCCTAATAATTTGGAATGTGGGTAAACTGGCTAAAATGTCAAGAACCTATTTCAAATCAGGAGGAGGTGGGAGAATTTGTTGCAGTTGGCAGAACGACAAGACATATGTCCTTTATAACTGATGGCAGGCTATGCCAATCTCCAGATTTGCTTTACATGAGAAAATTAGATGCATGAGAGAGAGAGAGAGAGAGAGAGAGAGAGAGAGAGAGAGATTTATATCTTGCTTAATATATCATTTGATATGAAGCAGTAACTTTTGATACAGAGTGGGGACTGGACCCATCACTGCCTATCACAGGTTCTGGGGATGACTCCAGTCTCATGACTCAAAAGCCCCATCTTAGCATGAGTAATGCCCTTCTGAAGCTTCATCATAGTTTCCCTCCAGTTAACCTTGCCCTTCCTCTATAGTCTAGAACCTTCCAAGACCACATGCATCTGGAGCAGAATTTCAAAGAGCTGGAAGGAGTGTGTAGAAGGAGGGAGGGAAGGAGTGGGTAGAATGTTAGGTGAGGGCCATTAGCCCTTCTTTCCACAATGTGAACAGGCCTGATCTTGTTAAAGGCAGTCACAGCTGCTCTGACTGAGATGGTAAAGACCATGCCATACCTGTAGGGCAGTGTACAACAACATGACCAACAGCTGGATAAGGATATCACACTCATCAACACTGGGAACCTGTGCAAAAATATATGGCTTTCTGTGTCTGTTTTCCTAGAGGAGCCTCAGGTATGAGGATGAAAGGAATTAGTGCATGGAATGAGTGTGGGAAAGTGTCTGTTTAGTTAAGCGAGCCAGTCTGGTTCAGGTACTTGCCTGATTTTTTTAATCTAAAACTCCTCTATGGACCCATGTTTCCTGTTCTTTGATGGAGAGTGCTAGGTAGACTCTATAACACTGTTGGTTACTTTTAGATAGCTTGAGTAACCACAGAACTTGTGTATAGTCAGCATAACAATTAAAACCCTAAAGTTCATTGTGGTGGTTTAAAGGAGATCGGCCCCCATAGTCTCTTATATTTAAATGTATGATTCCCAGTTGGTGGACTATTTAAGAAGGATCATGAGGTGTAGCCTTGTTGGAGGAGCTGTGTCACTGAGGGTGGGCTTTGAGGCTTTAAAAGCTCATGCCAGGCCCAGTCTTGCTCTCTACTCCTAATTTGCCTATTGGGATGTAAGCTTTCAACTACTGCCCTAGCACCATGTCTGCTTGCCTGACTGCCTGCCTGCCTACCAGTCACCTAACACATAATTACCCAACATAATGTCCATGAACTCACACTTTAATATTGTAAGGGAGCCCCCAATTAGATGCTTTCTTTAATACATTGCCTTAGCCATGGTATCTCTTCACAGAAATAGAAAAGAAACAGAGACACTCACTATCCTGAAGCACTGTGACCTCCTTTCTGTCTCTGGGTCACTTGCAAAAAGATTGAGGGCACGCTTGGATTTCTGTTTCACTGTGGTTCATCCTGCTGGAAGTACAGGGGAAGTACATTAATTGCTGTGGCTGCCATAAAAATGCCATGGAAGGAAATAGCATAACCAACATTTATTTTCTCATATTTTTGGGACTTTTAAAGTCCATATGTTTTGTTTTACCCATAACTTTCACCCATGACCTCACATGTTCTTTATTCTGTACAGACATATCCATGGTGACTGTCCCTCTTCTTCCGTGGATAGTCCCACCAGATTAGGTGTGTTACAATGAACTCATACTTACCTAATCACATCTTTAAAGACTCTGTCTCCAAATACAATCATATTCTGAGATAGCAAGTTACATCTTCAACTGTGAATTTTGGTGGAACATTCTTCAGCCCTAAACAGACAATATAAAATGCAGCTAGATAAGAAATGCCTTCCTTCAAGCCCTTGGTCCTGCCAAGACTGAACCCCCAGTGAACGTGATTATTGCGGGGGGGGCGGTAACGAGGGGAGGATGGGGAGGGGAACACCCATAGAGAGGGGTAGGGGTAGGGGTTAGGGGGATGTTGCCCGGAAACCGGGAAGGGGAATAACAATTGAAATGTAAATAAGAAATACTCAAGTTAATAAAGATGAAAAAAAAGTACTATGAAATAAAGAACAAAAGGTTTTTATTAAAAAAAAAAAGAAGAAGAAGAAGAAGAAGAAAAAGAAATGCCTTCCTTGAATGGATGGTTGTGCCTGGCTTGCTTTTCTCTGGATACAGCAGATGTCTAGACTTGAGTATTGCTTTCAGGGGTACTTTTTATGAGACCTTCACAGAACCCACAGAACTTGTCATTCAGGGTAACTACAACATTCCTGGCTCTTCTGATTCTTGTAGAGATAATATCTTGCATCTTGCATGGATATATCATCTGTCAATTAAAAAGCCTATAACTTATGGCTTAGGAAAGAAATAGAAGGTGGGACACCTGAGAGGCAGAAAGAGTTCTGAGAGAGCCTGGCACAGGAAGATTCACACAGAAAGATGTGAGAAGACAGATACATGATACCTGAGCACAGGTAATCAGGCACATGGCAGAATGTAGGTTAAAATAATTGGGTTATTTTAGTTATGATCTAGTCAGAGAATAGCCTAGCTATATGGCCAAGGTATTTGTAAATATATTTCGAGTCTGAGTCTTATTTCTGGGAGCATGGGACTGGAAGGAAGGACCAGATGACTTTACAGATTCCCAGCAAAGGCCCTGGACTTTGTGTCATTGTTAGAATTACCTGCCTTCCTTGTATGTTGCTCTTATAGAGTCCATGTTCATCATACTGCATTTGACCTCCAGGATGTACACATACTCTGTCACAGGGGACTTGATGTTTGCTTTAAAAAGAGGTCATTTTTTTCCTCTGTTCCAACAAGACTCGACAGACACATGACTTAGGTAGGCGTGGCACAAATCTTAATCTCCAACCTTTCAGGGACATATTTCACGTCAATATTCTCTTGTAACTAACTCATTTGATTCTCCACTTAAATATTCTCTCCAGATATCATCAACCTTTGTATAGATTATAAGGGACTATTGGGATGCTCAGTTATTTGTCAGCTCAGCTGTCAAAACATTGTACCACAGACTGGATATATTAGATATTAGAGATGCATTTTCTTATAGTTCTTGGAAGCTCAAGTTTAAGGTGATAGCAGGTTTGGCTTCTAATAAGAACTATTTTTCTGATAAATCTTCTCATAGTCTTTCTTCTGTGAACTGAGTACTGGTGCATACCAACTCCGAGGTCTCTGGTGCCTTTTCATATAAGAACATTAATTCTGTCGACCAGAGTTCCGGTTTTATGGTTAATTTAACCTTGATCATTTCCTATAGACTCCAACTCCAAAACAAGTCACTCTGTAAGTTAGGGCTCCATCTGGGGGTGGGGTGGGGGGATATAAGTTAGTCTACAGCAACTGGACAAGGAAAGTTTGGTGTTTCCTATAGTTTACACATTGAATGAGTGTTCTCACCCTTGATCTAAAAGAGCACGGGGTACTTGTCACTTGCTGCTTTGCTTTTACAACTGGGGAGGGAGGTCCCAACTGTCATTACAGACAAAATGATCCATTGGATTTACCTTCTGTGTATTTCCCATTACTAAGATGAAACACTGGAGGCAGCTAACATATAAAGACGAAAAGTTTATTTTGACCCACAGTTATGGAGATCTCAATCCAAAGTGAAGAAAACCCATGGATTTGGGTCTCTGAGACTTCATGTTGGGCCTTGTGGACAGAATCTGCTCACCCAATGAGCAGAGGAGCACAGCAGGATAGGAAGAGTGAGAGACAGAGGAAGAATGAGACAGAGTGCCTATAGTTCCTTAAATAAAGAACTCAGAACACCCAGTAGGTCTCACTCTTCTGATGAGAAGGTCTACTTCCTTCTAATAGCATTATCCCCTTTACACATGGGCTTCTGGAGTGGGGGTGCACTTGTCCAAACCATAGCACTTTCTGCAATGGGAGAACCCACACTGTGGCCATTCTCATAGTTGAAGATGTGTCTGCTTCTGAGATTATAAGCTCTTATAGGTCAGGGTGGGTATAAGAACAGGGAAACTGTAGAGGGCCGCAATAACATTCGCCACCACTAGATGGCCCTGGCTTCCACCGCACCCCACGTGGAAGGCCAAGATAGCCTCCACCATTACAAGATGGCGCCAGCCTTCGCCGCGCCAGCTGACTTCCTTTCAGGAAGTTAACTGTGTGCGCATGTGCAAGAGTGCCTTCGTGCCAGGTCTTTGCCCACTCCGGGGCGTGCCTATGAGATCATGGGTAAGCAACCAATCAGGCGTGGACACACCACATTAGGGTGTATATAAGCAGTGCCATTCTGGAGCTCGCTCTCTACTCTTCAAGATGCAATAAACGCTTTGCTGCAGAAGGATCCTGGTGTCCGCGCGTCGTTCCTGCTGGCGAGACGTAGGGCGCGCGACAGGGAACTATGTTCCACTTACTTGTTGTCAGGGTATATTCTTCCACATGAACTGAAGTGTAGTTGCACCTTAGGGAAGTATAGTTCACCCTACGGAATTTAAACTGCTACCAGTTTGCTCGTCAGAGTTGACATCTCCCTTATTGATAAACTGTATCACAGGGTATCAACGGAAAGGTGTCTCTAGAAAGATATCCACAAAGGAAGACATTTTCTAGTAAGATGGGGAGATGTTATTATTTTGAAATAGCATTTCAAATGGCTTTGTAGAGACATACATTATCCATTAGTTACAGGTTCATCGGTGTGATAAGATGCCTCTTTAACAGTCCTGAATCTGTGTTTCTCTTTTGTAGAAATAGTGGGTAGTATTTTACTGCTTTTGTTTTGTTTTGCTTAGAGCAGATTTAAAATAGATCTGGCTTGGAAATTCTCCCTGTTCACAATGCACAAACATATTAAGAACAGCATTTGAGAAGAGAGGGAAGGGGGGGTATACAAGTTGGGTCTAGGGCAGGGTCTTAGGATTCTATTAAATAAGGGGTCTCTGATGAGTCTTGAACATGGGAAAATAACCCAGAGGAACAGGCACATGTGTGGCATCAGGGGTACTTGTTCTTGGTTCTTGGGGTCCCAGACTTACCAATGATATGAGTTCCAAACATATCACTATAGCTAAGGGCTGGAAAGAGTCACAGAAGAGGAATCAGAATCCTATAGTTAGTGGACACCATGCAGAAGGAGCTATACTGGGCAAGCAAGCTTCCTGGAGACAGCCCACTTCTTTGCATAGCTGCAGTGGGTATATCCTGGAAAGGCACAGCCTCAGGGGTTTCATCCCAGGATTGCTTCTTGCTGTTGATTTGCCTTCTCATATTTGTAACGGATGAATTCCTCATTTTTTCTAACATGATGTGATTAGGCAAAGAAAGACCTTTTCTGAGTATAGTATGTTATAATTGCTTTCTTTATGTTAGCCAAATCTTTTGGGCAAATGTCCTATAGATCAACATGAAAATGAACTTTCATGAAATAATGCTGTTTAGATGAATTGATGGTTTTGTAATTCCTGATAATAATTTTGCAGAATTCCTGATTTGATTCAAATAATTTTAAGAAGTTAAGACTTTAAGATAGTTGATAGAAAGTTTAAACTTAGAATTAGAAGTTATAAAGTTAAAAACTGTCCTCTTCTTACAAAATGATAAAGGTTGCATAGGTTGGAAAAGCAGTACAGTGAGCTTTCATGTGTTAGAAAAATGAATGATCAAGAAAAACATTCATTCGAGGTTAGTTCCATTTAAGGCCACAGATCTTGGTGTACACCATGGTAAGTAAGATCATGAACAGGAATGGGTAATTCTATTATGAGTGTAAGAATAGGAAATGGATGATTAGCTAGACTTCAAAAATAAGACATAAGATAGATGACCTGTTTCTTGGTTAAAAACTTTGTTAAACTTTGACATAAAAGAGTATTGCTTTAAACTTATAATGAACTTGTAGGATAAAAGATGGATAAAAATGTTTAGTTAGGTACACATTTAAATAGAAAAACATGTAATCAATAATCCTGCTGTAACTTCCTCTTGTGCAACGATTTTATCTGTTTTTCAATGAGGTAATTTTTCTTCTTATATAGAGAACAGTCTAAGGGGGCATAAAAGAGCTAACAGAAAAAATAAACTTGTTAGAGCTTTTTTTTCCCTCTACCCACCAACTCTGTATTCATAGATGTATGTAAAATGGATAGAGCTTTGCTCTACCCACCCAATATGTGAATGTATGTCTACTTGCCTGTCTGTCTGTCTGTCTACATGTATGTGTGAAATTGTTGATACTTCCTTGTTGTAGCCTGCTTTGTTTCATCTACTAAGTTTGTGCCTGTGAGTGTGTAAATTTTCTTTCTTTTCTTTTCTTTCTCACCAGCTCCCCTAAAGAGTTTAAAGAGTTCAGAGTTTCTTGCTAGTCACAGAAAGCACTGGCCCCAGATACCAATGCTTGCCCCAGAAATTGCCTGCTGTTATCAGCAGGGAGCCCATTGGTTAATATCAGTACCAGCCCAATTGCAACTATACACTTGTCTCTCCTCAGGTTACCCTGTGGTGTCTGAGCTGGCCTTTAATATTTGGTAATTCAAGCAAAGGCAGATGTACAGTGATGACGCCTGCATCATCATGACACTGAATTGTTGGGCCCTACCTTGGGGTATTTCCCTTCCCCCTCACTGAGCCTTTCAGTTTGTTGTAGTAAGAAGTTGTTTACAGCTTTGGCAGCTGCTCTCAGCCCCTGTTTTGGGGCCAGGACTTTCCACAAAGCAGATTTTTCCTGTTTTCCTGATTGGGAATTGTCCACCTGCTCTAGTTCTATTCCACTGCTTTTGTCTCTTGTATATAAGGAGAGCTCAGTAAAGCCTTAATGGCATTCTCTTAAGACAAATGACCCAAGTATGTGTTTCTTCTTAAATACACCCGGTTTTCAGTGTTGTGACAATGCAGGCATCGTCAGTACAGTGCCAATAGAGCCCCCCCAGTGACTGGAAGAACCCCAAAGTTTGGTATATTGCCCTCTCCCATGGCACAGTGGAAGAGGAGCTGCCCCAAGAATGATTTTTGAGGTTTAATTTTTCATGGATATTGAGTAAACAGATAAATTGATTTATAGAAAATGAAGGTATTAGTATTTCTCATACCCAGAGTTTAGGGACAGAGGCTCATTGCTATTGTTTCATTTCCTTTTTCCTCCCTCATTCCAAGTCTCAGGAGAGCAGAATGATTTCTGACAATACAGTTGCCATCTAGTGGTTCAACTGTGTAATGGTTTTGGCACACACAGCCAAGAAAGTTCAGTATTTTCTATTCAGTTAATGGGAACATACAGAAAAGCAGAACTACACAACATAATCTAGTGTAGATGCATATTCTATAGTATATAAATGGGGTGTAAAGAAAGAGCTAGACTTTCTGACATAGAACAATGAAGGAATGTTGGAATTGTATTGTTTCTTAGTCCCACAAGAGCTAAAAAGATATTAGACAAGGATCAGTAGCCCTATGAGTTATCAAGAAACGGAAAGCCCCCAAGTCATCACAATATTAAGCAACTACTCAACCCAAGCCCATAATCTACAGGCAAGAATTGCTATGAAATGAATCTTAATCCTGAGAGTTCAACCCTTTCGCTCTGGTGCCCTCCAACATCCCAATTTTAGCTATGACACAGGATTCTAATACAAAGAACAAAGACTTAGTTTCCTGGATCCCCTTCCTAGTAGCCTCCTCTGGTTCAGCAGTTTCCCCTTCACAGCTCCTGGCAATTTGGAATCAGGGCTCGGTGGCTAAAGGTCAAGAACCTACTTCAAAATCAGGAGTTGGAAGAATTTGTTCTGGTTGCCAGAACACCAAGACAAAAGTTCTTTGTCATCCAAAACAGACAGTTGGTTATGCCAACATTGGCTCCAACTCCAGATTTGCTTTCCATGAGAATTATTTTCCATGAGATACAAAATTTTTATGTCTTGATTATCATTTGACATGATAATAACTTTTGACATAGAAATTGAACACTTTATAAGGGGTTATTGAAGGTAAAGAACAGAGAAGCAAGGACTATACTCATCACTGAAAATGGCAATGTCTATTATGCAATGGTGAAATATTGTGTTGTTACCTGCTGGATACCTTAAATTCTCTCTTGAGCTGCCCAACAACTGGAAACCAATCGGCCTGAGACCAGTCCAAGACCAGCCCCCAGGCCCTAGCAGCAGTGCCAAGACTTACATGGACAGACTCTTGGCAGACCTTTAGCTATTGCTGGCTATAAGAACTCACCCTCTGTCTGAGCTGCTGTCCCTGGGAAGAGCTTCATTAGCATTAAGCCAGTTAAGGTTGGTGTTTTGGTGGGCAATGACCAGTCAAGTTTTTTCATAAATGGGATGGCACCTGCAGGCCAGAAATGTTCTATGATGTGGGATTCACTGCTGCAGGATGAAGAAATTACAATGGATCTTTGTACCAAGAGCACTGGAGGAGACCCCACCTTCAATGTCACACTCACCATGACTGCCAAGAGGATAATACTGCTGATAGGCAAAGAAGGTTTCCATGGTAGTTGGATCAACAAAACATGTTATGAAATGGGCTTCATGTATTGACTGACACCATCTGTCACCTCCTACACTACACCCTTCAGCTTTTGCATCCTTTCTTTACACACACACACACACACACACACACACACACACACACACACACACCCTTATTTTTGGGCCATTACCCCATCTCCTTTATTGCTGCAAAAACCACATGGGATTTTCAGGACTGGGAGCTGGGATTGAACAGACAGAAACTTCCCCTTACCCATAACCCTTCTTGTGTGTGTTTTCAGAAAGCTTTTTTTTCTGAATAAAAAAAATTCTGCTACCAAGAATAACAACAACAAAGTGAATGACTGAATAAATAGATAAATAAACTCTTTTGATAAGGTTACACTACTCCTTGGATGTAGTAAGCCTCAACTTTCTTTTTAAGTGTCACCTGCTGCCCGTTGTGTGACTGGGCAAATAAGGGTTCTATTGTGTGGCATTTGAGTAGCTTGGGAGATAGCACTAAGGCAGCTTCTGTTATGGTGCTTTTGTTTCCTTACTTTGCTACCAAGGCCAGTCCTAAACTCATGGCCCTCTGGACACCACCTCTCTGTGCTGAGATCACACTGTGCTGGTTAATTTTTGTCAACTTGATACAAACCTAGACATACCTGAGAAAAGGGAATCCCACTTGATGCCTCCCTTCGATTGACCTGCCAGTGGGTATGCTTTTGCAGATTTTCTTGATTACTATTTAATGAGGGAGGACCCAGCCCACTGTGGTAATTGTCATCCCTAAGTAGGTGGTCCTGGGTTGAATAAGAAAGCAAGTTTGATAAACCACAAAGAGCAAGCCAGTAAACAGCACTCCCTGGAGGTCTCTGCTTCAGTTCGTGCCTCGGGTTCCTGGCTTGAGCCCCTGCCTGATTTCCTTTGATAATGGACGGTGATGTGGAAATAAATGTAAGCCAAATAAACTCCTCCCCAGAGTCGCTCTTGGTCACAGTATTCAGCAAAGCAATAGAAAACAAACTGGAAAACATAGATGGTACACACTGTACTTTTGACAGTTTGCTCTTCCTATTGGTCCTGATCTGTGAAGTGGAAGGGTAAGGGAAAGAACTGTACCTTGGCATCCCTTCAAACTAAGACGCTGTGACCCTTTAGAGTCAATTTACTACCACCTGTGAACTTGGGCGATAATAACATACAGCCCACATTCGAGGAATCACTGATGCCTTGGAGTGAGAATTTCTGATTTCGTTGGAGACTAGGTTGAGTCACGTGATATTTTGTTCTGGAAGCTGTCTTATATATTTTCTGAAAACAGACACATTGAAGCTGCCCGATGAAAGGGCATGTGATGTTTTGCTGGAGCAGATGCTGGAGAGGATACGTGATGTTTGGAAAAAGTGTAAGTAGAGCCCAACAGACAGCGGATGATGCTCTTGTATTGCTTTCTTTGCTGATCTTTGCTTGTCATGACTTTGTAGAGAGAAATACACAAAAGAACTTCTGGTGGTATTCCAGCTGCTTCTTGCCACTTCTGTGGGACTTGTGGCAACTGATGGAGGCCCAGTTTCTTCTGGATCAAGCCGTTGCTACTGACACACATTTGATGTTTGCAGAGTAGACTTCTGGACTGCTGCTGTTGATTCGTGTTTGGTGTTTTCCTAGAGGACTGGACTGCTGACGATGAGATTTGGGATCACCCCCCAAAGAACTATTTCTAACCATGTCTACAACTCTACATCCAGTTAACCTTTCTTTTCCCCTACCTCTTGTGGGTGTTGGGCTAGAGGGGAAGTTAAAGCGTTAAAGAACCACTTTTTTTTTTTTATTAACTTGAATATTTCTTATATACATTTGAGTGTTATTCCTTTCCCGGTTCGGGCAAACATCCCCTCCACCCTCCCTTCCTTATGGGTGTTCCCCTCCCGACCCTCCCCATTGCCGCCCCCCGCAACAGTCTAGTTCACTGGGGGTTCAGTCTTAGCAGGACCCAGGGCTTCCCCTTCCACTGGTGCTCTTACTAGGATATTCATTGCTACCTATGAGGTCAGAGTCCAGGGTCAGTCCATGTATAGTCTTTAGGTAGTGGCTTAGTCCTGGAAGCTCTGGTGGCTTGGCATTGTTGTACATATAGGGTCTCGAGCCCTTCAAGCTCTTCCAGTTCTTTCTCTGATTCCTTCAACGGGGTCCTATTCTCAGTTCAGAGGTTTGCTGCTGACATTCGCCTCTGTATTTGCTGTATTCTGGCTGTGTCTCTCAGGAGCGATCTATACTTCTGCACTTCTTTGCTTCATCCATCTTGTCTAATTGGGTGGCTGTATATATATGGGCCACATGTGGGGCAGGCTCTGAATGGATGTTCCTTCAGTCTCTGTTTTAATCTTTGCCTCTCCCTTCCCTGCCAAGGGTATTCTTGTTCCCCTTTTAAAGAAGGAGTGAAGCATTCACATTTTGATCATCCGTCTTGAGTTCAATTTGTTCTAGGCATCTAGGGTAATTCAAGCATTTGGGCTAATAGCCACTTATCAATGAGTGCATACCATGTATGTCTTTCTGTGATTGGGTTAGCTCACTCAGGATGATATTTTCCAGTTCCAACCATTTGCCTACAAATTTCATAAACTCGTTGTTTTTGATAGCTGAGTAATATTCCATTGTGTAGATGTACCACATTTTCTGTATCCATTCCTCTGTTGAAGGGCATCTGGGTTCTTTCCAGCTTCTAGCTATTATAAATAAGGCTGCTATGAACATAGTGGAGCACGTGTCTTTTTTATATGTTGGGGCATCTTTTGGGTATATGCCCAAGAGAGGTATAGCTGGATCCTCAGGCAGTTTAATGTCCAATTTTCTGAGGAACCTCCAGACTGATTTCCAGAATGGTTGTACCAATCTGCAATCCCACCAACAATGGAGGAGTGTTCCTCTTTCTCCACATCCTCGCCAGCATTTGCTGTCACCTGAGTTTTTGATCTTAGCCATTCTCACTGGTGTGAGGTGAAATCTCAGGGTTGTTTTGATTTGCATTTCCCTGATGACTAAAGATGTTGAACATTTCTTTAGGTGTTTCTCAGCCATTCGGCATTCCTGAGCTGTGAATTCTTTGTTTAGCTCTGAACCCCATTTTTTAATAGGGTTATTTGTCTCCCTGCGGTCTAACTTCTTGAGTTCTTTGTATATTTTGGATATAAGCCCTCTATCTGTTGTAGGATTGGTAAAGATCTTTTCCCAATCTGTTGGTTGCCTTTTGTCCCTAACCACAGTGTCCTTTGCCTTACAGAAGCTTTGCAGTTTTATGAGATCCCATTTTGTCGATTCTTGATCTTAGAGCATAAGCCATTGGTGTTTTGTTCAGGAAATTTTTTTCCAGTGCCCATGTGTTCCAGATGCTTCCCTAGTTTTTTCTTCTATTAGTTTGAGTGTGTCTGGTTTGATGTGGAGGTCCTTGATCCACTTGGACTTAAGCTTTTGTGAGGCGATAAGCATGGATCGATCTGCATTCTTCTACATGTTGACCTCAGTTGAACCAGCACCATTTGCTGTAAATGCTATCTTTTTTCCATTGGATGGATTTGGCTCCTTTGTCAAAAGTCAAGTGACCATAGGTGTGTGGATTCATTTCTGGGTCTTCAATTCTATTCCATTGGTCTATCTGTCTGTCTCTGTACCAATATCATGCAGTTTTTATCACTATTGCTCTGTAATACTGCTTGAGTTCAGGGATAGTGATTCCCCCTGAAGTCCTTTTATTGTTGAGGATAGTTTTAGCTATCCTGGGTTTTTTGTTATTCCAGATGAATTTGCAAATTGTTCTGTCTAACTCTTTGAAGAATTGGATTGGTATTTTGATGGGGATTGCATTGAATCTGTAGATCGCTTTTGGTAAAATGGCCATTTTTACTATATTAATCCTGCCAATCCATGAGCATGGGAGATCTTTCCACCTTCTGAGGTCTTCTTCAATTTCTTTCTTCAGTGTCTTGAAGTTCTTATTGTACAGATCTTTTACTTGCTTGGTTAAAGTCACACCGAGGTATTTTATATTATTTGGGTCTATTATGAAGGGTGTCGTTTCCCTAATTTCTTTCTCGGCTTGTTTCTCTTTTGTGTAGAGGAAGGCTACTGATTTATTTGAGTTAATTTTATACCCAGCCACTTTGCTGAAGTTGTTTATCAGCTTTAGTAGTTCTCTGGTGGAACTTTTGGGATCACTTAAATATACTATCATATCATCTGCAAATAGTGATATTTTGACTTCTTCTTTTCCGATCTGTATCCCCTTGACCTCCTTTTGTTGTCTGATTGCTCTGGCTAGAACTTCAAGAACTATATTGAATAAGTAGGGAGAGAGTGGGCAGCCTTGTCTAGTCCCTGATTTTAGTGGGATTGCTTCAAGTTTCTCTCCATTTAGTTTAATGTTAGCCACTGGTTTGCTGTATATGGCTTTTACTATGTTTAGGTATGGGCCTTGTATTCCTATTCTTTCCAGGACTTTTATCATGAAGGGGTGTTGAATTTTGTCAAATGCTTTCTCAGCATCTAATGAAATGATCATGTGGTTTTGTTCTTTCAGTTTGTTTATATAATGGATCACGTTGATGGTTTTCCTCAGATATTAAACCATCCCCTGCATGCCCTGGGATGAAGCCTACTTGATCATGGTGGATGATTGTTTTGATGTGCTCTTGGATTCGGTTTGCCAGAATTTTGTTGAGTATTTTTGCGTCAATGTTCATAAGGGAAATTGGTCTGAAGTTCTCTTTCTTTGTTGGGTCTTTGTGTGGTTTAGGTATAAGAGTAATTGTGGCTTCATAGAAGGAATTCGGTAGTGCTCCATCTGTTTCAATTTTGTGGAATAGTTTGGATAATATTGGTATGAGGTCTTCTATGAAGGTCTGATAGAATTCTGTACTAAACCCGTCTGGACCTGGGCTCTTTTTGGTTGGGAGACCTTTAATGACTGCTTGTATTTCCTTAGGAGTTATGGGGTTGTTTAACTGGTTTATCTGTTCCTGATTTAACTTCGGTACCTGGTATCTGTCTAGGAAATTGTCCATTTCCTGTAGATTTTCAAGTTTTGTTGAATATAGGCTTTTTTAGTAAGATCTGATGATTTTTTGAATTTCCTCTGAATCTGTAGTTATGTCTCCCTTTTCATTTCTGATTTTGTTAATTTGGACACACTCTCTGTGTCCTCTCGTTAGTCTGGCTAGGGGTTTATCTATCTTGTTGATTTTCTCAAAGAACCAACTTTTGGTTCTGTTGATTCTTTCTATGGTCCTTTTGTTTCTACTTGTTGATTTCAGCTCTGAGTTTGATTATTTCCTGCCTTCTACTCCTCCTGGGTGTATTTGCTTCTTTTTGTTCTAGAGCTTTTAGGTGTGCTGTCAAGCTGCTGACATATGCTCTTTCCTGTTTCTTTCTGCAGGCACTCAGCGCTATGAGTTTTCCTCTTAGCACAGCTTTCATTGTGTCCCATAAGTTTGGGTATGTTGTACCTTCATTTTCATTAAATTCTAAAAAGTTTTTAATTTCTTTCTTTATTTCTTCCTTGACCAGGTTATCATTGAGTAGAGCATTGTTCAGTTTCCACGTATATGTGGGCATTCTTCCCTTATTGTTATTGAAGACAAGCTTTAGGCCGTGGTGGTCCGATAGCACGCATGGGATTATTTCTATCTTTCTGTATCTGTTGAGGCCTGTTTTTGACCAATTATATGGTCAATTTTGGAGAAAGTACCATGAGGAGCTGAGAAGAAGGTATATCCTTTTGCTTTTAGGGTAGAACGTTCTATAAATATCCGTTAAGTCCATTTGGCTCATGACTTCTCTTAGTCTGTCTCGTCTCTGTTTAATTTCTGTTTCCATGATCTGTCCATTGATGAGAGTGGGGTGTTGAAATCTCCTACTATTATTGTGTGAGGTGCAATGTGTGTTTTGAGCTTTAGTAACGTTTCTTTTTATTTATGTAGGTGCCCTTGTATTTGGGGCATAGATATTTAGGATTGAGAGTTCATCTTGGTGGATTTTCCTTTGATGAATATAAAGTGTCCTTCCTTATCTTTTTGATGACTTTTTAGTTGGAAATTGATTTTATTTGATATTAGAATGGCTACTCCAGCTTGCTTCTTCTGACCATTTGCTTGGAAAGTTGTTTCCCAGCCTTTCACTCTGAGGTAGTGTCTGTCTTTGTCTCTGAGGTGTGTTTCCTGTAGGCAGCAGAATGCAGGGTCCTCGTTATGTATCCAGTTTGTTAATCTATGTCTTTTTTATTGGGGAGTTGAGGCCATTGATGTTGAGAGATATTAAGAATAGTGATTATTGCTTCCTGTTATATTCATATTTGGATGTGAGGTTGTGTTTGTGTGCTTTTCTTCTCTTTGTTTTGTTGCCAAGATGATTAGTTTCTTGCCTCTTCTTGGGTATAGCTTGCCTCCTTATGTTGGGCTTTACCATTTATTATCCTTTGTAGTGCTGGATTTGTAGAAAGATATTGTGTAAATTTGGTTTTGTCATGGAATATCTTGGTGTCTCCATCTATGTTAATTGAGACTTTTGCAGGATACAGTAGCCTGGGCTGGCATTTGTGTTCTCTTAGGGTCTGTATGACATCAGTCCAGGATCTTCTGGCCTTCATAGTTTCTGGTGAGAAGTCTGGTGTGATTCTGATAGGTCTGCCTTTATATGTTACTTGACCTTTTTCCCTTACTGCTTTTAATATTCTTTCTTTATTTTGAGCGTTTAGTGTTTTTGACTATTATGTGACGGGAGGTGTTTCTTTTCTGGTCCAATCTATTTGGAGTTCTGTAGGCTTCTTGTATGCCTATGGGTATCTCTTTTTTAGGTTAGGAAGTTTTCTTCTATGATTTTGTTGAAGATATTTACTGGTCCTTTGAGCTGGGAGTCTTCACTCTCTTCTATACCTATTATCCTTAGGGTTTGATCTTCTCATTGAGTCCTGGATTTCCTGTATGTTTTGGACCAGTAGCTTTTACCGCTTTACATTATCTTTGACAGTTGAGTCAATGATTTCTATGGAATCTTCTGCTCCTGAGATTCTCTCTTCCATCTCTTGTATTCTGTTGGTGAAGCTTGTATCTACAACTCCTTGTCTCTTCTTTTGGTTTTCTATATCCAGGGTTATTTCCATGTGTTCTTTCTTGATTGCTTCTATTTCCATTTTTAATTCCTTCAACTGTTTGTTTGTGTTTTCCTGGAATTCTTTCAGGGATTTTTGCGATTCCTCTCTGTAGGCTTCTACTTGTTCTCTAAGGGAGTTCTTCACGTCTTTCTTGAAGTCCTCCAGCATCATTATCAAATCTGATTTTGAAACTAGATCTTGCTTTTCTGGTGTGTTTGGATATTCCATGTTTGTTTTGGTGGGAGAATTGGGCTCCGATGATGCCATGTAGTCTTGGTTTCTGTTGCTTGTGTTCCTGCGCTTGCCTCTCGCCATCAGATTATCTCTAGTGTTACTTTGTTCTGCTAATTCTGACAGTGGCTAGACTGTCCTATAAGCCTGTGTGTCAGGAGTGCTGTAGACCTGTTTTACTGTTTTCTTTCAGCCAGTTATGGGGACAGAGTGTTCTGCTTTCGTGTGTGTAGTTTTGTCCCTCTATAGGTCTTCAGCTGTTCCTGTGGGCCTGTGTCTTGAGTTCACCAGGAAGATCTGCGCCGCCTCTTCCGGGAGCCTCCGTGCACCAGGGTTCCAGATGGCCTCCGGTGTTTTCCTCTGCAATCAGCAATGTGTGTAGAGAGCAGTCTCTTCTGGTTTCGCAGGCGTGTCTGCCTCTCTGAAGGTTTAGCTCTCCTTCCCACGGGATTTGGGTGCAGAGAACTGTTTATCCGGTCTGTTTCCTTCAGGTTCCGGCGGTGTCTCAGGCAGGGCTCCTGCCTCACCTGGGCCCTCTCCCACGGGAGCCCAGAGTCCTTATACAGTTTCCTCTTGGGCCAGGGATGTGGGCAGGGGTGGGCAGTGTTGGTGGTCTCTTCTGCTCTGCAGCCTCAGGAGTGCCCACCTGACCAGGCGGTGAGGTATCTCTCCCACGGGTTCTGGGAGCAGATGGCTGCTGCGGGCGGGATCCCAGAGTGTGGGACTTCCGGTAGACACAGGCGTGCCCCTGGTCCTAGAGGGATTCTGCCTCTGTTGTCCGATTCCACCGGCAAGTCACTTGCAGCAGATAAGTTAGTCTTACCTGTGGTCCCGGGGCTCAAGTTCGCTCTCGGGGTTCTGCCCACGGGCTCTCCGCGGTGGCAGCGACGGGGAAGATCTGCGCCGCCTCTTCCGGGAGCCTCCGTGCACCAGGGTTCCAGATGGCCTCCGGTGTTTTCCTCTGGAATCAGCAATGTGTGTAGAGAGCAGTCTCTTCTGGTTTCGCAGGCCTGTCTGCCTCTCTGAAGGTTTAGCTCAAAAGAACCACTTTTAAAGTAGGTTTTGAAAAATCAAAGCCTATACTGCCCAGTCAGAAACCATTTGGAAAAGGCTTTAGGAGAATGAGAACAGATGCAGAAGAATATGATTATCAAACAGGCCCAGTCCAACACAGCAGAATGGCTGAACTGGGTTTTATTTCACTTTGTTCATTTTTCTGTCCTAGGGTTAGTGCTGTCCCCCAAGCTACATGGGATTAAATTTGCTGGAAAAAGTTTGATACAGTGAAGGGAAGTGTCAAGTGATTCTGAAATAAAATTTTAGTGTTTAAAGGTTCTTATCTCCTCCTTTTCAAAAAATATTTGATTTTTTTTTTTTGAGTTTAGAACCCCCAAAGTCACAAAACAGTTGAAAACCACTTCCATGGAGAAACATATAGGAAGATGCTTGGAGTCAGCAGAGAAGTATTTCAACCAGGAGAATGAGCTGTGGCCCTCTGGTCCCAGGTAGTGCTGTGCAAGGATATGACTTATGTATTTGTTTAAGCATCCACATGTCTCAGTAAGGAGACATCTGCAAAGTGTCCTCTGTTGAAGGTCAATGGTTAATCTAGCAATGCTGGCCCAGAGGAAATTCAAATCAAAAGGGAAATCTGCAAACAAGTATTCAATCTTTTAAATCTTTGCTATGTAATTTAAGGGAAATATTTTGTTACTTAATCTAAATTTAGCCAAGTCCTGAATTGCAGAATGCATTCGCTCAAAAAGGTTTGAGGCCAGGTTTTGACTTTTTTTTTTTCAGCTCCTGAAGGCAAACCTGGTGTCATGATAACATCTCGAAGTACTCATTTAACTCTTCAAGAATGGCACCATGGACGGCTTGCCAAAGACAACTCTCTGACCCTTAATATGCATTTTCCCCTAAAAACGTTCATGGTCTATCACAGTAAAGTGATGGTTGCTACTCTTAACAGAAGTAGGCAATTATAGAAGTGTTTCCTCCTTTGGTCTGAGATGTCTCTCTCCTCCATCCTCTCCATAGCACCCAATTCTCCACCTTTAAAACATTATTCATTAATGTTATGTGTATGTGGGAGCCAGAAGAGGACTTCGATCTCCTGCAATGGGAGTTACAGGTAGTTATGAGCTAATGTGGGTGCTGGGAACTGAGCCCACACCCTCTGCAAGAGCAACAAGGGCTCTTAACTACTGGGCCGTCTGTCTCTCAGAGCCCCACTAACTCTCTTTCTCATCTAGACCCTCTAGCCAAACAACCGGGGCGTGGTCACTGTTTTAAATGTTCTTGGAGTGATACTGAGACTGGGGAGAGGCTGTAACGTCTTGTGTGTATCCATTAGTTCCTTGGCACAGATCGATTTCTTCATTGTCCTCCTAGATCTTAAAGTCTCAGCCACAGATTTGAGGAACTGAAAGGCAAGGAGGAAAAAGGAAGTAATGTAGGTGTAGGGGAAGGGAGTAGAATAGGGAAGCCACTCTGGCTGAGAGGAGGGAAACCACTAGGTTCTGAGCAGCTTAAGAGTGTCAGCCCTGGGGTGGGGGATTTAGCCCAGGGGTAGAGCGCTTGCCTAGCAAGCGCAAGGCCCTGGGTTCGGTCCCCAGCTCCGAAAAAAAAAAAAAAAGAGTGTCAGCCTTGGGAAAACAGGCTCAGACTGACAAAGGAGCTGTCACAGGTAGTGGTCAAAGGCAGCCTGACACATGCCTCAAGCTTCCCTGGTAGTCCTGCACTTAACAGGGAGTTCACATGTGAAAAACTATTGTTCCTAGGGAGTCCAGCAGAGGGCGCTGTTGCCCAACATAAGGTACACTCAAATTCAAAACCATTTCTCAGTTGGGTAAAACAATGTCCCCTTCCTAGCCTAATGTGTGGAAATTCATCTATTGAGCAGATCGATTTCCCCAGCTCTCTTGTGAGCCGTGATGACTGTTTATGACAGAATCTCTGCTGAGTACATGCTGCGGCAGAATGGATGTCACCACTGTAGCTGAGACCGAAGAGACACATCAGATGCTCGTGAGTCTTGTACACAGGATGCACGTGAGTCCTGTATTAGGAGGCCCAGTATGCAAACACTTTCACACATGTGAAAGAAATTTGGAAGTAAGGTCCAGGAACGTTAGAGCGAAGGCTCTACATTTCAGGAAAACAGAGAATGCACACAAGCAATGGAGGAGCCCTTGAGGGAAAAGTCCTACAGCGAGTCACCTTCACAGTGTCTCCTTTGATTCCAGCCAAAGCCCTTTAGGGAAAAGAGGTTGAACATGCCCAGAACTAAACTACCTACTCCCTTTATGCTACAGCTGCACATACCCAGAACTAAGTTATCTACTATCTTTACACCCCAGTCCTGTATTCTCATGACTGCTCTTCTTCTGTTTCAGTCTTCACAACATTCTCCATGAGTTTGGGTTAAATGTGCCGAGCAATGTGGTTCGCACCTTTCCTCTCTGAGCCAGGGACCCACGCCAAGCTGGTTCATCACTGTACATCTTGAACTGAGTATACCTAGGAATATGCCGCAGTGGTCATCTCAATTTGCTCCATGTAATTAAGTCTCTGGCTCTGCCCGAGCGTTACTGATACAGATGAGGCTTACAGCTCACCATTGGACTGAGCATGGGAGTGCCCCAATGGAGGAGTTAGAGAAAGGACTGAGGGAGCTGAAGGGGTTTACAACCCCATAGGAAGAACAACAATATCAACCAACCAGAAACTGCCCCTCCCCTCCCCAGAGCTCCCAGGGATTAAACCATCAATCAAAGAGTATACATGGAGGGACACATGGCTCCAGCTGCATATGTAGCAGAGGATGGCATTGTCTGGCATAAATAGCAAAGAAGTCCTTGGTCCTGTGAAGGCTCAATTCCCCAGTGTAGGGGAATGGCAGGGTGTTGAGGTGGGAGTGGGTGGGTGGGAGTGGGAGCATCTTCATAGAAGCAGGGGGAGGGGCATGGGAGAAGGGGGAAGGGGGTAACATTTGAAATGTAAATACACAAAATATCCAATAAAAATATAAAAAGATTAACCCTTCTCCATGTTCTCCTTCTATGGTTATGTTTATTGACTTTGCAACCACTGAGAAATCATGGAGTTCAGTTATCCCCCGCCAAGGTCTTGACTGGGTGGATTGGGCAAGCCTTGATTTACCACAGAGGGTCCATCAGCTCCTGGTATCATTATGGCTGCTGTGTACTAGGTTAGGTGTCTAGAAATGTTGACACATGGCTGTAGGATTGAACATCAAGATTTATTAAGAAATGAGTAAGTTTATAGCAGGCTGTTCGTGCAGCATTAAATAATAATTATTTTAACTCATTACAAAGAGACTCACACAAATGGACTTTTTGTGGCAGAAGCTAAACAATGGTTAGAGGCAATTTAGATTTGGCCATGGGAGTCACAGCAGGTGCCGGTGTTTAGGGCTCTGTTAATTCGGATTTGTCCAGGAGAGACCAGTAGTGGCATGCCCTGTCCGTTTCAGACTGGGTTCGTTACAGATCTGGAGAACAGTGCTGAGGAGCAGAAGTTTGAGGAAACAGTTTAAATTTTACATAGTCTGAATGCAGAAGCAAGGAAACTTAGGGGCCAGCCATGGCTTAACGGCCGAGTCCTAATCACAGTTCTATTGCTGTGAAGAGACACCGTGACCATGACAACTCTTATACAAGACAACATTTGACTGGGGGCTTGTTTACAGTTTCAAAGGCTTAGTCTATTATCATGGTGGGGAACACGGTGGCATGCATGATGTCGGAGCAGAAGCTGAGGGCTACATCCCGATTTACAGGCAGAGAGGAGACAAATAATGCCATTCCCTGGTGATTAAGAATATATATGAGCCTATGGGGTAGGCATTCTTATTCAGACTGTCACAGGATGTTTGACTGAGCAGTTTTATAGTCCATTTTCTTATGTATATGAAACTCAGTATGAAGTGGTGTTGAAGGGAGTCTCCAAACATAAAGAAGGGAATGAGAAAACAGACTTTCCAAGGCCTCCCTCTGAGTGACCCCCGCTGAAAGAGGACTTTGGGTTGTTCAAGTCACCATCTGTGAAGAACCTGGTATGAGCAACTAAAGAGAAACTAAAGTCTCCATCTCCAGCTGGGACTCTGATCTGTTCCCTGACCACCTGCAGAGCATCCTTGTGCCACCAGAATCTCACTCTGGCCTCTCCTCTTTGTTCCTGTGGAGAAAGAAGTGAAACAACTCATGCAGACCACAGTGTAGAGGTCCAGTTTATTACTCGAAGGTGAGAGTGTACCATGTCCAAAAGGCAGTGGTCATTGGCCAATTGCCTATCCACATACTGTACAACCTGTGTTCTATTTCAAACAGCTCTGGAACAGTTTTCTCTGGGTTGGGACTTTTTTTTCTCCCAATAGCAGGGCAATTGGACACACTTTTGGATAGTTTCCTTGGTATTTTCAGAAACCCTCCAACTAGATCATAATCTCACAGTTAGACAGTTGTTGGTTCTGTTCCACCAGTTCAGAGAATTCTGTTTCTATCTAGAGACAGAGGAATGACTCAGATCCCAGACTTCGGACCAGCAACCAGCACCATTCAGCCCTGGGTTCTACAAGCTATTGCTTATGAGGGAAGGACCATCCTTAGTGGCCTCCAAGCCTGTGAATATCTACCCGGTGTCCTATGCCTTTGTGTTTGCTGCTACAGCCATGATTGCATTTAGTCTAAGGATTAATTTTTTGAAAATTTCATGCTTGAATCTCTAGCCACTTACCAACCACTTTGTAGCTCCAGATGGTGTAGACTTTGTAATCCCTTTATTAGGCTGAAGCACTTTTTCATTAAACAAACAAATGAACAAACAAGTAGTTATTCAACTCAGTGCAAAGTCCCTCTTTCTCTCTTTCTTCCCCACCCCAGGCTAGGCTAAAGTGACTTTACAATGCTGATCTGCTTGTCTTCACCTCCTGAGTGTTAGGATTATAGGTGAACACCACCATTCCTGGGTTATGGGTTATTACAGCTTTACTCAGTCCTGGGCATCAAGCCCATGGCTTGCTGTGTACTGAGCAAGCATGCTACCAACTGAGCTGCACCCCACCCTAAACAATTTATTTCTTCTCTGCCATCAGCAACACTGATTCACTTTATCCCCTGGGCCAGTTTTCTGGGTGCCTTGATGTTTCAGTATGTCACGTCTTTGCCAATGTCCAAGACTGTTCCCTCAAATGAATATTATGCCTTTTAAAAAAAGAACAGGTCATGGATATAATATATGTGCTGGGTAGTTTTATGTCAACTTGATACAAGCTAAAGTCATCCGAGAGGAGGGAATTTCAATTAAGAAAATGCCTCCATAAGATTGGGATTTTTTTTCTTAATTAGTGATTGGTGGGAGAGAGCCCAGCCCCATTGTGGTTAATGCTGTCCCTGGGTAGGTGGTCCTGGGTTTTATAAGAAAGCAGGCTGAGCAAGCCATGGGAAGCAAGCCAGTAAGCAGCACCTCTCCATGGCCTCTGCATCAGGCCATGCCTCCAGATCCTGCCATGTTCGAGTTCCTGTTCTGACTTCCTTCAATCATGGACTACAACACAGAATGTAAGCCAAATAAACCCTTTCCTCCCCAACTTACTTTTGGCCAAGATGTTTTATCACAGAAACCGTAACCCTACCTAAGCTATCCTACCATGATTTTGCTAACACATCTCCCAAATTGTAAAAAGTGCTGGCTTTGTGTTGACTCAGACTGTAAGATTTATTTTGGCCACTCAGGTTCATACCTTGAAGCTCTCTGAAGAAAGCAATGTACACAGTCTGTCTCTTGAGAGCAAAGGGAAAAACCATGGGAGGTGTGGTAGGAGGGGACATGGGAGGGGCTGGAGGGAGGAGAGTGAAGAGGGAGGTGATGTAATTATATTTTAATAAGATCGTAAAGAAAAGGGAAGTAATATATAGTGTTATTTATTTCATCCTGGCAGTTATTTCCAATTTAAATCAATATTTAATGCAATTTCCAGTTAACTTCTTTGGAGATCTTTATGTAAGCATTTCATTACTTAAAATGTTGGCGATAGGTGTTGTTTGCAGAAATATGTACGAAAAAAGCAGGTGGCAAATTATCAAATACACAGATGCCCCTGTTTTGTCCCCATGTGTGTAATGAGGAAGTGTGACGAACATTTTAATCATATCTCTGTTACAAGTATAACAGAAGAAAGATTCAGTAGGAGTAATATTGTATATTGCTTGGTCTTAACTGCACCAGCAAACTTTATGGTCCATAGACTCCTTATGTTCCGTGTTGTATGCATAGAAATCTTAAGATTGGTCCAGGTAAAGTAAGCTGAGAGGCTTCAAGGCCTGGAATCTGACCATGATTTCCAGCTTGTTGCTGGCTGTATGTACTTAGCATTGGACTGTCTTACGCTGAGGAGTCCATTTTTCTTAGCCCATTCAGAAACTAGGCCGGGGACCATTTGCTGTCTCTCCTGGGAGAAAGGTACTCTGCTTCTGGGGTTCTGCAGCTGATCTGCCTGACTGAGTTGCTTTAAGGCTGGCTTCCTCTGGTTAGCACCTCAGAGAGACATGGTGGGAGGATAGGTAAAGCCTCGGCAGGGAATTGTGCTTCTCTAAGTTGAAGCCCCAGGGAGAAAAGGGGAGGGGGACTTATCTCTGCCCTTTGTTCTCAGTACTTGTAAGAGTCTCAGAGCTGTGTTAACATGGAAAAAAAAAACAACTAACTCACTGCGAGTCTGCACATAAATTCAGTCATAAATTGGATAAGAGCTTATAAACAGAGAATGCCTATGTGCTTATACAATAGGAGCAATTATCTGGCTTAATGTTCACCATTTGTCATTGGCTTGCAGGGTCGTGGAAAAGTTTTAGACTATAACTAAGCTGTCCTTGAAATTTGTTTAGACAAACTCAGTCAATATCTTATCTTCTGTTTTTGCACCTGGGGTCCTGTGGTATAGATCGTCTTTATGACCTTCAGTTAATGGTATCTGTAACCCCTTAGAATGTGTCCTAAGTTTTAGAAGTCCGCTGTTATCTCAGAAGCAATTTAGCAGTTCTATTATAAAAGGGACTGAATGTCTCTGTGGGTGTTGCCATTTGGAAACAATGGTAACCCTTGCAATGCTAGATGTTTCTCTTTGTCTTTGAATACTGAGTCTGGGGTCTTTTTTCAGCAATTTTCAGACCCCTACAATCTCTCTCTCTCTCCCTCCTTCCCTCCCTCCCTCTCTCCCTCTCCCTCTCCCTGTCCCTGTCCCTCTCCCTCTCCCTCTCCCTCTTCCTCTCCCTCTGCCTCTCCCTCTTCCTCTCCCTCTCCCTATCCGCCTACCCCTACCCCTCTCCCTCTCCGTCTCCCTCTCTCTCTCTTTGTGGGTTTCATAGCTCTTGATCTGGAAAAGAGTTAAGAAATGTATCAGCTGGGAGCGATCAGTTAGAAGTTTAGCTAATCCTGGGTTTAATCCTTCAGGTTTAGTTTCTTTTCCGGGTCTTGTGGCCACTCAACAAATCCCATAGATCTATGTCAGATTTTAATTCTATTAAATGCCTCTGCTGCTTTAGAAAGAGCATTCATTAGTGTGCCTGTTTTCCTTCTAAACGTGTTGCAGTGGCTTTGCCGAAGGAGTAACAGGTTTGTAAAACCTTTCATAAATAATGTAAAGCAAAACTCCACCAACTGAATTTGCTCTTTGAAGATCTTATGAGCAGAGGAATAAACCTAGCAGACATGGTTGGAGCCACCTCAGGTCTCCTGAAGGCCTCTCGGTCTTCTTTCACTCTCTTCCTGAGGACATTCTTTTATTTTTTAATTCTTCTCTCATGTATCATATCCCTACCACAGTTTTCCCTCCCTCTACTCCTTCGTTCCTCCCCTGGCACCTCACCTCTCCCCCAGACCCACTCCTCCTCCCTTTCCCTTTGGAAATGAGCAGGCCTCCCAAGGAGGTCAACAGAACACAGGATACCATGTTACAATAAGTCTAGGTGTGGACCCTTATATCAGGCTGGACGAGGCAACCCAGTAGGAAGATAAGGGTCCTGAGTGCAGGCCAGTGTCAGGGACACTACCACTGTTAAGAGTCCCACAAGAACACCACACAACAGTAATACACACAGAGGACCTAGCCCAGAGCCATGCGGGCTCCCCGGTTGCTGCTTCAGTTTCTGTGAGCCCCTGTGAACCCTGATTGATAGATTCTGCTGGTTGTTTTCTTAGTGTCGGGTGCTTCCCCAGGCACCAGGCAAGCTGGAAGAGGCAGGAGATTCCTTGACCGCTCTCTTCTCATTAAGACATAACAAGAACAAATAACCCTATTAAAAATGGGGTTCAGAGCTAAACAAAGAATTCACAGCTGAGGAATGCCGAATGGCTGAGAAACACCTAAAGAAATGTTCAACATCTTTAGTCATCAGGGAAATGCAAATCAAAACAACCCTGAGATTTCACCTCACACCAGTGAGAATGGCTAAGATCAAAAACTCAGGTGACAGCAAATGCTGGCGAGGATGTGGAGAAAGAGGAACATTCCTCCATTGTTGATGGGATTGCAGACTGGTACAACCATTCTGGAAATCAGTCTGGAGGTTCCTCAGAAAATTGGACATTGAACTGCCTGAGGATCCAGCTATACCTCTCTTGGGCATATACCCAAAAGATGCCCCAACATATAAAAAAGACACGTGCTCCACTATGTTCATCGCAGCCTTATTTATAATAGCCAGAAGCTGGAAAGAACCCAGATGCCTTTCAACAGAGGAATGGATACCGAAAATGTGGTACATCTACACAATGGAATATTACTCAGCTATCAAAAACAACGAGTTTATGAAATTCGTAGGCAAATGGTTGGAACTGGAAAATATCATCCTGAGTGAGCTAACCCAATCACAGAAAGACATACATGGTATGCACTCATTGATAAGTGGCTATTAGCCCAAATGCTTGAATTACCCTAGATGCCTAGAACAAATGAAACTCAAGACGGATGATCAAAATGTGAATGCTTCACTCCTTCTTTAAAAGGGGAACAAGAATACCCTTGGCAGGGAAGGGAGAGGCAAAGATTAAAACAGAGACTGAAGGAACACCCATTCAGAGCCTGCCCCACGTGTGGCCCATACATACACAGCCACCCAATTAGACAAGATGGATGAAGCAAAGAAGTGCAGACCGACAGGAGCCGGATGTAGATCGATCCTGAGAGACACAGCCAGAATACAGCAAATACAGAGGCGAATGCCAGCAGCAAACCACTGAACTGAGAATAGGACCCCCATTGAAGGAATCAGAGAAAGAACTGGAAGAGCTTGAAGGGGCTCGAGACCCCATATGTACAACAATGCCAAGCAACCAGAGCTTCCAGGGACTAAGCCACTACCTAAAGACTCTACGTGGACTGACCCTGGACTCTGACCTCATAGGTAGCAATGAATATCCTAGTAAGAGCACCAGTGGAAGGGGAAGCCCTGGGTCCTGCTAAGACTGAACCCCCAGTGAACTAGACCGTGGGGGGGAGGGCGGCAATGGGGGGGGGGTAGGGAGGGGAACACCCATAAGGAAGGGGAGGGGGGGGGGGATGTTTGCCGGAAACCGGGAAAGGGAATAACACTTGAAATGTATATAAGAAATATTCAAGTTAATAAAAAAAAAAAAAAAGACATAACAAGAGAGGCCTGATTTCCAACCCCTCCTTTTTTCCTTCTTAAAGGAAGCTTGTTTAGTTCCTCTGACCACCTCTTTCCATTCAAGTTCGTAAAACAGCCTTCCTGCTGACTGCCAGGAGATCATTGGGGGCCTGACCACCACACGGCTTTTCCTAGGGTTGCAGTTGTGAGTACCTCTGTTTCCATTCTACCACCCTAACGCGGATTAACCAGCATGAGGGCAGAGAGCAGAGGAAAGCTGTGGAGAAATCCTGAGCACTGAGGGCAGAGAGCAGAGGAAAGCTGTGGAGAAATCCTGAGCCATGAGGAGCCACTTTGAGCGACCTGTGCAGAGAGCAGCTAAGGCATAAAACATCGCTCATAAGCCTGTTTGAGAATCCTATGCTAAGTACCGCGCTGTTTCGCTCAGGCTTAAACCCCAAATGAGCCACCTTTATCAGGTATTGGCAGTAGCTTCTTGGTTTCTACCAAGTGAGCAAAAATGAATCTTGAGCCGATTGAGAGTGAATCAGCGCTGCCACTTTGTGATTTATTGGCTAAAAGCAGAGTTAGGCTATCGCGTTGGGGCAGGCATGGCTGGTATCTGCTCATGTGCCCCTGCTGGAATCCCTTCAGCCTTTTCTGACCTCTTCCTGACATTGCAGCCTGCTCTGCCTGTCCAAATACCCCATCCACTGGCTCCTGACATCATAGAGGCCTTGGAACAATTCCTGGTGTGACGGGTGTGCAAAACCCTTTCCCACCCTAAACCACACCTCTTTCCAAATCAGGTAATGCTAAAAAGTTCCAGGAATGAGGGGACCTGTGTGCATCTCTTTACAGGCCTCTGTTTTGAGCCTTCCAAGCACACAGCCAACATCACAAACATCACAAACCTCAAGAAAAGAGCACACAGCTTTTTATTAGATAATACAACGTGTTGACTCACGACTTTCATTTATTTTCCCCTCTGTGATAATAAAATAGAACACGTCAGTCAGGATGACCTGAATTCCTCATCCTGGGGCATGACTGCTCATATGTGACTCTGAATAAAATGTCTTTTTATCCCCATTGAACAAAGTGTGTTTTACATTAATCTTCCTTTCTGTTCCAGAGATGTACAATGTGTTCCGTCTAGAAGTTGCTTACCATCCTGTTTCTCTCTCTTTCCTGTGGCTAAGGGTCTCAGAGGAGCAAACCCCTCAGTACGCTCTCTACCCACCAAGGTGAGACCAGTGGTAGATGTGGATGACCCCACCTCTGAACCCAGGTGTCCGAATGCTAAGACCCCAGCTGTGGACCCCAGCTGTGGAGTAATTCCATTGACATTGCTCTTCAGACATAAACGCCCCGCTTCATGAAAAGGCTCTCATTTTTTTAACAAGCAAGCCAGCATGTGCATTTTCCTTCTCCTTACTCCAGGGGATGGAATGGATCCTGCAGCTGTTTCTCTCGTTCCAGCAGAGTGGGATTCACAGAGACGCTCTGGAGTGCCTTGGCTGTGCTAGCAGCTAGAGGACTGCTATGTGGCCTGTGGTCAAGTTAGAGGTAGCAGCTGGGATTTGCATTTAGGAACTGACTTCATGGTGATGGTCAGAGTCCAGAAAGCCCATTTGTATGAAGGCCTCCTTTTCAGACTGTAATGGCTGCCTTCCATGATAGAAAATGCTGGAACAAAGGGGCCTAGGTTACCAGGAATGCCTTAATTTACTAGAGTTATATATAATTCTTTTTTTTTCTGATCCTGTGGGTTGGTGTTAGGAAGAGTCAAAGGACAGTGGTCTGTGGAAGAAGTCACTGTGCTGGGCTCCGAGAGACCACAAAGCAGGGTCCCTTTTCATAAGAACTCAACAGGAGGGAAACCACACACAGAAAAAGACTTCATTATCCTACATACTTGGGCCCGTTATGAGGCAGACTAGCCTTTAATTTTCATGTAAGCCAAACATTCAACCAATGCTCAGTCTACATATTTTAGGGCAGTAGTAGCCACTTTCAAATGTTAGAAAGACTCAAAGAAAATCAGTCTATCATATCCTTATTGAATTAGTGAGGGTTTTGTAGAGGAGCAGAACTGATATGCCATATGTACACACACACATGCACACATGCACACATAGATACACACATACATGTACTCATATATACATACACACACACATAGATACGCATATATACATACATATATACACACATGCATATACACATATACATATATAGATGCATACATATTATAGATGCATACATATTTAGTGTATAAAAAAGGTATGTACTAGATGGGCTCACAGAATATGGTCTTGACAGTTCAGAAATAGCTGTCTCCACACTAAAAAGGCTGAGAATGCACAGTTGCTCAGAGCACGAGTCTCGATACCTTAGCCATACCAATATGGTGGGTTGAGACCCCTCTGGGTATCGAATGACCCTTTCACAGGCCAAGACCATTGAAAAAATCTCAGATATTTACATTATAATTCCTAACAGTAGCAAAACTACAGTTATGAAAGACCAACAAAATAATTTTATGGTTGGGGTCACCACAACATGAAAGACTGTATTTGAGGGTTGCAGTGTTAGGAAGGTTGGGGTCTTCAGGATTTTTGGAGAGACACTAGTTTTCAGTCCAGGTTGGAAGACCAAAACAATCTGGGTTCTAGCCGTGAAGGGTGTTAGTCACAGCTAGAAGATAATGCAGTACTCAAAAGCCCTGAGACCTTGGCTGCCAAGATGGCTCTGGGTAGAGGTGCTTTCCTCTGAAGTCCTAACATAGAGGCCTCTGCCAGGAGATACTGCCTACATTTAGAGTGTGTCTTCCCACTTCAGTTAATATCATCATCACCACCACCACCATCACCATCTCACATGTGTTCCCCAGAGCTTGTCTCTGAACTGACTCCAGACTCAGTCAAGTTCAAAACCAAGATGAACTGTCATGACCACCAAACAAAACTCCTCTTTCTTCTTGGTCATTAGATGTTACTTGTTCACCATCAGTACATGCTGTGGAGATGTGGCCTTTTGGAGACCTAGCCTCCTCCTAGCCTTCCGCATTCTATGCTGATTTTCACCTCTATTTCATTGGCAGAGCATTGAGCTTTGTACTGGCTCCTTAGAGGTGAGCAGCACTAGAAAACTGATGCTTCTGCCGTGTGTTGGACACACTGAAAAAATTTTCTACAGTGAGAGACATTGGAACACTATTATTTCCAGAACTCAGCATCAGGAAGACAAAACCCACAGCAATATAAACAACTCAATGCGACTGAATAGATGGGACCGGTACACCACCTCAATTGGCTTGAATATGTATAGGGATGCAGCTGTCCACATGTAAATATACTTAAGCATTTGTTGGTGACACTGAAGGGCCAACTCCTGGAGTGCAGTCATAATGGGGCCTGGGAGATAGAAATGGCTTTCTAACCAAATGAACCAAGGAAAACTGTCCAGCAGCCAGTTTTACTTATTCCCAGCTTCTTATCAGACTTGGCTATGTAACATCATTCTCAAAACCTTGACTTTTCTCTGTCAATGTTCGCTGATCTATGTAAGTCTGTGTCTGTGAGACTTGGGCTCTAAGGACCTGAAAGAACAGGGCAGACTACAGTCTCATGCTGTAGCCAACCTTACGTGGATGTAACAAAGAAAGCAATGATCCAGGGAATGCTGATTTCAGAAAACAAGACAAAAATATGTAAATGAATGTCAGCAAACACACTCTAAATATCAACAGAGCAGCCCTTTCCCAGAACTTTTACAGGCAGATGAGTTTAAACATAGTTGCCTGGCATGCCTTATTGATTATATCTGGGAAAGCACAAAAGCATGGCAGAAGGTCTTGGCAGATTCAGGGCACACTGACCAGCTTGGGTTCTATAGTTATGATCTGATGTCCAATGAGAATAAACATATCTTATGAATTGAGTGTAAACATTTCTCACAGGAGGCATAAAATCACATCCAAGAACAATTCACAGGGAAAAATGCACGTGAGGTAAAACGCCCTCTGCCTGTCTCACAGGTCCCCAAGGCATTGTTCACTATGCATCATTCTTTTGACCATGTTCCAACATTTCTCAATCGAGATAACACATAGCTTTGGAAAATTCTTTAGCTGTTGTTATTTGGCTCATGTTTAGCCACTGGCCCCGATGTTGTGCTCAGAAATGCGATAGCAGGCTAATTCTATTCACTCCACAGTTTGCTTCGAGCCTATGGCAGAGTGTAGGGCCACAGGGCAGGCCGGATTGGGGGATGGGTGGACTTGCTCACTTATAATCCATTAGCTTTGCCACAGTTCCCACGAACTATGCTTGGACCCCAGCTTTCCCATCCAACCACCTTTCCTGTGTTCCTACTGAAAGCAGAGGAAACCTCTATTTTGCTCCGAAATGAACCACAAAAGAGAGGCAAAGGAGACAAGAAGTACCCATGGTAGATCTGAGAACCGGCTGACAGGGGCCTATAGGCAGCTAAGACCTAAGAGAATCCCCTGATTTTCCCAGGTCCCAGTGGGATGCAGAAAAACACTCAAGTATCTTTCATGTTCCCCATAACCATGTCTTTGCTTGAGTCTGTAGGAATAAAGTGTCTCCCTAGGACTTAAATGTCACCTACGGAAAATAATTAGAAAAAGCAACCTTCCAAAGCTGGAATTGTCCATACTTTAACTGGTTGAAAAATTGCTGCTTTAGCTCCATGAATACTGTGTCAGCACTGTCATTCCCAGGTTGAAGGAAGGAAGCAGCTTCAAGATATAAATTTAGAGCTCGGGAGATGGCTCAGAGGGTCCAGGTGATTGTCTCCTAGCCCAGCAACCTGAGTTTGTTTCAAGGGACCCACAGGGTAGGAGACAGAACTTCCCAACATTGTCTTTTGACTATCACAGGTGTCCTATGGTGCTGGTCCTGCTCCCCAGTAAAACTGTGTTGTCAAGAAAGATACAAACACTTAACTTGGAACTGAATGAAGAAAGTGAAGTTTTATGGAGTAGTTTTACCACCTTGATATTTTTGTATTGTACACACGTACACACACACATGCACATGTGTACATACATGCAAACATACACACATATACATGTATGCACACACATGCATGTATGCACATGCATACATGTGTAGTGCCTCCGTTCATTTGATTTTCATGAGTATCTGGCCATGTCAGTGCTTCCCACTTTCATGTACATGTACTATCAGGAGAATGGCTGTACTAACACAAGTTCATCCCAGCATCCCTTGCCTTTGTTGGATGAGCCCTGGGAGCCTAGCAGCTCCTCAACCACTTGCATCCCTTGTCTTGTGATACCATCCATCTTTGAAACTGCAATGGTATAATGAGTTCTACACACACACACACACACACACACACACACACACACACACACACACACGGCCTCTGACTTCCTTTGCTGAATTCCTCTATCTTCCTAACTGAAAAGTGCCCCCTATCCCTAGGTTTTCATCTAGTGAAAAATTTCTTTCTACTCTTGGTTAGTGAATTTTCTGATCTTCGGAACTTGTCCTTAGGACTTACAGGGAACAGGGTTTCAGAGCCATCTGCATCACAGATTTCAGTGGAGCCCTGGGGGAGAGGGGGAACATGAAGTGCGAGATGCGTGTGATGAGCAGAGAGTTGCTGTGTTGAAGACAAGCATGCAGTTTTGGCCAAAGACTAAGCTGTTGTAGTGGAGGACACAGACCGATCTGCAGGGTCTGTCTGGAGAGGGAAGCCCATGGAAGTCCAAAGATGCAGACATTTCCATGGAGTGTAGTGTCAGGATCTTGACGAACATCTGCTGGCATGGGGCACATGCCTTTAATCCAGGTAGCATTTGGGAGGCAGAGGTTGACAGAGCTCTGTGAGCTCAAGTCCAGACTACTCTATGTAATGAGTGCTAGGACAGGTAGGATATATGTAGGGAGGAGGAAGGAGAGGAGAGGAGAGGAGAGGAGAGGAGAGGAGAGAGAAAACGGATTTGAGAAAACGGATGGCATCTTTGTTGACTTTAGTGTCCTTAGTTCCTAGACAAAGAAAGCCTAGGATATTAAAGTATCATTCAGTATTTTTCCACTGAACTGGTTGAATAAGTGATATTGAACACAGAGAGTTATATCCCAGCATGTAAGGTGTGAGGTGAAGTGCCAGTGCCTCAGAAGGCCATGGACCTTCCCCTCATTGTGTCATGGACCTTCCCTTTTGAAGGGGAAGTTTCTGGAAGCTGTGAAGCCTGAGGGAAGGTTTATGTCATGATTTTACTTGGCTAGGAAATGGTCTCACTTGCTTTGCCAGATGCAGGTAAGATATTACTGTGACTGATTTTTTGCATGAGATTAAAATTTAAATCGGACTTTGTGTCCCATAATGTGGAGTATACAAACAACTGCGGACCTTAATATAAAGACTGAGATCTCCTTTGTGGAGGAATTCTGCCCCTAGACGGTCCTTGACTTGAACTATAATAGGTATATTTGAGTCTCCAGTGGACTGTCCATTACTTTAAATTTCACACGCTAGCCCACATAACCACATAAGGGAGTCTTAAAAATAAACACCACTATATACACTAATTGTGTACACTGACTGCCTTATTAAGCTTGGATTTTAGAGTAAGGAGACCCCTCATAATGATCAGTGGTGGTGGACTGGGCTGTAGTGTTTTAAGAGATGTAGTAATGGTAGCAGACCAGGAAACATGTAAGCTACTGACAGTTTCCCTCACATCTCACATGCTGGGGCATAACTCTCTGTGAACAATATATGCTATTCCTTCACTTGGTAAGTATTTATCAAACATAGTATATGTCAAATATTAATGGTTAAATTTCCATATAAACTACCTTGTATTGATTTAAAAATTCTGGGCTGGAGAGATGCTTCAGTAGTTTTTGCCACCAAATCTAATGATCTGCGATGAATCCACATAGTGGAAGAAGAGAACTGTGTATCACAAGTTGCCCTTTGACTTCCATGCCTGTGCTATGACATGTGTGTACATATGTACACACACACACACACACACACACACACACACACACACACACACACTACCCCAGTCTCTTGCTTCTCGATAATCACAATTATTTTTTGCCCTCACAGGAAGTTGGCTACTTGAAAACTAGACATAGTGCAAAAGAGGAAGGACCAGACTCTGTGGTAATATGAGGAGTCATAAACATGGGCTAACCTGAAAAGCTAGGAGAAGTCATCTGAAATGAGGACATATTTACACAAGAGGCCCCTGTAGGAAAGCTAGCATGAAGAATCATGGCCTATTCACAGATCATGTCTTTAGAACTGTGGTCACGTGTTCTCATGTTAGAACCCTGAGTCTGTCTTGTTCTAGGGAGATTGAGGCCCCACAACTCAGAGTGTGTGGTAGTTATAGTGGACAGGAAACATGTTGGAACCTGGGCTGCTAGGACTTCAGCAATGTCCTGAGCTTTTGGGGGGCCATAACTTATGAGCCAAATTGTGTCCTTTCAGTATACACATGTTGAAGTCCTAACCCCACGACTTCAGAGTCATTGTATCTGGACTGATCCCTTACAGAGGAGATGGGGACTGAATGTTTGTATGTCTACATAGCTTTTGAGATTGTAGCCACTAAAGCAATGATAGCAGGATTTAGTTCCCTTGGGAGGGTATAATGTCTTGAGAGTGGAGTTCTCATGAGACCCCTCACCTCCTAAATATTAGTCTGTGAACTAGAAAAGAGGCCCTGACATTTGAAATAAAAACATTCCCCCTAGCATTTCTTACAATCTACTAAGCAGACAAAGGCATGAGGTAGTAAATAGTGTAGACCTGATCCAGGATGACTGGGGTCCTTATGAGAAAGACTGACAGCATCGTCAGCGTTCCCTCGGATTTTCTGCATCCAATGAAAAACTTTGTTCTAATTTCAGTCACAAAACCAAAGCCTTGTATTTCCTGTGCACTATGAATCCTGGGGGAGAGGGATTTGTTGTGATAAGTCAGATCAATGTCTGACATTTTGGTTCCCATGTGAAGACTCCAGGAAGACAGCACTGGATATCTTTGTGACTGTCTTCCAGGGAATGCAACCATTCATAAAAATTTCAGTCATTCAAAGTTTATCCAGTGAAAGCCATTACTGTGCTAACTTCTAGATAAACAAAATATGTAGAATGAGTTCCAGGCCTAAGTGGATTTATTTTTCTTTCATTTTTTTCTTTTATTGTATATTTTCTTTAATTGTATTTCAAATGTTATCACCTTTTGTGGTTTCCCCTCTGGAAACCCCCTATCCCATTCCCCCTGCCCCCTGCTTCTATGAGAGTGCTGCCTCATCAACCCGCCCACTCTGTCCTCTCTCCATGCCCTGACATTCTCCTACACTAGAGAAACAAATAGGCCTTCACAGAACCACGGGCCTTTTCTCCCACTGATGCCCGACAAGGCCATCCTCTGCTACATATGTGGCTGGGGCCATATGCCCATCCCTGTGTTCTCTTGGGATGGTGGTTTAGTCCCTGAGAGCTCTGGGGGGGGTCTCTGGTTGGTTGATATTATTGTTCTTCCAATGGGTTGCAAACCCCTTTAGCTCCTTCAGTCCTTTCTCTAAATCCTCCATTGAGGACCCCATTCTCAGTTCAATGGTTGATTGTGAGCATCTACCTCTGTATTTGTCAGTCTCTGGCAGAGCCTCCCAGGAGACAGCTATATCAGGCTCCTGTCAGCAAGCACTTCTTAGCATGCGCAATAGCCTGGGTTCGGTGACTGTATATGGGATGTATCCCCAGGTGGGGTAGTCTCTGGATGGCCTAAATGGACTTATTAATTCATGTGTCTATACTTGCAATATAATATATCACTACTGCAGACACAACGAAGTATAGTGCCCACACAGGGAAAAGAAGTGAAATGTGCCCATTTTCCAATCCAAAAAGAACAGGATAGGACCCTGCCTGTGATTGAGATGATTTCCTCCCAAGGACGACTATTGACATTGAACACTGGACGGCACTGCACTGACTTGAAGTCTGCGTTCTTCAGCTTGGCACATTGCTTTAGCTTTAAGTCACTTCCTAAAGAAAGCAGGGAAACACAGAGCTTGCCTCCTGATTGACGTTTCTATCCCCTCCCTGCTCCAGTATGCACCAAGTGTCAGCCAAACCTCGCTCGACAGCCCATCATTTGTCTTACCCAGGCTTCTTTGTCTGGGCCTGAGGCGATCATATTCTGATGAGGAGGCCATTTCTCTGGGATCCTTTTGTCTGCCAGTATGCTGAGCGGCAACCCAGCGCACCATAACTCAAGGTGTGGTTAAATATGTTAATCTTAGCAGGAACTCATGGGAAGTCACAAGTAGCTCTGGCTTGTTCCTCAGCCCTTCAGCTTCTCCTTCCCCATGTAGCTCTCTTTACACCTCCTTCTCTTTCTGACTTCTCGTCCCCACACTGAAAATCAACGGCTTTGAGATAATGCTGACAAAACCCGAGTTTGCAAAAAGCATGTGAATTTTAGAGACCATGAGAGAAAATGAGCAAAGGTCACAGGTGAGCATCACACGTCAAATGACAAGTAGCCCCAGTTGGCATCCAGAGAGGGAAAAGGGAAGAGAAAGCAAGTCCGGCTGTGATACCCAGGGGACTCATGGGTCCTGCCCTTCAGGCTATAGCAGGATCTGCAAACCTATACATATGCTCTTGACCAGACGGAACACTTGCCTATTGCCAGGGTGACACACTTCTTCCCCATCAAGATTGTCCAGATCTAGAACTCAGGAAGACAAGGAGCTGAAGCAAAGAGACTTCCTGTTCACTGAGCCCAAGTGCTTTGTTCAAATGGCTCTTTTGTGGAGGACCCACTGACACTGAGATTTTACAGTGGAAAGGAAGTGCTTATTCTGCCCCTTGAGGAGGTACTAGTTCTAAGGGTTTAAAGTACCACCTGGATCTTGTTATCTCTAAATAAAGTTAGCTACCTTTTCTTTTTCTTGGTGCTGCGTCTGGATCTTGTTCATGATATGGAGGGCCTCTTTTTCCTGATGAACCAAGCCCAAGTAGGCTATCTTTTATTTTTTAATATTTATTCATTTAATGTATATTACAGATGGTTGTGAGTCACCATGTGTTTGCTGGGATTTGAACTCAGGACCTCTGGAAGGGCAGTCAGTGCTCTTAACCACTGAGGCATCTCTCCAGCCCCACATCAGTTTTATAATTTTTAATGAACAACCTTAGGAACACATTTGTTTTCTTGCTCCCATTCATATTAGCTAAGGGGAAAATTAAAGTGTTACATTAGTAGTTATTGTCTGTTCTTGTCAAATTTGCACTTATCCTTGTTAATTTTTCTGTCTGAGTAATATCTCTACTTAAAAAAATGTATCTTCTAGCTGGATCATGTCATTAGAATACAAATGTCACGACAGCATTAGGTAAGGATATTATACCGCCTCAAATAATTTTTTTAATTATCCAGGAAAGTAAACAAAGAGCCCAGTGCCCATGTGGTATTATTCACAGACAGCCCAAGCCAAGAAGAAAAGATGAGTATAAGCAAACTAAGAGAAAGTTCAAGGATGTCATCATGGCTTTAATGCTTCCTCCTTCCCTTAATGTGAGGTTTGTTGTGTAACCATACATAACGGGAACTAACTCATTGTAACTGCACAATTTTCTGTTCAAGCAGAGGATCAATTCAAATTTTGATTTCTGGGAAACTAATCAACTTTTTTTTTTTCTCAATCCAAGATAAGTCATGCCTTCCCTTCCATGGAGTGAGTGGTGACAATTAGGCTTCATCCTAACCCAATGCCATGGCTGAGGAAGGCATCGCTGTTGGATATGTAATGGATGCTAATGCTAACGTTACAGATATGCTAAAGAGCACTCTCATCCCTGGTGGCCTAGCACCTGGAACTCACAGAGCTGTGAAAAGTTTACATAAGCACCGGATCCATCTCTGCATTTGCAACCAATTGTGAGGAGCACTGCTAAGTGTATGGAATGTCATGTTGTGTGCATGCCAAGTAGCTGGGAAGCCATTGTGGTGAGCATGAAATCAGCCTATTCAAGGGTGATGATGGACGGTAAGACACTGGGTTGATGAGCAGGTTTCTGCACCAATGATTGACAAAGGAAACCCATAAAGTGGTTGATTACAGTTGCAAAATGGCTAATGACTTCAGCAACGAAGCTCAGGTCAAGGATGTCATTAAAGAGTAAATTGAGTGCAATAAATAAACACTTTTTAAAAAAATCAGCTCTGAGATGGCCATGAGAATGAATGGAAATCTGCAACTGATGGGGAGGTGGTGGGGGCATCTCAAAGACGTGACAGATACCTGGGATAGGGGAGGTGCCCAAGAATCAATAGGGGTGACCTTAGCTGTGACTCACAGCATTGAGGATATAGAACCTTAAGAGGCCACCTCCTGTAGCCCGGCAGAACCCAAGTGGAGCAATAGGGACACCAACCCACCTGTACAACCTCCGACCCAAAATCTATCCTGTCTACAAGAAATGCAGGCACAGAGGATGGAGCAGAGACTGAAAGAGTGGCCAAACAATAACTGCCCAACTTGAGACACAACCCACAGGCAAGCACCAATCCCTGGCACTATTTCTGATACCCCATTATGCTTGCAGACAGGAGTCTAGCATGTCTGTCCTCAGGCTATACCCAGCAACTGACTCCGATAGATGCAGACCTCACCGCCAAAGAGTAGATGGAGCATTAGGAAGGACTGTGGGCCTTGGAGGGGATAGAAATTCCACAGGAAGACCAACAAAGTCATCTGGTCTGGACCCTTGGGGCTCTCAGAGTCTGAACCACCAATCAGAACATACATGAGCTGGACCTAGGCCTCCTTGCATATATGTAGCAGATATGCACCTTGGTCTTCATATCCTAAAAGCTGTTACCTGTACATGGGATATGTTCTTCTAGCTGGGCTGACTTGTCTGGCCTCAGTGGGAGAGGATGTGCCTAGCCCCACAGAGACTTGATATGCCAGAGTGAGGAGGATACCCAAGGAGGCCTCCAGCTTCTCAGAGGGAAAGGGGAGGGGGTGACTGTGGAGGAGGGGTAGTGAGTAAGATGTCAAGTGAATAAAAAATAAGATCTCAAGAAAAAGGAATTAAGAAAACTAAATGCAAAAGATGAGACTTTAAAAATAATTTTAAATAGAATGTTATATAATATATAGGGGAAAATTGACTCATTAAAAAAAGTAAAATGACACATTTCATGGTAAAGGCGAGGGAGGCTGCTGTTAAGTGAGGTTGTGAAGTTCTGATGACAATGACCAAGTCGTGTAATGCATCCCACAGGAGATCTTCTCTATGAGAATTGTCAGAATCAAAAGAGAATCGCTTGTCTCAAACCATCACTGTAAATAAGCAAATGAACCTGGGAACGTATGAAGGAGGGGATCTTGTGCTTATGAATGATATAAAGACCTGGCACTAAACACTTGAGTATCACCGCAATTCCACCACCTCGCAGCAGCCTTTTACACAGGCAATCTTTTGTCAAGGTGTTCTACTCAAGAGCCATCATTTTGGTTAGCTGGACCCCAACCTTGTTACTAGCCTTAAAATAGCCATGTGTTATTCTTCTATGTCGACCTCTGTAGACCCCGTTCCCCCTTTATAAGTTTCGCCATCCTTGAAGATGTGCATAATTCACTATGCCATACAGATTCCCATTGTAATACTTCTGAACAAATGTGCTAATCTTTGGAGACTCTATTGTTTGGGTCTCTGTTATCTAGAGCTGTAGCTGTTTGAGCGGAAGGACCAGAGTTTGGATACCAGGGGACAATGAACCCTATCTTCTCAAGGCTGAACAGCTGTCCCACAGCTGTTGTGTGCTTCAGAGCTGAAGAAAGATGCACGCAGATTTCCCAGTGCATCTTGGAAAATATGAGACATTGATTGGCATGACTGCCGGAGAATTGTATCTCTCTCTGGAGCTTAACTTATTAGCAAAGCCTTGGGCTTAGACAACAGATGCGGGCTGCTTAGCACCGAGGGGTCACGGTGAGGAATCCACATCAGTGACAATTCATCAGCCTCACACTTCCCATTCACATCTTGAAAATCCATTTGTAGCAATGTGAATTTCACTACATTGACAATACATACCTCTCGCCTTTGCCTGAATGCATAAGCAAAACACAAGTAATAAAAGATGGCGGTCAGTTTAGATTTCCCCTAGTATGTCAGCCTCGGATTTTTTTCCCCCATAGCCCTTGAATTTCTTATCTTTGCTCATTGCCTTCTGATACCCTGCTGGTCATCCAATGTCTAACCCCTTTCTATGTGAGTCTTCCTCCTCATATTGTACTACTCAAAGCCTACCCTCCACCGTGGAGCATGGTGATTTCTTTTATTCTTTTCAAGCAGTAATGATGGCGTGGGCATGCTACTTAGGATCAGTCAACAAAGGTTCAGAATTAGTCCTGACAGCTTCATGAGTGGACAGGGGTATGTGGCGTCCGACTCCATGGATGTCACATTACAGCCTGACAGCTTCTATGGAAAACTAATCAACTTCTTGTGCAGGACTCTCCAAACTATTTCTCTCACATGTTTTCAAGTCTGAGCTTCTAGCTTCCAGTAATTCTGTAATCCCTGCAACTTCCCAGGGCAAGCCTTTTGTTTATCTCTAAATCTCTAATTAATACACATGGATTTGGTCTACATATGCTCAGCAGTGAGGGTGACAATCAAAACAGGAGAGGAGAAACAGAAAAGGCAGAAAAAAAAAAAAACCAAAACAAAACAGGAAACAGAAACTTTGAAAGGTAAGAATTTTTCTGAAACAGTACAGTGTAAAAGCAAATAATATTGTTTTTGCATTGCATTAGACACCATGAGTCATTGAGGTATAAGTGTTTGGGGTGATAATTACAAGTAATATTAAAACGCCATGCATTGGATATAAAGGACTTGCGTGTCTGGGAGTCAGCCCAGAGCTGACTTGAAGAGCAATGTTTTGTTGTAGTGCACACAAACCACATCTAGCATGAATCGTGAAGATCACTCACCTGGTGGTCCACAGACCTATGCTTTAATGCTGGTGCTGCTACCGAATAGCTGTATCTTAGGCTATGTTATTCCTCCTTTTTGTGCCATTGTTTGTTCAAACCAATAAGGTGGGAGGCTTCAGTTAAGTGGACTGCAGCTTTTCCTAAAATCCCTGGGTGCCCTTACTGCTTATAAAACATGTAACCTCTCAGCCAGTGCACATTTCCACTAAGTGTATAAAAATCACCCGATGTTTGCACCAGAGTCCATCCTTAATGGGCCAGCCAGGGATGCTGTCTTGGAAGATGGACCTCGACTGTGTTTGTGGAAAAGTATGCAGACAAATGAGGCGGTCGGAGCTGAAAGATGAGAGCAGTGTGCCACACCAGCAGACAGGAGCCGGTGGGACACAGCTGGGGAGACTCCAGGTTCAAGATCCAAGAGCCCTTCCTTTATTGTCTAGTTTAAGGCTGGGAATAAAGAAATGTATCTGGGACGCCAGCCCCAGATCTGCTCCCCTTGTGGTTCGGGTGGGGTGTCTAGCACCAGCATTACTCATGTGGAAACATTCCGCTCCTTAATACTTACTTGCAAAGTCCTGGAACCGACTGTGGCAAACCACGAAAGCAGGCAGGCCCGGGCTGCGCCATTATTGACAGAATCAGATGATTAATTCTGAAGGCAGACTCAAAGTTTCATATGGATTTTCCATAAACTTAGCTTTATCCCCTCAGGATGTTTGTCTTTGTTTCTATCCAGAGAGCCATCACTGCTTTTCCAAATACAACTTTAAGAAATAAAGTGGATAAGGACATACTTTTAAATTGTCTTAGACTCCCAAGCTGTTTATTGAACACCAACACCCAGTAATATCTAAAAATGAATTTGACAAAGTGAAATTTCTCACTGCCTACAAAAATAAACAGAAAGAAGCTGTCTTATTCTGTGAACTAAACTAACATTTTCTTTCTCTTTTCTGTTTCTTGATTTGCTTTACAATTTGTAAATCGTTTGTGTGAAGCATAGCAAAACTTACATTGACATGGTCTTCTTAATAACTTCTAATTAACAATGGCTTAGATGTCCCTTTAAATCTTCCTAGCAATTTTATAAGTTATGTATCTCATTTTATTAAGGAAGCTTAGATTGGTTAAGGTAATCAGGATAGAACATTGAGGAGCTGGTATTCAAACTCTGGTGGCTCTGAAACTAAAATCAATTCCCATCTGTCCATACGCCCACTTATCCATTAGCAAATGTGTACCAGATTTATCATATCCAGCACTGTGTGGAGTGTTAACAATACAATAGTAGGCAGGTGTGATATCTAATGCCTATATCAATAATGTTGTAGACGCAGAAGGATCAGGAATTCAAAGCCAGTCTAGGTTATATAACCAGTTTGGAACCAGCCTGGGTTTCATAAGACCCCATCTCAAAAAAAAGGTACAGTAATGAGAAAAAATTTTCATTATGGCATATACATACCAGTAAGAAAAAATAATAAAAGAATACAACAGATAAATACAATTTTCAACTTGGAAATCTTATGATAAAAGTTTAGTACTCTGAGAGCACCCAAGAGACAAGACAGTTAGCTAAGGGTGTATATTAGCAGATATCTATAGTGAGAAATTAACGAAGATGCTAAAGCGTACCTTTACTAGAGTCCATGTCTTCTAGTGTCAGCACAGCATCATTTCCAGCTAGTCTCTCAGGAACTAGGCCAGCAGAGGCGCTGCCAGCACAGTTCCACCCTATGGAATACAGAGCATACTGTCGAAGGCCTGCCTCAGAAGTGGCTTGCCCTTTATGTCTACTGGCTAGAACCCAGCCTTGTGGCCCCAGGGTAACCTCAGAGGAGGCTGGGAGGGAAGGGTGCAGAAAGAAAATGGTTGACTGAAGGCAGAGATTTGTGGAGAGAAACTTTTGAAGGCTTCCAGGAATAAATAGTGACTGGACATATTGAGAAATTGCTCTGCTTCTGCCAGAAGTATTTTGGGGGTAATAAAATGTGGGAAGGATTTTCTTCACACATACATATATGTGTGTGTATACATAAATAGAGTGGATCTTGAGATTATACTACAAATATATAAGTCCTATAAAGACCTTAGGCAGTCTTTAATTAACTAACCAGTTCATTATTAATCAATAAACTTAATTTATATTTTCAATATGTTCTCTTGATCAGGATTGATGACATGCTTATAACGCGTGAGTTGCAGAACAAGGCACCATGACAGCCATGGTATTTCTATTCCTATCAATATCTCAGTTGAAAGGACAGCTATATAAAGAGCATTCAGGAAAAAGATGGTGAAGACAGAGTTAATACATCTCAAATTAGAATACGCATGTCTCACACAGGAGACAAATGAGTGGGTTTTGGACCGGCTAGTTCAGTGGCTTATAGATGCTAACAGGAAAAGCATTCTCCCATCATCTTATTCTGGAATTCTATAGGTTTCTGTACTGTCTCACTTTACAGGTAAATATGATAGCATTCAGTAAAGAGACAGGAAAGGTACATTCTTTTTATATGTTCAATTTTTGTCATGGAGAATCTATCTCAAAGACATCCTGATGGAGTCTCTCATACCACAGAGTATCACACACACCATGACTCACCTCTGAAAGACAGAAGAATGAGAATGAGATTGTTTTTACAAGGAAGGGTTATATTTACCAGGCCCCAAATTCATTTAATCTGTCATATGATGCTAAATTATCAATGAACAGCTTGGGAATGTATCTTAACATCAGGAAAATGCACTGGCGATCTGAAGAAACATTATTGAATGAGAAGTACTTTGGCCAGGGAGACAATGATCAGGAGATAGGAACATGTTAGGGTTGAAGGCTCATAGACAGACCTGCCTAATGGATGAAAGTGTGTTTGAAACTAAGGATGTTTGAGCTTGTGCAGCTAAGCCATCTTCACAGCCCTTGATTTACATTTTAAAATGTGAATTTTATGTGACAAATTGGCTAGCTTATAGTGCCCAGTTGTTTGGTCAGACCAATCAATGTGACTGACATTTAAATTATTAGTCTTTGGATAAATTACATTATTCTTCTTTGACAGCTTTAATGAGAAGGGATTTTCACAGGCCCATAAAGCATATGTGTAGAATTTTGGTTCCCAGTTGGTGGAACTGTTTGGGAAGGAATAGGAGGTGTGGCCTTGCTCAAGGAAGCACATCACTAGGGATGGGCTTTGAGGCTTCAAAGCACATTATTCCCAGTGTGGTCTGTGCTTCCTGCCTGTAGATCAAGATGTGAATATTCAGTGGCTGCTCTAGCCACCTGTCATCATGCCTTTGCTCAGCCATCATAAACATTAACATTTAGCAATCATAAACCCAATTAAACTTTCTTTTATAAGTTGCCATGGTCACTATTTTACTACAGTTGTAGAAAAGAGACTAAGACACCTTCATAATCTAATAAGTCTATGTGATGGTTAGTTTTAAATGTTCAGTTTCCATGACCTATAATCACCTGGGAAGAATACCTGAATGAAGACTTGCCTAGATCATACTGGCCTATGGGCCTGTCTGTGGGAGACTGTTTTGCTTGTTGACTGATATAGAAGGACCTAGCCCACTGTGGGTGGTGTCATTCCCTGGTTATGAGCCCTGGACTGTGAAAGACTGGTGAGAACTAACTGAGTAGCAGCTTGCTTGCAGCATGGGTATATTCCTTTCTCTCTACTCTTGACTGTGGACCTGGTGTTTTCAGTTCCTTGATCTCCATGCAATCATTCTTAAACCTATAACCTGAAACTGTAAGCCAGATAAACTGACTCCTCACCCAAGTTGCTTCCATCAGTAAGTTTTGTCACAGCAGCAGAAATGAAACCAAAACAGCTTCATCTAATCACTTAAGGCCTTATGAGAAAGGCAGAGGTCCCTGACGAGTAAGAGGTTCAGCCTGAAGGCTATCCGTGAACTCAACACTGCAGTAGTGATTTGTGTTTTGTAGCCTGCTTGCTTCTCACAACAGCATCAGGCTTGAGAGCCTTCATAATTATATTAGGTCTAATATATGGTTGATGTTGTCAACTTAATGAGATCTGGAATCAACTAATACCTCTGGGTAGGCTCATGAGCTCATTTCCAGAAAGGATTAACTGGAGGAGAAGACTCTTATCCAGAACATGTATCACTCTCTAGTGAGTGAGCCTAATGAAAAGTTCTGAAAAGTCATGTTTCTTGCTTGCCTGCCTGACTCTGCTTCTTGTTGGTGAATATCTATCCTTGCTGCTACTGCTGTTACCACCCTCCAATGACATCAGACTCCAGCTTCTCAGCTTTCTAATGTGGACTGAAGACCAGTGTCTTCCCAGTAATCTTCCAGAGCTTCAGCTCCAAATTAAGAGTGCTGGATGTTTTGTGGACTGAACAATTACAAGATTCTCAGAATTTTTGGTGTGTAGTTACCAATATAAATCAATCTAGTGGATCTCTCTCTCTCTCTCTCTCTCTCTCTCTCTCTCTCTCTCTCTCTCTCTCTCTCTCTCTCTGTGTGTGTGTGTGTGTGTGTCCATACACATGTATGTATGTACATATACACATATTTGTATGTGCATATGGAAGCCAGAGGTCAACTTCTGGTGCCTACTTTACACCTTGTTTTTGAGATAGCACTGGACAGTGTTCACCTGTTTTGGCTAAGCCGGGTGACCAAGGATCCCTAAGGATTCACCTGTCCCCATTTCCCCAGTGCTGGAATTACAAGCATGCACCCTGATACTGGGATTTGTTTTCTTACATGGGTTTGCGGGACTGAACTCACTCAGGTCCTCATGCTTGCATAGCAAGTACTTTACCAACTGAGCCATCTTCCTAACTCACTAAGTCGTTTCTATAATACACACACACACACACACACACACACACACACACACACACAGATTTTACACACATACATACACAATTCTCTCTCAAAGGAACGATTATATTTGCACACATAAAATGTATATATTGTATGTGTACATCTGTATTTTATGTGTATGTATCTTTGTGTCATTTTCACTGGAAAACCTGATTAATATAAGACTTCTGATGACAGCAGTCTACCATTTTGGGGCATAAGCTTGGAACTTTCTGGATCTTGCTGTAGAGAAGGAAGATCTTGTCTCCCCTTCACTGTGAATACAGTTTGCTTTTCAATGACCAGGGTGCTAGTCCTTCTGGGAAATAAGGATACTAAGTGTCCATGGTTTTTCTACCTCTAACTTCACTGAAGACTGAATCACACTAATTTGCTTCTACATATTGAAGTGAATCTCCATTTCTCAGTGAGTGAAGTAGCATTGAGTAGGCCAGCCCTGGAAAGGTTATGTTAGTGTCTGTGATAGTTAATAGTGTCAACGTGACATGATATAGAATCCCCTAGGAGAAAAACCTCAGGGCATGTTAGTGAGGGGGTTCCTAGATTGTGTTAAATGAAATGGGATGACTCACACTAAACATGGATGGATAGCACCATTCCATGGGCTGGGATCCCAGGTTGAATAACAAGGAGAAAGTGAGCTGGAGAGATGGCCAAGCGATTTAGGACACACAACACTCTTGCAGAGAACCCAGGTTTGTTTCCCAGCACCTGTGTTAGGCAGATCACAATTACTGAAACCTCAGCTCCAGGGGACTCCAGTGCCTCTGGCCTCTGCGTCTATTTGCACACACACACACACACACACACACACACACACACACACACACACACACACACACTAAAATAATAAAAAATAAAGGAGGAAGCAAGCTGAGTACCAGCAATTGTCTCTCTTTTCTTCCTGTGGCTGCTATTCTTTCCATACTATGATGGACTGTAAAAAAATAAATCTATTTTTCCCCATACCCCTGCTCCCAGAATGACGCCTCTGAGACTAATTGTTTATTAATAAATGCCTAAGCCACAATCTGTGGCTCATTCCCTAACTAGCTTGTAACTTACTCAACCCATTCAAACTATGCTAGGTCTTGCACATGGTTAGTTACCTCTCCTCAACTTCATTCATCCAAGTCCAGGTGAATCTCTCTTTTTATTTATCCTGAGTTCTTCTACCTGCTGGTCTACAACTATCTCCTCAGCCTTCCAGCCCAAATCTCTCTTTATTCTCATCTGAGTTCAGCTACATGGCTGAATTAAGTCTGTCTCCTCAGTGTTCCCAGGCAAATCTCTCCTTTTGTTCTATCCTGAGTTCATCTATGTAGCTGGTTGCTCCCAAGCTTCTGACCACCTCTCTGTTCCTTGGTGAATCTCACACCTTTTACTATTTCCCAGAATCCTCTCTTTTCCTTCCAGTGTTCCACCTCCCGTTTCTTACTTCAGCTCATTGGCCATAGGCCTTTTCATTAACAGGTGTTGCTTCTAAGAGATTCTCTCTACAATGGGCTGTACCTTCAAACTATAAGCTGAAATAAACCCATCCTCCCTTAAATTGTTTTAGTGGTACACTACAATTATTTCAATACAATAAAAAAAAACTAGAGTGTCCAATATGTACCTATAGGTCACGTTAATAAGACCCACAAGATAGTTTTTGAGCACCTCAAATTCAATCATATTTAGTGATAATGCTGATGTCTTCAGGCATTTGTGTCCATTAGGAACTAAACAGAAGAACAAAGTCACATTTGGCATTTCAACAGATAATTTACTATAAGGTACATTCAACAAACATAGTGACTAAAAGAAATACCAATACCTTAAGGAAGAAGAACAGGGAGATGCTAGTGTTATCTGAATTTAGAAGCTAAAAGAAGGGGAACTGTAGACCTGATTTCTGAGGGAGGTCTTGGACAACACTCCAGGAGAAATAAAGATTTTATATAAATGATTACATTGCCTCTGTGTGAAGAAACAAATTAATAGGAAAATAGAAATAACCTAAATAGAATTTATGAAAGAAAGTAGGACAAACAAACCTGGCAGATGTGTCTCCAGTGCTTTCCCAAGAACCAGAGCATGGGTTCCTTGTAGTAGGAACATTCCCAGGGAAGAGGCTGGAACATCGTCACTGAAACTGGACATATCGCTTGGCTCGAACCCAGCCTTCAAAATTATATTCTCAGATGCAGGGACTTGGATTTCTTAAGATTATTGGAATCTTTTTCAATTATTCAATTATAATATTTAACTATCTAAATCTGGTCCTAATGGAGTACCAGAAAACGCTAGAGAGTAACCAGGTTCAAAAACCTTTGTTGTTTCTTTTGTTTGCTGTTTTCGTCATTAGAGCATTAGCCTTCATCTTGGCAGCTGCTGGCTCCGGGTCAGCACCAGTGTCTCACTGGGTCCCAGCAGAGGTGGCATCTTTAGTTGGATAGTGGTCCTCCCCTACAAACCTTTCCACAGGGCCTCTTCTCTCAGCTTCTAAATTCAGACAACATAAAGCACTGTGTTCGTAGAACATGTTCTTTCTATTAAATTCTTTCTGTTGAAATAACAAGCATGGCTCGGTTTTTCTGTTTATCCTTGACTAACACAAACGCTTGATGACATTCAACAGTTTCCCTGACACACACACACACATACACACACACACACACACACATACACACACACACACACACACACGCACACGCTCACGCACATGCACACGCACACACATAGGCACACCCACTCCTATCGAAACTTCTCTCATCAGACTTGGCTTCTTGTCTATCACCTACTGAAAAGGTGTTGTTTATTTAATAGTATAACTTATGTAATCAACATGAAGTTGTGCTTTTCACTGTAAAAGATTTACTCAAGGGCTGGTCTTTGCACATCAGTTTCTCATTGCCCTGTTTTGGTCAAAGAAACAGATCATTACTCAGATTCTGATGCTGACCAGATCAGGCTCACTCCCTGAACCATGTAATTCGACCAAGGTGACGGCACCTTTGACTCACTGAGCAGCATGCCTCTGTGCTCCTCTCCTGCTCTTGTCTCGTATTAGTAAACGGAGACCACACTCGCGAGAATCTTCCGGCAAGCACGGATTGCCTTTTCTGCAAATGGCAATATCTCCTATGGAGAGACAATGCCAGCTTCCTGATCCAATTCTTTCTTTAAAATTTCCTCTAAAGAAGACTTCTCAGGAAAATATCTGGAGAAGGCTTAGGTATAAATGACCAACCCAGTTAAATGACCTCTTTGGCAGGATGATTTTAATTTTGTTTGTAGTTTAATACATCTATATTTTCAATCAAAGGGACAAAGTCTTGATTGTGGAATCTCTGAATTCACTCAGCTGTGTACAAGAATTATTTTTTTTTATTCAGCAGGGCTAGGGAAATGTGGGCTACTCATCAAGTGTTTCTGAAAATTGTCCAAATGTCTCCTTCATTAGCTACTCTTTAAGTTGGCCCTGATATAAAGAGACGTTGAATCCAGTACAACCCTTGACTGTCTACTGACAGACCATAACTGATCTCTTTGGACCCAGACCATGTTGGAGCACAGCAGGAGAGGCCACAGGGCACCTACACATCCTACAACAGCCTTCTTTGTAAGGCTAAACAAATATTTGCCTCCAACATGCAAAGCTGAGCTATGGGACTGGGATTTTACACAGACACTCCTATACACCTACATCATTGCTGCTTCTGCTGCAGGCTGCACCAGCATGCTGGCTGGAATCCTGGAGGAAAGACAAGCAGGATGTGTGTGTTGGGGGTAGTCCTGTATATTTTAGGAGCCCAGTATCCACATACATCCTCTGAGACCTCTCAGAGCCCAAGCCAGCCAGACATAACTGGGACTCCATCTTTTACAGGGAGGTAGAAGATTCCAGATGTTGATACTTAAACCATAGACGAACTTAGAACTCATAGCTAAGAATACTACATGCAAGAGACATCCTGGAAGATATATGACATGATAACCACAAGCAATATTTAATAATAAGCTCAGGTTAAATTGGTTAAGCCAATTTAATGGGAAATACGAGGGTAAAGGAAAAAAAAAAGAACTGAATTGAAATACCAGGTACCCTTTGAAGCACGTTTGCCATCCATAATCCTTAAACTTGCACATTTGGCTAAATCATCAACCTACTGTCTCCTCAGGTACAAGATGGTAGTCTTCAGGGGCTTGTTTCCTTCCTCTTGTTGGAAATGTATGCTCTCGTGTAATATATCCTGATTATGGTTTCCTATTTTTCCACTCCTTCCCAGTTGTCCCCTCCCCCATCCAGATCCACCTCATTCTGTCTCTCATTAGAAAACAAACAGACTTCTTAGTGATAATAATAAAATATAATAAGATAAAATAAAACCTAACCTATGGAGATAGGACAAAGCAAACAGAATTTAAAAAGCTGAAGAAAATGCACAAGAAACCACTATGCACACAGAGACCTTATTTGCCCACTCAGGAATCCTATAAAAGTGCTAAACTGGAGATCAGACTATACATAGAAAAGACCTGTAAGATAAAAAGAGAGAGAAATACAAATAAAATAAAATAAAAGTTAATTTTAAAAAGGACCTGACTTTATGAGACAAGGAACTCCCAAAGATGCCATTGAGTTCAGTTCCTGTGGGCCATCTACTGCTGGACAGGCAGCCTACTCTAAGAGTAATTTGTTTCTCCATTGAGACTCCCCCAAGAAACCTAAGCTTTCCTTTTAAGTGGTTACCAACTGGAGATAGCTTCTGGGTTAGGGATGGGGGCATGCATTCACATCCCCTTCCATCTGTCCCTCCTTCCATCATCCTTCCTTCCTTTTTTCTCTTTCTTTTTCTTTTCCTCTGTGAGACAAGGTCTCTCTACATAACTCTGACTGCCTTGGGATTCACTTTGTAGACCATACTGACCTCAATCTCACAGAGATCTGTCGGCCTCTGGCTCCTGGATGCTAGGATTAAAGATGTGTACATAGCACAGTGCCCAGCAAAGCTGGTTATGCAGGGACTGGATCTGGGTACAGCATCTTCCAAGGAGTCTACAGGTTTTTACAAATAATTTTCAATTGACACTTAGTAATCGTGTATAGTTAGGAAATAGAGTAAAATGTAATATATGCACACCATGAATGAATATCTGGGCAATAGACATGTCTATCATCTTAAACATTTATAATTTCTTTTATGTTGAAAACATTAAAATATTTTCTACTAGCTATTCTGAAATTGACTATTAAATGCTGCTGACCATAGCTAGCCTGTTGTGCTATATAACAGGGAACTGTTATTCCTATCTGTTTTTTTCCAACTTATCACAGATGACATCTTTATTCACTTGAAGATTGCCACAGTAAAGTGCCACAGAGAAAGAATCATCTTGTCACATTCTGAAAACAGGAAGTCAGAGATCAAGATGTCAGTGAAGTTGTTCCTGCTAAGAGACCTGAGGGGATGGATGGTCACCTTGTGCCTCTGCTCAACTCCGGGCAACTTGCTAGCAATCTCGGGTATTTCTCTATTTGTAAAAGCATCGAACTGATCCTCATCCTTGTCTTCTCCAAGAATTTCTTCATGTCATGTATGAAAACATCGTTTCAAAATAAGTTCATACTCACAAAGGTTGGGGTTTCACACTACCTTTGTCTGTGAGATGCACACAATCAACACATGACACTCTGGGACTTTTGCTTGTTATCAACAGCTCCCTGGTGGCTGGGGAATGAGTGGTCCATGCTTACCTCCCTGTGTGGCTTTGTAGGAAGGCAGAGAGTACAAACTAGAAGACTGATGAGATCTGACCCCTTTCCCAGTGTGACCCTTCTGATTTTTTTGTAAAATAGAGAAGATAGGTTTGCTGAGAGAAGTCACTGAGCTAAACTAACTCATGTGGCATGAGGTGTCAACAAATCATGCTCTCAGGTTGTGGAGAGTATGGATCGATGACTCTAGCCCTCACTCATCCTGGTAGAGACTCCTAGCAGCTTCTGGTGCCCCAGTGTCCTGGACACTGTGACTGAATGCTCTGAGATGGGACCGAGGCACTGATATTTCTTGGTTTATTTTAGCAGGAAGCTAGGTTTAGGAAGTACCAGAATGGATGGTAGGAATGAAACGGTAGTTAGGAGTTTGATGGGGCTGGAAGTCCAGAGAGGATGGTTTACAGTTAAGGAGAAGACAGCTCAAGCCTGATAGACAAGGCCAGGCGCAGCTTTTAGAACACCAGGGCATCAGATGACCCACTCGTCACAACTTTCTTGCTTTGTCACATTTTTCCCTAAGCCTCCTTGAAGTTGGAGCCTCCACTGAGATGAGGTCTTGGGCTATTCTGACCCACAGTTGAGTCTTCATCACTGATGGGTCCTCAGCGAGGCTGTGGTCCTCCAGAACTGCCTCCTGGCCTGTGAAGAGGATTCTTGGGATAGTTCAGGCTGGACCACAGCCTCATGTGCTGCCTACATTTGAACCAAAGCTTGTGGTGGTGGTGGGGGGGGGTCAAAGAAGCCTCTGTGGAAGACAGTTGAGACACAGCTGGCACACTGCTGAACTGGCTTATCTCTGCCCAGAAGGTGAGATGACCTGCTTTGAGTAATTATGACCCCTAACCCCCTTATTGTGACCTGGGGAGTTTTATTTCATGGGAAGACTGTCACTGGCCCCCAACACTGTCTTTGGATTCATGTGGGTTCTGGAGGCAGTTGGTTAGGTGATGGGTGTCAGGAGTGGCCAAGGTAATATTTGCCAGTTTGGCCAGTTCAGGGGCAGCATATGGTTCTCAAGTCCTATTTGTTGAAACAGGACAGACGTGTAGTTCCTCCCTCACTCTATCTGGCTGTCTGTCATGAAGCCATGGTTTCTCTGTATCCCTCGACTGTCCTCTGGAGCCTCCCTCAAGCACCCAGAATCAGACACTAGTCCACTCACCCTCTTTAAGAGCTTAGGATCACAGCAAGCCTCAAGGGTAGGGGGTGGGGCTAATAATGCTCTTACCAGGGAGTAGTGACGGAATGATTACTAAGCAAAAGCAATTTTAAGAGCAAGGCTACCAAGTCCCTAAATTTATTATCACAGAGAGGCTAGGAATACCCTTTTGTTCTCTGGTAAACGCATAGGAACTGTAACATGATAGAATTCTCCCAGTCTTGAGCTATTTGGAATAGTGTGTCTAGTCTGGTGTTTCCCATGATCCTTTGGGTTTGTGCAGCAACACTGCCTAGGTAGAGAGCAGCCAGAAGAGAATGTCTCTTAGCAAGGACGTAGGTTGTCTTCCCATCTTGCAAGTATGTAGATGCAAGAAACAGTTGGTTTCTAACGTTGGCTCTTAGAGATGCAAAGAAGACGGAAATGGAGTGTAGCACGGGGAATTATCTTGGTCAAACTCAGCTTTTACCCTAGAACTCAGGTCAGTCTTTCCTGGTCAACCATCTGTAGGCTGCTGCTGGTATCTGGGAGGGAAAATGAGTTGCTTGCAGTGGTCCAAAGGGTATCTGGACCGCGCAAAGCAAGACCTCCCTCTATTGACTAGAACGGGATCCTGCTGTGATTGCAGGAACTGATATACAGTTGGAGCTGAATTCCCTGGCAAGCACAAGGGAAGGTTTTTCCAAGAGTCATTTCAGACCACAAATGCACACAGCCTTTCTGTGTCTAATCATGAAGGCAAACCACTGGATGCACACACTCTGTTTCCAGCTGGTTGGGTACATTTCCTTCAGTCTTGTACCAAAAGAAAAAAAAATGCCAAGGTGTGACATTTATGAACCCCACCAACTGGACGCCGAGCACACAAACTGTCTTGCCTGCGGTGCAGGAATGTGATGAATGGGGGCTGGTCTGTCGGGGGTGGAGGGGAGCTGCTGTCACTCTGGCATGACTGCAGCCTTATTTATTACACACCAAAAGTATAAAACCACACAGCCGGCTGCAGCTCTCATCTCCAAACCTGGCATTTGCCTGAGGCGACTACGGTGCCGGTGCCGGGTGCCTACAGCCCCCATCAGCTTCCCCGGGGAGATTCTGCCGATTTGTCACGAGCCATGCTCAGGAGGCAGCTCGTCTGGTGGCACCTGCTGGCTTTGCTTTTCCTCCCATTTTGCCTGTGTCAAGATGAATACATGGAGGTGAGCAGAAGAGCTAATAAAGCGGTGGCCAGGATAGTCCAGAGCCACCAGCAGGCTGGCCGTAGCGGCTCCAGGAGGGAGAAAGTGAGAGAGCAGAGCCATGCTAAAACGGGGACTGTGGATAATAACACTTCTACAGCCCTAAAGTCCCTGAGACCAGATGAGCTTCCGCACCCTGAGGTAGAGGACCTAGCCCAGATCAACCCATTCTGGGGCCAGGTACTCAGAATTCTCTTCTAAGGATTTTCTTTGAAAACTTATTGCCTGCTGTTGTTTGCTGTGGTTTTGACTAAGATTCGTGGGACTGGGGCTTGTGAGCAGTTTGATGAACTGTGTGGGAGCGTCGCCGGGGTGTCCTGGGATCCAACAGGGACTCCTAGTCGCTGGCATGATGTTCTGGGACGGAGGGGGTCATAGCACTATTTCAGGAGAGTAGGGGGACAAAGGAGTTAGCTTCCTTCTGTGTTGGGACTTTTTTTTTCTCTCTCTTTTTTTTAAATTGCTCTGATTATGCAGGGGGAAAAATGGGCTGACCTAAATGGATAGATGCACTGATGTAGATAATTATTTACTGATTCCAAGAGAGTTGGCTTCCTTTTAATCCTCTCCAGCAGGGAGAAGCTGCTCTTTGCCTCTGCCAAAAACCGTTAAGCCTGCTTTACTTGGATTTGTGAATTTTCTGTAACATTTTTCTCCGGTTTTGTTTATTTGTTTTGGAGCGGTCTAGGTTGCTAGGACTTCTTGTTTAACATTTTTTTTTTGTAAAGACAGAATTAAAGCATTAAAAGGAAAGGAATCCAAAAGGACAGCATATTTAAATTACAAGGTGTATTGTATCATACAGTGTTTCTGGATGACAAAACTTGATTTATTTGTTGGGGCAGAAGCTCAGCATCTCAGCTTTTACGTTAGCTTTAATCTTTAACTCTTTTAGGTAGCACGGGGGTGAGTAGAGGTTTTGGTGTAGTTAGTGCACCAAACTGGTGCAAGTCACCAAACTTCAACTTAGTCAAAAGCAGCAAAAACCAGGAAGCAAGGTCTCTGTACTTGGAGCCTAAGCATGCAAGAAAAAAATGCTGAAGTCAGCTGGAATGGCAATTAGGGTTACTTCAGTCTGCACGATCTTTGAAGCAGGGCACGTTACCACAGAAACCAGTCGCCTGTCTGATTTGTAGAGCTTTGCAACTTCTTTTCACATAGTTGCAATCTAACCCCCTACCTAGCCAGCCACAGGCGCAGAAGTCTCAGTGGATCATCTGGTCCTGTGGCCAGACTAGAATGCCACACAGCCTAAGACCTGTAACTAACAGGACTACCGAGTGCAGTTCCGGAGTCCCTCCAGGGAGCCTTCTCAAGGGAGATGTAACCAGAGTGCCCCTTTCAGAGACTGTCTTCAGTCTCTGATGTTTGCTTCAGTGGGCTTTCCAGTTGGATGGACGCGTCTTTCCTGGCTGTCCATTAGGGCGCTACAGGTTGTCATTCCTTATTTCCTGGCAACCAACCGGGCTGCCGAAATCCCAATTATGGTCTGCTCCACTCCACATCAGTCTGCCAGCCCTGAGTTCCTGAAGCGTTTTCATATAAAGACCTATTTGAGCTACTCAGGAGGTTCAGAGCCGGAAGGAGATAGCATCCCGGAAGCTTCCAGTACCATTCCTCTACAAGTGGATACCAGTGCCAAGACTGAGTTTGGGACCATGAGAAGTTCTTCCTTCCCTCCCTACTTCCCCTATCTTATTCCTTATGCTAATTCTCTTTTTCCCTAACAATTCTTCCCCAAGCATTTCCCAGCTTCTACCTTTTCCAAGTTGTAGGATGTAGACTGAGACCAGAAACACACTCAAGCCACCTTCTATTGGAAACAAAATTTTGTCAGTATTTATTTGTTCACTCACTCATTCATTCATTCTTCTTCAATCTCTTCTTACTCGAATTTAAGTTTTTGTTACATTTTAAAATTCCTCCTCACTCACAGTCACCCAATCTTTTTTTGTTGTTAATTTATTAACTAAGTTTGATTAAATTCTGTGCAGTAAACAAGGTCAATGTACAAAGAACACCCGGAAAAAAAGAATCATGTTGGCCACTGGGTCTTTAAGGCATAATAAGGTAAAAAGAGAAAAAAAGATGGCCGCCTACAGCAGAGGCTTAGAGAGCGGTAGATAAAAACCTGTGTTTCACTCACTGAAGACTGAAGGAACCCATGACCAGCTGATGTGACTGGAGCCTGTCCTGTGCAAGGACACTGCAGATGATCTGAGTGTCCTGCAAAGGAGGACTCTTAACTATGAAAGAGTTCTGACACAACTTTGTTCTAGAAAGTTCTGTCTGTTAAAGCAGGGCAGTGACGTGATAAGATTTGTGTACCAGGAAAGGGGCTGGCTATAGCATCCATGGTGGATTGGAGCTGGAAGAGATCTAGATGTCTACATTTTCCTTTACCTGGCATTTTCTCAACTGTAGCCTCCCTCCTCTTCCCATTTCCCTTCTCCTCCTCCCAGCAAAGGAATTATGTGTTCTTTTTCTTCAGTAATAAATAGTATAGTTCAGTTCTGCCTCCGGGCCTCCTGCAAAATGGGCGGAGCTTATTTTACAGACATCCCTTTCTTCCTATGCTGCTCAGCTACACGCTTCTACTGTCTAATGACCAGATTTGGCAAGGAGGATAACAAGTTTAAGACAGCATGGATAATATCTTCCCGTATGCAAATTCTTCCTCAGTGAGAGTAAAACGTCTAAACTACGTCCTGTCCAACTTCTGAGTCCATCAAAAACGTAACAGCTCGGTCCGCCTGCTGTGCGAGCATTGGACCTGAGTGCAGCTTTCCAGCACTGGAGGCTGTGCACCTGTAAGCCAGCACCAGTGGTGGGAAGAGTCTGGGTGAGACTGGCAGATCCCTAAGTCCACTGGCTAGCCAGCCTAGCTGATGTGCGAGCTCCAGGTTCAGTGCCTCCGTCTTAGAAAATAAGGCAGAGGAAGGATGCTAAACACTGATCTCTGGTCCCCCACGCATGCATACCCATGAGCACACACCTACACCAGCAAATATCTCTCCTCCTGCCATCTCTTTCTGTCTGTCCGTCCTTCTGTCTACCCCTCTGTCTGTCCCTCCCTCCTCACTGTACTATTCCATTTTCCCTCTGAACTAGACCTTGAAAGGCAAGGCCAGAGGAAAGAACAGGCAATGGAAGGCCATAGGAGGGTTCCTGCAAGGCACCCAGCCATGACAGCCAGGGCTCTGTTGCCCTGATGGCAGCTCTGTGCTCCTGGGGTCACCCCTGTTAGCTTGTACATTCACCACTCATCCTTGTTAGTTCAAGTATTGAGGAGTACCACCTCCGTGTGTTCGGATGCTAGACTTTTAGAAATGCAAGCATCAGGGCTCTCTCTTTTCCGAGCTGGCTTCGCAGGCAGAGGCACCTGCTGCCGAGTTCAATTGTCTATTACCCAGGACTCTTACGTTTGTCCTCTGATGACCACATCACATGTCCCACACATATAATGAAGAAATAAATGTAGCAAAACTGTTTAAACATAAAAAAGTTAACGTTCTTTTGACATTGTTCTGGGGAGTTAAACAAAATAATATCCTTGCTTGCATTTTAGAGCTGGAAAACAAATTCAGGGCCAACTCAGACTGATGTCTGGGAGTGATGACTCTTCTAAGACCACCGAGAACTGAGCAGGTACACTGGTCTCAGTGTGGTGATTATTCTAACAGTCCTGAGCATTTCAGTATTTTCACTATGTTCTTACACAAGGATTTCCATACCCTGTCCCCTTTCTCTATCCACAAAATCCATCATTGGCCAAACTCTGGCTTTCCCAGGGTTTTGAAGCTGTATTTCTCATTAGCAAAGCACGAAGGAGATGATCACCCTTCTGAGATGTGTGGTGGGTGGGGCTGGCTGTGGTGCTTGATTTCCAAGTGTTGTCACCTCTGACCATGTGCATTAGTTGACTTTTTTCCTTAGCCATTAATCATTTCTCTCTGTCTGTGGTTTGTCCTGGCAGAGGCAAAGCTAAGAGTTTTCTCCAGCTTTGAGCTCTCCATCCCTCAACACTGCCTTCAGAGCTGTGTCATAGAAGGTGTGGACCAGTTTTATGGAAAACTTTAGAGAAAAGGGAGGACAGTGACCATGCCCATAAGACCAACTACTAAAAGTGAGGTGTAAATGTGCAGTGAGGCGAAGCGATCCGGCTTTCTTTGGAGAACGTGTCTAGTGGGGGAGAGAACAGAAATTTTAAAGTCTTCCCTCCATAGCTCCCTACCTTCCTCTTTTCATAATGAATCCCTTAGCAACAATGTGCTGTTTTCAAAATGGTTGAGTTATAGCTGGTGTCTAGGAAAGCTTCCGCAAGTATTTTGCATGACACAATCAAAAGGCAGGTTGCCAGTGCAGACGAGATTCCAGATTTTACAAGTTCTGACTCTCCCTCCAGTCAGTTCCCTGGGTCTTCCTTCACAGCAATCACACACTTTCAAATGTTTTCTTTCTATATAAATAAACGTTTTACTGGAAGTCGCATCTTTGCAAACTTAGTACCTGTATGTGCTCACTCAATATTAGTCCAGTAAGGTAATAAACTTTGAATTTAGAAGAGGGATGTGTGAGATGCTAAATACTTATATTGAGGTTAAAATTGCTCCGTGTGTAGATGATAAAAATCCATTGGACAGATGCAGCTAATAGCAGTGTATTGTATTCTGGAAAACTATCAAGAGTGTAGATTTTGAATGTACTCATTCTGGGAGAACAAAGTGTATGTTAACTAGCCATTCAACAAGGATGCACACGCAAATCTCAAAACAGCGGCTGTGTAAGATAGTTATATTTCTACTTCTCAATTAAAAAATAAAGGAGCAGATGTACACTTTGTTTCCTCAGCAGTGTGTGTGCTTCAGAGGTATGAGGAAGTGGAGAGACAGACTTTTTAGACCACGTAAGCCAGGAGGAGGGATGCGGAGTTTAAGGGTTCCATTGAAGTTGCTGGTTGTTTGCATTGAGAGTTAACTCAGTACCCAAGACTTCTGGGTATTGAGAGAGAGGAGGTTTCTGTGTCCTTTTCGGAATGAGATCCTGTTTTTGCCTTCAAAAGCTGACATGGGCAGCCGCTGCACAGCCACACTTACATCGTAGCACATGTGCTGTGGAATTTCTGTTTCCTGTATCTTTGATCACCCACTGGTCTTAACTACTCCCTAGCCCCCGTGCTATTCGGGCATTCAGATCTTCTCTAAATGTGACCTGAGTTAAATTTGCCTAAGGGTGAAGGCCAGAGGAAGTTATAATGTTCTTAACTGCTCGCAAATATCTTTGCCTGAAGTTTCTTTTTCCATCATATTTTTTTTTAGTCTCCACAAGCTGGAGGACTGCCCCCAGACTGCAGCAAGTGTTGTCATGGAGATTATGGATTCCGTGGTTACCAAGGGCCCCCTGGACCCCCAGGTCCTCCTGGCATTCCAGGTAAGGACACACAAGTCGCACTGCTATTTCAGTAGCAGACTGGGTCAAAACTAGGAGCCAAGAGTAAACATGAATACGGGTTAAAGTATACCGGGTATATGTGGGATGCGATGATAAAGACCTTGTCAGGGAAGTTGGTTCTTTAGGTTAGTTCAAGTGGAACACTCCTTTACAGCACATAATTGCTACATTACTCCAAGGATCCAAAGGGCTTCAGGAAGGGAGGATCTTCACCACTTGGGGAGAGACCCACTTACTGGGAATGGAAACACATCAGCACCTACGTACCACTCCCCTTCTGTTACTGTTGCAAATACCTGAGATAATTAACTTACAGAAGAGGTTTGTTTTGCTCATGTATTCCCGAGGTTTCTCCTCTGGCTGGCTCAGCCTACCTTTGGGACTATAATGAGGAACTATCTCAGGATGGGGGAGCTCTAGTGGGTTAAAGCCACTCCCCTCTCAACAGCTAGGAAGTGAGAGAGCAGAAGAGAACAGGTTCCTACCACCTCCCCTCACACCTCACATCCTTAGCCTTAGTGACCTCTAACTTTCAACTAGACCAGACCACTTCCCAACAGCACCATACTGGAAACAAGCCTCTAGTATGTGGCCTTTGAGAACTAAATCACAGCAGTCAGTATTTCTGTGCATTCTACATAACACTCTGTAGTGTATTCTACACAGCGCCCTATAACTTTCTTAGACCTTAGTAAGTAGAGGGAAGCTTGCTGTGTTTCTCTCTGACCTACTGAGGAGTGTAAACTTTCTGTGTCATTTTAGGTTTAGGCTGGTTTCGTTGTTTTTTGTCCGTTTTTGTTTTTGTTTATAATTTCACCAATCTCTGTTGTCCCTCAGCTGATTTTCATGCCTTACTTGGTCTCAGGGATGCATTTCGACCTCTAGCAGCACAAGCAGTGAAGGCTCTTGATCTCATCCAATCCTTCTAGAGCAGTGGTTCTCAGCCTTCCTAATGCTGTGCCCTTTATACAGTTCCTCATGCTATGGTGACCCCTGCCCCTGACTTAAAATTACTTCATTGCTACTTTGTAACTATAATTTTGCTAGTCACAAATCATAACATAAATATCTAATATTTCCCATGGTGTTAGGTGACCCCCATGAAAAAGTCTGTTGACTCCACAGAGATCGTGACAGGTTGAGAACTGCTGCTAATCTAGAAGGTCAGCCTTCTGTGTTATATTGGTCCAGCCGCTTAGGCTCAAGGACACTCAAGGACACTTCCTACCTGCCCCCACCCCTGAAGAGTCCAAAACTATTCAGTGTTTTATTGAGTTCCTTTGACAAAGGGTTGGGCCAAGGTCTACTTGTCTTGTTTCCTTTTCCCTCATTGATGTCAATATTTATCCAAATTTTAACTTTTGTACACTCTTAGATAAGTTCTCGTGTGACGCCAAATGTATAATGAAAACAAAAGACAAAACCCTGCCCTTTGTCTTGTCCATCAAAGGCAATGATTCACAGGGTCAATGATGTGAAGCAAAGTGTCTTTTGACCCTTCTGAAACCTTTGTTTGACCTCCTTTGAAGTTACAGGGCAAGCTGGCTTTGGTTAAATGTTTCCCATTAGAAAGTGCCTTGTGACAGAACATTTTAACCTAACAGTCAAAGTTCATTGGTCTGAAAGCATTGCAAACCTAGCCCAGCGACAGGTCAAAGGTAACATACAAAGTATAATACAAGAGGACCTGAAGGTTAGCAAATATGAAAACAAGAAGGAAGTGCGGATTGTTCCGTGAGACTCACTGAACCCTTGAATTTTCTACCGGACTCTTGATTTTAAAACTATTGTATTTTATGAGCTTTACTACCTGTTATAAAATCGCTTCAAACCTTTGGTAGAAAACTTGAAGGAGATGGAAAAATCACATAATAGCACAAAATGCCTCATCCATTTAGAAAACATAAATTATTGCAGATAAATTAGGTTAGTTTTTCCCTCTATGGATGTAATACATAAATACATAATGACCGACACTGAAAAAGTGCCATGCCACCCCTATTTATTTATGAACCTTTATACCTAAAATGTCACTGAGGTTTATTATAACATTGATCATTTAAAATGTTTTTAGAACTTGATAGGAATGTACCTTTGCAAAGGGGTAGACATTCTGGCATTGGTGGGTATGTGTTTTTAAAAATCTTCACTGTGTTCAATGATGATGGGGTGCTGAGTTCTCTGCACAGTCTTTCCTTCGTCCCTGGCTTTACAGAAAAGCATGCTTTGCTGTCTTGGTTTCTAATGCTATTTTCAGAGTCTAGTTAGAGTCCATCTGATGCCCTTTGTACTCCAGTCAGGGTTGTTATAAATGCTCTCCTTGTACAACTGAGTGGAAGGGTTGTGTCTGTCTAAAACATATACTCTGAGAGGACTGACTAAGGTTTCTCATGTGATTTCTGATTTTTAAAGGAAACCATGGAAACAATGGAAATAACGGAGCCACTGGCCACGAAGGGGCCAAGGGTGAGAAAGGAGACAAAGGCGACCTGGGGCCTCGAGGGGAACGGGGGCAGCATGGCCCCAAAGGAGAGAAGGGATACCCAGGGGTGCCACCAGAGCTGCAGGTAAACCACTCTCCGGGTGACTGCTAACCCTGTCTGACCATTAGGGACCAGGGAACAAAAGGTTAAATTGAGCAAGCCTCACTCATGGTGAGGAAATCTCAGTTTCGGTAGGATCATCTACATGACAGGATGTTTGCACTGAGCCTGTGCTGTCAAACACAGCTTTGAGGGCATTCTTAGGACAGGGTATCTACTTCGTGTGTGAAATCCAACTCTCTCACGGGACCAAGTACCATGCAACCATAAATATGACCTCATATCCTGTTTCCCAGATAAGACAGTGGGTTCAACAAAAAGAGGGTTTTAGCCAATCTGAACACTGACGTAGTTAAGTATGTAAATGGAGGGCTAAGCACCTACTTATATTTTATTTGCTAATTTGCCATTTTATGTGGTAAAATTTCATCTTTGCAGATTGACATTGTTTCTCTTCAGTCAGATTTTGTAGTACAATTTTTCTTTAATTTTTTCTTTTGCATCAGACTCCACAGAGGACATTTTGTTTTTTAGTTATTCAAATTTGCTAGACTAGGTTGTTTTCCTCTCAGCGTGAGGTTTTAAAAACATTATGACTATAACCCATTTATGGTTGTATGAATTGTTTTATTTCTCTTTCTAACTCATCTTTATAGTTCTAAACATAAACATAAACATAAACATTAACATCTACAATTCGTTAATATTGAAGTTAGGTCACCCAGAAAAATGATGAAGTCTAAGTTTATTAATATTTAGACAGATTCTCCTAGAAGGCATCTGTATCAACATGGTAAACCAGGTTCTGTTGTTGTTACTCAGGTTGTGTGTGGCTAACAAGTCTTCCTTAAAGTGCAATTAATGGGTAAAGTTAAGATCTGGGAGAAAATTCTGTAGCAAAGGAGACCTTGTGAGAACCGGCAAACAAAGCTGGTCTTGTTTGAAAGATCTGAGGAAAGTGCTGTTTGGGCAAAGGCAGAGATGTTTACTCTTGGACACACTGTGTAATTCTTCTGGGCTCTTCTTATTCAAGTGCCAACCAAGATGTCCTGTGTGTTACTAGACCTTATTGTGGGATTGGGAAGGTGTTTTCTATGACAGTCTAGGGATAGATGAAAACCAGCGACAGAACATATAGATGGTCTTTTTGTAGAATGGGTGACTTAATGGAGAACACCCGGAGCAGTCATTATATTTCATCTATTAACCACTTTAGCACGACGATACAGCCATTCGAGATGCTGCTTTCTCGTGCTTTGTGGAAGACAGACTTAAGATGTTTGTGAAGGCAGCTGGTCAGAGTGCAGAGAAGCCACTGTTGCTGAGCTGCCCAGCCTCAGCTGACCCATCTACAACACAACCCCCACACCTGAGGCTCAGAGAACATCACTGGAGGGGCAGAAAGGCTATTAGAGCCAGAGGACCAAGAAGTGTGCTGTAAGATTGTGTCTCCTAGAAATAACTGGAAAGATACACCTATGAAACCTCAACCATACTGCTGCCTGAGCAGTGGCAGCTCTGACAGGCAACGAGCTAACATGGGAGGAACGAATCTCTTAGGCTCTCATTTGATACAATGAGCTTCAGGCATCTAACCACAGACACAGGGAGACTCAGCTTCCTTCAGGGATGAGCCCCTAACTGGTTATCAGACACCAAGTGCCAAGTCCTGAAAAGATATACATTCAAACACAGTGGAAGGAATCTGCAGATTATGGTTATGCGTTTGCACAGTTATGTATGCAACAATAATAATTTAGGAAGGCGAATTCGAGAAGGAGGGGAGGGGAGCATAAGAAGAGTTGGAGGGAGGGGATGGGAGAATGAAATGGACTCACATTTTAATTTCAAAATTTGCAAATTTAAAAGTTAGTTGAAAAGGAAGCTTGTGAAGAAGGGGACTGGACAGTCTTTGGATGTTAAAGAATTTGTTCTTCTATTTATTTTCAAGGGATCGCCACTGGCTTTCAAATATTCTCCAATACTGTTATCAAGTAATACAATTTCTTGATAGACAGAGTTGTTCCAAAGCCCTCTTAGTTATGCAAATTCTATTTTTAGAACACCAGTAATGGTAACAATGGCAGCAGCAGTAAAGGAGAAATAATCGTGACTCATTCTCAACTGAAAGTTTGAGGTTCAGATGTAAGCCGAGACTCAATACCATATCTCCAAATAGATATGTACTCCCCAATCTCCTGGATCACGCAGTTGGAGCTGGGAGCAGGTTTCTTAGAACAGTTGTTCTCACAGATTGAGCTGAGGCTGTCCACACAAGGCAGGGGGTGGGGGGGTTAGCCACAGGCCACAGGCGGGGCTGCTCACACTAATTGCTTCTCTGGCTCTCTTGAATTTTCTGCTCCAATTTATTTGATATTTATTTTATGCAAAATTATGCTCAGAAAATTTGCTTTCCCAATAGGTTTCTGATTTTACTTAACCACTTTTCCTGTGTTTTGGATAACTGCAAACGTCTCTTTTGCTTTTTAAAGATTATCCATACAATAGCCTTTTATTGTAAAGAAAAATAATCAATAAAACATAGGTGTGTGAAATAAAACAAGTTCAGAGACAATCACTATAGCATACAGTCATTAACTTAACTAAATTATTCTTCTAAAAAAGGAGGCCCTCAGTGGCACAAGGACTACAGTCACAGAGGGCGACTAGAAACTCGCCAGGATGACCCCAAACTCACAGGCGTGGTTTGCTGCTACAACTTCATGAGCTGCTAGAATTACAGCATGTGTTAGACCAAGTCCAGATAATATTCTTAAACATACATGAGCATACAGCGTCATTTATCACTGTTTCACGAATGGCAATATTTCAAAAAACACTTCTACTCATATAAATAAATAGAACTCTATAACATTAAAATGAATATATTTTCTGGATAAAAAACTGACACATTCTCATGCAAAAATTGTACTTGTAATAAGAAAGAAACATTTTCACATGGAACTACTATGCCAGGAGCCCAGCCAGTAGTAATTTTGTGGGTGTTCTTTTAAAATGTTTTTAAATTACATTTATTTACTTGGAGGGGGCGTTCTCCTGCCATGGCACATGGGTAGAGGTCAGAGGACAGGACAGCTTTGGAGATGCTGGCTCTCTTCATCTATCATGGAGTTACTGGGAGCCGAACTCAGGTCATCATGCCTAATAGCAAGCACCTTTGCCTGTGCAGTCATATTACTAGCAGCCATCATACTAGCCGCCATTTCACTAGCCGTCATCTTACTAGCCATTCGTGCACATTTCTCAGTTTGACTACAGAACAACCCCACTTATAAAGACACACATAACAAGTCTGATATTAAGTCTTAGTAATCTTGTCTTCCCTACTTTTTAATGCTTTCCTAGGGTTAACAAAATTAAGAAGCTGTTCAATTGTCAATTTCTCTAATCCCTTCATATACAAATGTGCTTCTAAAATCTACAGTCTGAGAATTTTATGCAAAATTTTTCAGCCTTACTTGATAACAGAATTTTGATATTTAAAGAAGTATCTTTTAAACGTTAGTAGTTTTTGAGCTGTATTTAGAATTACTAATGCAGACTGATATCACAAAGCTTAAAGCACTTTAAATTACTATAATTCACTTACTTACTTGCCAACTGCTTGGTATTTATATGAAGCTTACCATCACAGGTAATGTTGAAACAGATTTATGTGTGTAAGGATGTTTTTCTTCATGACAAATTGCCTATGGACTGACCACCAGCTCTATCCTTAGATTGCGTTCATGGCTTCTCTAGCGACTCACTTCAGCAATCAGAACAGTGGCATTATCTTCAGCAGTGTTGAAACCAACATTGGAAACTTCTTCGATGTCATGACTGGTAGATTTGGGGCCCCCGTATCAGGTGAGATGCAAAGTCAATGGATGAAGCCATTGTAAAGAGAAAGCAGGCAGGAGGGAGAGGAGGACGACGAGGAGGTGGGATGAGAGGGAGAAGGACCTGGGAAGAAGAAAGGCAGGAAGGGAAGGAGAAAATGGATGAAAGGAAGAGAGGGGTGGAAGGAGGAGAGGGAGGAAGGGGAAGTAGGAAGGAGGGAGGAAAGAAAAGAGGAAGGGAAGCAAGCAGCTCATATAGTCTTCCAAATGCCAGGTAAACCTATTAAAATCTGAATGGAGAGAAAAGAACCAAAACAATGACTATGACTACAAAGATTATTTATTTAGATGGAACCAAGTAATCCAGAGAGAGCCCAGTCACATCCGATTTTTAAAGACCCCAGAACATAATTCTCAGAGTTTAACTGTGTGGTAACTGTATTCCTTTGTCATTACATCAAAGAAGGCTTTACCTATTTTAATATTAAAAATTGAGTGAAAATGCAAAAAAATTAGTTTATAAAATTATATTTAATCCTATTACATAAAAGCTAGCATACTCTATATTCTGATTATAGTTTGTTTTATTTAAAGAAAGACTTACCAAATATTTTAAAAATCTTTCCATGTGGTGACTTTTTTAAAAACAAGTCTTTGAAATGTCTGGACAGCTGACTGATTAAAAAGCAAAGCTAAACAAACTGAAACCCCACTGTTTAATTCTTTTTAACTTTGAAGTTATTTAGACTTATAAAAGTTACAAAAAGTTGCCAAATTTTCACACTCACTTTAGTCTGTTTCCTCCGATGTTTAGATTTAAGGTAACTAAACTCTGATTACCAAAATAAATAAATCCACTGGGCACAACACTGCCACTGATTTGGGAATTTATTCAGGATCCATTGGTATTGTGGTTTGAATGTGAAATGCTCACCATAGACTTGTATGTTTGGATACTGGGTCCCCACCAGTGGCCGTTTTGGAAGGCGGTGGGACCTTTAGGAGGTTGGTCTTGCTGAGGGAAGAGGCCCACTAAGGACAGGTCTAGCTTCACTTCCTATATGTTCTATGCTTTCTTACTATGGAGGCAATGTACATCTGCCTCATGCTTTTGACAACTAGCTTTACAAACAGTAATGTATGGTATCTTCTCCTAAGCTGTAAGCCAAAGTAAGTCCCCCTGTTAAGCTGCTTCTTGTCAAGTGTTAGTTAAAAGCAATGAGAAAAGATATACAGAAAATTGGTATGGTTCGGAAGGGTAGCCATTACTGCAATCAGCCTGACTTCATGATTCTCGAGCACTTGGAGCTTTCTTGTAGGACTGTGGAAGAGTTTGGAATTGCAAGTCACAAAAGTCCTAGAATGATGTCAGTGGGACTCAGTGGGGCTTCCTGGTGGCAGTTTGGAAGGCCAGAATGCTCGCAAGAACGTAGAGCTAAAGAGGGAGCTAACAGGGGAGCTAAAGAGGTTCTTGGTCCAATACTGCCACTTGGAGAAGTGTTTCCCAGGGTCAGCCTCAAAGGCACATAAAGGCTACAATGGCTGTGGTGCAAGGTGGGCCAGCCTACACTTTGATGGGGCAGTAGAAGTTGGGAGCATTATTCTCATGGCTTTTCCCCACCAGACATTAAAGAAATGAGAGTGAAGGGGTTGTGAAATGTTCTGTGGTCTGATGCCAAGGGTATATAGAAGGCCACTGAAGTCATATAATGTGTTCAGGACCAGGGCTCCTACAAGGAGGATTCGATAGACCATTTCTTGAGGCTATGGAAGTGCAACTCATTGCAACAGTCCCTCGAACGTTGGAGATGCTGGACTCGCTACATAAGTTGGGGTTCTCCAGCAAGGAGAGCTCCAGGCATAGAGTGGATCTGCTCTAAGAGAGGAGCCATGTATTCTGTAAGCAGCAGAACTGGAAGGGTGGAGCAGCCAAAGCCCTTCGGAACCAGACAGTTCTACCACAGACCCCAGATCCCAGACTGGGGAGGGGGGGAGCTGTAGGACATTCTGGCGCTCGCCCTAGTAGGGTTTGGTTTTGCTTCCATTCCTCCCTTTTAGAATGGAAATATTTACTCTGTGCCATATGCTGCAAGTATGTCATTTGGTTTTGACCTGTGCAGAGACTCGGTTAAGAGAATACCTTGATTCTTAGACGATGCTGTATACTTGTGACCAGAATTGGGACATAAAAGACAGTGGAGGCTTTAAAAATGGAAGTGAATGAATTTTGTATTGTGAGACAGCCATGAGACTGTGAAGGCCTGTAGCAGACTGTGTAGGGTGAACATAAAATGTCTCCTGTAAGGTCATGTTTGGACACTTGGTCCTCAGATGGTGGCACTGTTTTGCAAAGCTATGAAGCCTTTGGGTAGGAGCCTTATTAGAGGAAGTAGGTCACTGCCGCAGGCATAGAGGTTTGGTCTGGCTCCACGTCCTGTCTGTTTTCTGCTTTCTGGCTACAGAGGCACTAAGTCACATGACATGCTGGTGATGTCATACCTTCTATACCACGATAGAATGCAGCCCTTTTTTTAACATGTAAGTCAAAATTAACCTTTCCTTCCTTGAATTGCTCCTTGTCAGGTATTTGGTCACACCTACTGGGAAAATAATATAATCAGAATTTCCCGATGTCCCTGTTTTCAGTTCCTTGTCTTGTCTGATCTTTCTCCCACGGGCTCTTGAATTCTATTTTATAACAATGCCATGTGTATATTTACGACTCAGGATGATGAAGCTTTTGGTGACATCATCCATGTAGTATGTGGCAACATCTCCTTTCAGTACTAGTCATCCGTTGGGTAGTTCTTGCTGTTGTTTCTATTTTTGAGAAGTAGCTGACTCCTGAATGAACTGGCTCCTCCTAGATCAGCTATTCGCAGGGGGAGGAGCCCATGCAACTTTGAACATGTGGCATTTCAGTGCCTCCTCTTGTTGCCAGGGGACTGATTCTTTTTTTTTTCCTTTGTATTTATTTTTCTCTCATACAATAAATCCCGACCACTGTTTTCCTCTCTTTCTCCTCGCCCCTCCCAGTACCCCCAACCCTCCACCTGCCCCCTCATCCAGATCCACTTTTCCTTCAGAAATGAGCAGGCCTCCCAGGGATATCAACCGAACACTGCATAACAAATTCTTAAGTGGGGCTCCTCTACGTGCTTCTCCTTTGAGACCACAGTTCCTCTGCCTCTGCATTCTTCCAGAGGAAGACTTCTGAACCAGTTTTGAAGTTCCCCAGCTTTCAGGAGCCTGACAAATCCTGACATCTACATCCTAATTGCCACAGAAACACTTTAGCATCCTATATTTCTTTCCCAGCAAACTGCCTGTGTAGGCTTGATCCCAGGACCATTCCTTCAGCACTTGAGTGTGTCCTGTTTCCATCAGGGAGGAGTTGAGCTCTTAACTCCACCAGGTCTCAGAAGCCCTGCCCAGCCTCCTGCTGCCTCTACAGAGCTGAACTATATTGATTTTCTTCAGTGTTCTAGCTTTGCATAAATTTGACAGTTTTCTAGTTTCTGCCTTTCTGCTTTCTTTCTTCCCCTCCAGGGTATAAAATAAAAATATTCTAATGAATGAAGTGTCTGTGTTAAGCTTGCACACATGCTTTTAACGTTTATTCTATTGGTTTATTCTATTCCACTGAAGTGAGACATGGCCTACGGCATGTGACTACAGAGATAACTGCAATAACATCAGTGTTAATTTTTACGATTTTTTTTTTTGCTCTGAGGGCTTTAATTTTCCTCTAACAATTTTTGCAAATCATGATCTATGCCACAGATAAGTGCCTGGCCATCCTGGGTTAATAATCTCACTGAGTTTAGTGATGTGATAATCAAAGCATAAGGATTAAAGGCTTTTGGAGCTCCCTTGGTTGGACACCATCCTGATGGTAACAGTTGATTCCTTAAACGGACTGCTTTGTTTCTTAGTCTCACTAGTGATTACCAACTGATGGCCATCTTTCTCATTTTTAAGATCAGTAAGACAGAGAAAGCTGATATTTGCAGTTGCAACCACACAAGGCCTGGAACCCAGAGCACAAAGGTGGCCCCTCCCCTTTCTTGGCAGAGAAAGCCCCATGCTCACGTAATACAGGTTCACTTCTGCCATTCTAAGAGTTTCATTGTTTGCTGTCTGGTTTCTTAATCTGCTCTTTCTAAAGTGTTTCTGCAATCTATTTTTATTTATAGCATCATTTTAAAGAAGGAAGACTAATGTATTTTGATGTCATTTTGATTATAAATCTATTTTCTGGAAGTATTGAAAGTTGTTATGTGTGTATGGAATTAAATCTTATAAAATATAGAGCACTCAACACCTACAAAGACAGTTTTCATCTGTCTTTTCCTTTCATCTATGACCCAATCTCTAGGTATACAAATGGACATCACTGATTGCCATCAAATATACATCCCTGGCACTTCACAAAGCATAATTATTCTTCTACAACTTGGGTCAACATCAGAGGAAGAATTATGACAGCCTTAAGAGCTGAAATCTTCATAGAAAGCAACTAGATATTTGAGACGAAATAGGAATGGCCCATTGCTCCTTTAGTTTTCTTTTGTAGATATTTCTAGGGGTTTCTCTTGTATACCCAGTAGTTCAAAAACTGTAACATGGAAATCAGTAAGAATATACCTTTAGTAACAAAGTGTTGTGGCTGAGTTAAAGTTGGATACTTTCCTTTGCACATCACTTGACTGATTTATAACAGCCACGTGAGAAGTTTCCTGAACTGTTTCTTTAGAACTATGAAACATTTACTCTGTGCTCCAATATTTCATTACCTTGGCCAACATTTGTGGGGTGTAGCAATGTCATGTTTGACTCATTAGATTAATAACTTTTAAAATCTTACTAAGTATAAACAGGAAATACATTAGGAAAGCTCAAAATAAAGCACGTTTAAGGCGAGCAGATGAGAGAGGATGGTCATACAAACAGGCCATGAAGAAACTACACAATACCCAGAAAATAACGAAGCCGGGTGTGAGATCACGTGACTTACCATCTATGTATGGGTGAATGAGTGAATCCTTGCCCTTTCCAGGTGTGTATTTCTTCACCTTCAGCATGATGAAGCATGAGGACGTGGAGGAAGTGTATGTGTACCTTATGCACAATGGTAACACGGTGTTCAGCATGTACAGGTACGGGATGGTTTCTATTACAGATCTCTCAGATGCTGCTGTAACTTGAACAGGGAAAGTCTTACAGACAGGGAAGAGTTTAGGAATCAACAGCCTAATGCAGCAGTTTTGTTCTTCATGAGAGCCCCTGTATTAGGTCAGATTTTCACCTTGTTCCCCACCTCAGCTAACCAACCCAGGAGCAGTAAGAAACCAGTGCAGTCAGTGTGTAGGAGGGCAGTCCCTATTTTTCTCATCTCTGTGACCAAGGACCCAGGAAGAAGTGACTTAAGGGAGGATCTACTTTTGTCTGATAGATTAGATTGAGAGGATTCGGCCTGGCACAGCCTGGAAGGTATGAACGAGTTCCTTGTTGGATGTGCATGTGGTACAGCTCCTCATGTCTCAGTGGACCAGGGATGGGGAAAATCAAGTAGGAAGGATCGAGGGGTGATGTGCACTCAAGAGAGCACTGTTTTAACCTTACTTCAACTAGGCTCTGCCATCTAAGGATTCCACAACCCCGCCTCCCAATAAAAAAGAAATTCTACCAGCTGGGGACCAAGTGTTCAAACACAGGAGCTGGTGGGAGACATTTTCCATCAGAACCATAAGAAGGAGAGAATGAATTCCTGTGAACATCTAACCTGCTCCAAGTCCTTGATTTCCAAATATCCATCTAGTTCTTCCTCCTCCCTGTCATAGGACACACTTCTCTGTCTTGGTCTCCGTGGGAGATGATCCTAAACCAGTTCAACACTAGAACTCAGAGATGAGTAGTCTTTTTCATACATCAAGTCCTCATCTGGGTTTCTCTCTGGCTTCTGATTCTATCCTTTGGGGGAATACTTCCTCTTTACCTTTCTCCGAGGCCACATCCAAAGTGGTGTGGTAAGTTTTAGGGATTTTTTTTTCATGTTCCACTTCCTGCTGGTGTAGCTGAGAACTAAGTCAAATATCCCAAGTCTTTATAACAAGACTGGGTCTTCAGCAGCAGTTTCCTTAGACACAGACACACATGGCTTTTGCTCGGCTTGCTCCCAGTCAGTGACGCGTGTTGGTGGATCACATCCAGTACACTTTTGGACCATTTTTAGCCTGTTACTCATGTGGCCTGTTGTTTGCCCTTTTCTAAATATAGTTACCATTACCAAAGACATTTTACAATAGTAGATTTGGTTAGAAAGGCAACATTCTCTATTTATGAGATACAGAAGAATGTGGCTCTGAATGAAAGTTCCTAATGGGAACACATCGCCAGTTCTATCCCTGCTCTTCCAGGTATAAAAGTACTTGGTTTTATTATTCAGCCTTGTTAGGGCCCCGGTTGTTTACATTCTGTCTCTCAAGCATGTTATTATTCTCCAAACTCATCTTCTCAGGAAACGTCTTCTAAAAGCTGCAAAGAGTATTTGCCTCTTTGGAATACTTTGTCTTAGGTGGCGTGTGTATACCACGTAGTCTGTGTCACTATATTCTTTTCAAATATCTTCTAAGCATAACATGATGTCTTAGTCACTGTTCTATCACTGTGAAGAGACACCACGACCAAGACATCTTATATAACAAAGCATTTAGTTCGGGCCTTCCTTGCCATTTCAGAGGCTAAGTTCCTGGAGGTCATAGTGGGGGGCGTGGCAGCAGGCAGGCAAGCATGTCCCTGAAGCAGTGACTGAGACCTAACAACATCCTGTCCACAAGTATGCAGGAGTGGGGGAAAGAATGAGACTGGTACAGGCTTTAGAAACCTCAAAACCGTCCCTCTGTGACACATCACCAACACGGCTATATCTCTCAAACAGTCCATCAACTAGGAATAGGCATTCAAATATATGAACCTATGGGGGCCATTCTCATTCAAGCCACCACACACTAGTCTTTATCTTTCTAGCTCACAACATTTAATTCCACGTTGCCTACTGCCTGGCTGTGAGCAAATGTAATATATTTTCATTATAACTGTTGACAGAATCTTTGTTGAATATCAGAATCCAGATTTGCAAGAAGGAAATAAATTATCATAATAAAGACTCTGTGTGAAGGTTCAAAGATAGTAGAGCTTTCCTTCTTCCTCATTTAACAGTTCACAGAGGCTTGATAAGATATTACTGGGTTCAAGGGCTTCCCCTTCCCCTGGTGCCACAACAAGGCTATTCTCTGCTACATATGCAGTTGGAGCCCTGGGTCAGTCCATGTATAGTCTTTGGTAGTGGTTTAGTCCCTGGAAGGTCTGGTTGAACCCCCAGTGCAGGGGAATATGGGGGGGCAGTAAGGGGGAATAGATGGGGGATACTCATATGGGGGGGGGGGGGGGTGGGGGGCTTATGGACAGGAAACCGGGAAAGGGTATAACATTTGAAATGTAAGTAAAGAAATATATCTAATAAAAAATGTAAATTAAAAAATTAAATGTAAATAAATAAAATAACCAATAAAAATGCAAGTTACAAACTAAAAAAAAAAAAAGATATTCCTGGGTATATGGTCCCAGTCTGAACAGAGGTAAGAGAGCTAGCTCTCTTCTACATAGAACCCAGATGTTTATGAATGGCTTTCAAGCCTATTATAGTAATTGTTGGTAATTGAGAGGCAAGGGAAAGGAAAGAAGAAGGAAGGTTTTATTGGACAGTTCTAGGAGTGCATGTCATTTCAAGAACACAGGACTACACTTACAGCACAGGGGAAGATACAGACAGGAAGTTCTCAGGACGGGCATTTGCACTGCAAAGATTAACTAGTGTGTCCCTCTTTCTCCTCCCAGCTATGAAACAAAGGGAAAATCAGATACATCCAGCAACCATGCAGTGCTGAAGTTGGCCAAAGGAGATGAGGTCTGGCTGAGAATGGGCAACGGCGCCCTCCATGGGGACCACCAGCGCTTTTCTACCTTCGCAGGCTTTCTGCTTTTTGAAACTAAGTGACGAGGAAGTCAGGATAGCTCCACGCTGAGGGCCATTTGTAGCTGAGCTAGGGTTGTTAGGATCTGAGGGATATTGGAGTTGGGCTTCTCTATGGAGTACTTAACTGTTACATTGGTCACACTGCTACTCATTCTAATGGCATACCAATTATGTTGGATACTTTAGGGCCTAGGAAGAATAGACCACAAGGTAATATTCCCAGATGACCTTGGGAAATACTCGGCATTTTTGTCACTCTTTACATCTAAAGGGATCGCCACCTGATACAGGTTGGAAATAAGCGTTCACCTCAAAGAATGCATTTGCAAAGAGTTTTGGTGCTCTGTTTAAATGTAGTGGTGGCTCTGGAGTCAGCCAAGTTTGAGCTCGCTGTTCTTCATAATATTTCAGAGACTAGCCTGACTGGGACAGGGCTAGGGCAAGAATAAGAGTACTTACTTACATAGGAGAGACACTTCTGAAGTCTAGACTGGGAAATAGCATTTGCTTTTGTGGGTTTTATTCTTATATTCATTAATAAAATACATCTAGTCATTTCAGAGAACCTTTAAATAGTACAATTGTTTACGGTGCTCAGAAATAATTGGCTCCTTTTTTAAAAAACAAACAAACAAAAAAATCCCATGTAGATAATATTGAGCTCTACTGGCTTAGACTTTCAGATAAAAATTTTTCTCAACATTTGGCTTGCCACACCTTCTCTTTGCCGTTGCATTACTGGGGCTGTGGTAGAGATCTCTTGACTCTGCACAACCTGTTGAGGTAAGATTAAGTTGATATAGTATAGATGTTATCATTTTTTTTTTAAATTTGGGAATTATCCCCAAGTTTTTATATACACCATGTTATGTTGAATGGGCTGTAAACTTATTAAATACTGGCAGACAAATGGATACAAAATATAAGTGTATTCCATGTATGAGATCCATAATAATGTCTTAAATGTTTTCAATAAAAGTGATATTATTTTCTCTAGATCATACTTGACTAACGTTCACAAATCAACTTTAATATGCCACAGTGTTATAGAAGGTACTAGTTGGTTTTTGCCTAACTTTCCCCACCCCAGAATCTACAAAGAAAAAGGATTAAATTTTCTACCAAAACACCATTATAGAATGTGCCATAATGGGGTTGGGGATTTAACTCAGGGGTAGAGCCCTTTCCTAGGGAGGGCAAGGCCCTGGGTTGGACCCCCACCCCCGGAAAAAAAAAACCAAAAAAAAAAAAAAAAAAAAAAAGTAAATATACACAAACACAGCCATAAGTTGACACAGATAGTAACATATACACAAACACAGACACATACACACATAACACAGACAGACAGACACACACACACATACACATACAAGGACACACACACACACACACATAACACAGACAGACAGACACACATACACACAAGGACACACACACAGACACACATAACACAGACAGACACACACACAAGACACACACACACACACACACACACACACACACACACACACACACACACACACAGTGCTGAGGCTCAAACTCCTAAGGCCTTGTACATGCTAGGCATAAGCTCTTCCATTGAGCTACATTCCCAGTACCCAAGTTTGTTTCATTGAAGAAATTGCAATGTATTTACCCTGATGTTAAATCATATATAAAACTCACCAGGGAAATTCTTATCTGAAAAATAGCATATAATCAATTCTCTTTAGTGAGTCCTTGGTTTATCTTCCACAGCAATTTAAACGTATGCATAGGCTTTTGAACCACAGATTTCCTTCAATTTATCACCCTCCAGCTAAAGGTAATGAAAGTGAAGTAAGTCCTATTCGTTGGCTTCCGTGTTTAGTCCAACCTTTGACCTTATCCTTTTTATCCACAAATGTGTTTAAAGCCTTCCTAAGTCTGCATATACCACAAACATCTCACCTAAGTGCAAAGGATATTTGGTGTTATATAATAACCAAGGAGATATCATATCTGAAGCCTATCCCCTATCAAGTGTCCTGGAGGAAGATTCTGTCGCAGATAAAAGTGTAGCAAGAAAAATTGCATAAGCATATGTGGAAATAAACACACGTTTGATGGTTATATGTTTTAAAAAATGTTCTTAATAATTACAAAGGTCATACACTGACTGTCATGTGGATAATGCAGAGTGAAATATTTTCCTGGCAGCCATACAACTCAGAGACACAGAAGACACATAAACAGCGAGGTCACTTGTCTGCACAAGAACCCACTTGCAATTATGCTCCACCTTCAATCATTTAAGACGACACTGATGAGAGGGTCCCTTCTCAGACCTGGGTATCTCTGAATGGATGGTCTTCATCATACACCCACAATCTTCTTTTTCATTATTTATTCACTTTATATCCCAATATCAGCACACCCCATCCGAGTCCCCCCTCACACAGCTCCCTCCCTCCCCCATTTTCCCTTCCTTTGTCCTCTAAGAAGGGTGAGTTCACCTGCCACCTTGCCCCCCAGATATCTCCTCACCCTGGCATATCAAGTCACTACAGGACTAGGCACTTCCTTTCCCATTGAGGCCAGACAGTTAGGGGAATGGAGTCCACAGGAAGGCGAAAGATTCAGGGACAGCCCCTGATCCAGTTGGGGGCCGGCATGAAGACCAAGCTACACATATGCTACACACACACACACGGGGCCTAGGTCCAGCCCATGATTGCTCTTAGGTTGGTGCCTCAGAGACCAGGTTAGTTGACTCTAATGGTCTTTCTATGGATTCCCTATCCTCTTTGGGTCCCTCAATCCTTCCCCCAATTTTTCCACAATACTCCCACAAGGTCATCTAATGTTTGGCTGTGAGTCTTTACATCTGTTTCCATCGGCTTCTGGGTGAAGACTCTCAGAGGACAGTTACTCTAAGTTCCTGTCTGCAAGCATAACAGAGTATCATTAACAGCGTCAGGGATTGGTTCTGGCCCAGGGGATGGGTCTCAGTTTGGGCCAGTCATTGTTTGCCTATTTCTTCTGCCTCTGCTCCATCTTTGTCCCTGTATATCTTGAAGGCAGGACACAATTTGGGTCAAAGATTTTGTGGGTTGGTTGTTCTTATCCTTCTACTGGGAGTCCTGCCTGGCTGCAGGAAATGGCTGCTTCAGCTCTGTCTCTCCCACTGCTAGGAGTCTCAGCCAGAGTCTCCCTCATAGACTTTTTTTGGTCTCCCCCTTTCCCAGGTCTCTGGCACAATCTAGAGTGCACCCCCTTCGTACCCACCCACCACCTATTTCCCGTGCTTTCACTATACCTGATCCCCATGCCCCATGTCCCCTCCATCCCTTCTCCCACCAAGGTCTCTCCTTCCGTCCCGTATCTATTTTTTTCCCCTTTTGAGAAAGGTTCAAGCATTTTCCCTTGGCCCTGCTGTTATTTGGCTTCTTTGGGTCTGTTGATTGCAGTGTGGTTATCTCGTACTTTATGGCTAATATCCACTTATAAGTGAGTGCATGCCAAGCATGTCTTTTTGGGTCTAGGTTACCTCACTCAGGATATTTTCTAGTTCTCTCCATTTGCCTGTGAAATTCATGAAGTCCTTGTTTTTAATAGCTGAGTAGTATTCCATTGTGTAAATGAACCACATTTTCTTTATCCATTCTTTGGTTGAGGGACATTTGGTTGTTTCTACTTTCTGGCTATTATGAATAAAGCTGCTATCAGCATAGTTGAGCAAATTCCTTGTGGGATGGTGAAACACCTTTTGGGGATATGCCCAGGAGTGATATAGCTTGGTCTTGAGGTAAAACTATTTCCAATTTTCTGAGAAACTCCACATTTCTTTCTAGAGTGGTTGTACAAGTTTGCACTCCCATCAGCAGTGGAAGAGTGTTCCTTTTCTTCCACATCCTCGCCAGCATGTGCTGTCCCCTGAGTTGTTTTCCTAGCCATTCTGATGGGTGTAAGATAGAATCTCAGAGTTGTTTTGATTTGCATTTCCCTGAGAACTAAAGATGTCAAACAGTTCTTTAAGTCCTTCTCGGTCATTAGAGATTTCATTGTTGAGAATTCTGTTTAGCTCTGTGTCTCGTTTTTTAATTGGGTTACTTATCTTATTGGTGTCTATCTTCTTGAGGTATTTATATATTTTGGATATTAGCCCTCTGTCAGATGTAGGATTGGTGAAGATCCTTTTCCACTCTGTAGACCGCTGTTTTGTCTATTGGCAGTGGTCTTTGCCTTACAGAAGCTTTGCAGTTTCACAACTTTCCCAACAGCCACAAGTAATATGTCTTTATACTTAACCAAGCAAATGAAAGACCTGTATGACAAGAACTTCAAGTCTCTGATGAAAGAAACAGAGAAGATGTCAAAATATGGAAAGGTGTGTCATGCTCATGCATCAGTAGTGTTAACATAGTAAAAGTGGTCATCTTAGTCTCACAAGTAGTTGGGATTACAGACTGACACAATCAAGAATGATTTTTTTTTATTTTTTTATTTTGACCTTAAAACAGTTTGGTTCAATGCAATTCCCATCAAAATCCCAGCACAATACACAGAGCATGAAAGAACAATTTTCAACTTCATGTGGAAAAACAGATAATTCAGGATAGCTAAAACAATCCTGTACAATAAAAGAACTTCTGGGGGTCTCAGCATCCTTGACTTCAAGCTGTACTACAGGGCAATGGTGATAAAAACTGCACAGTACTCGTATAGGCACAGACAGGTTGATCAATGGACTAGAGTAGAAGATGCTGAAATACACCCACACTTCCTACAAGACACTTGATTTTTGACAAAGAAGCCAAACCCATACAATGGGAAAAGTTGGTAGCAGTTTTGCTGTTCTGCTTCAAGGTGCATAGGTTAAAGTCACAACCCCTGAAAAGTGAGTGAATGCAATGGAAGAAACATTACATTTGTGCATGCACCTATAGGAAACATTATACAGATACACATTTGGAGGGAATAGAGTACCCACTAACCTAGTGTCTTAGAGGAAGATTTTCATTTATCTTTAGCTAAAACAGCAGCAAGAAAAAATTCATAACCATATATAGAAATACACACACACACACACACACACAAATACATTCTTCTGGGTTTGATCTAATGTATTAAGAGCATTGTCAGATGCTATTTGGGTCATTTGAAATAGCAAAAAAACCCTTGAGGTCAAATTAAACAAATACGCAAAAACAAACAAACAAACAACAACAACAACAAAAAAAAACCATTCCTGTTCGTGTAAGTCTGTAATTCCAGCTACTTGTGAGGCTGAGGCAGAAGGATCACAAGTTCCACATTGCCTAAGCAACTCGATTGAGATCCTGAGTCAAAGTACAAAGTACAAACAGGGCTTGAGATATATTCCAGGTGGTAAAGTGCTTGCTTAACACACGCAGGCTCTAGGTCCAATCCCCACTGACACACACACCCATGCACACATGCACACGCAGGCACACACACACACACACACACACACACAAACACATACATGCAAAGAAACCCCCCTCAAATTATGGGGATTATGTAGCCCAGGCTTGCTTTGAAATTTTGTATAGCCAAGGATGACATTGAATTCCTGATAGTTCTTTTTCCACTTCCCAAGGTCTGGGATAGCAGTGTGTGTACCAAAAGTTCCAGGTTTTGTTTGTTTGGTTTCTTTTTTTTTCAAATAATGCATTTTGGATATTCTTTGTTTAAAACATATCTGAACACAATTGCCTATGTAGTGTTTATATTATTGTTTCCTGATTAGCTTTTAGAAGACAGTTTGTGCCAGAGGAAAGATCCGAAGTGTTGAGACCTCCTATCAGTGTCTGCTTTGTCTGGGCCTCTGGGTAACTTGGTGCTCTGAGATGGTTTGTAAAGCATGATGCTGGCTAGGACCTGTGAGTCGTGTGACTATGATCCTGTATGTAAGCTCAAATCACATCTGTCTCATTGTTTTGTTTTGTTTTTCAGAAAATAGAAAGGAAGCAACTCTGATAAAATGTTAATGTCTCTATGTGGAAGTCAGCCATACCATTCCGTGCCATTTTCTTTTTCCTAAGAATTGGACAGAATGAGGCTTGAGCAAGGGTAGCCACTTGAGAAGCATCGGACACGCAGAGAGCATTAGGGACCACGCGGAAGTTATCTACCTCTAGCAGGAGGCACCTCATTCAGAGAGAGCACACAGACCACTTGACCCTGAAGTGTCTTAAAACTCAGTAGCTGGTTAAAAGTGTTTTGGCTACAACTATGTAGCATCCCGCCTTTGCTTTTATTATCTGCCTCACTTGTTCTGTTCAGTTTCCTAGAGCTTTTAAAAACTGCGTCTGGCCACCTATACACAAGCTCCATCCATTACTGAGAAGAAAAAAAAAAAAGACCTGTAAATGTGGGTGGGATATTTGTGATTATTTTGTTGTGCTTTAAAGGTTGAAAAAGGTTTCTAACTCAAAAATTGTAATTGTCTATAAAACTGACAGCTGACAAACCAAATTAGTTTCTAAAGTTCTCTCATTTAACCCAAGATTAATATTCTGATATTTCAGACTCTTCTAAATTATACGCGTGCACACCACCGGTGTTTTAAGTGCTGCTGGCCTCCATGCACGAACTTAGCAACTGATCTACACACCCTTGGCCCTTTCTCTTAAAACGAAGGGCATCTAGGAGAGGTTTCAAAGTGTTGCAGGATGGAAACTAGTTTTCAGGGCTGCAAGGGAGACACCCAGTGGACTACCACAGCTCAGCAAACGTCCTTGCCTCCTTTCTTTGGTCTAAGTAGTGAGGTGCTTGGGTACCTTTAGTCACGTACTGCGGGGTGAGAGTAAGGATTCAGGCCGCGCAGTGAGAGTGTCCGAAGAGGACCCGCACAACACGGGGTTGTCAAGGTCCAGGGTGCAACTCACGACCTAAACCGGAGACCAAAGGTCAGCAGCTAAACGACTAAGGTGGGCAGGAAGTGAGCAAGTGCGCAGCCTCCGGGGAGGTGGTGCGCAGGCGCATGAAGGGGGCGGAGGTGTGGGGAGGAGAGTGGGTGGAGGATGGGCGGAGGATGGGCAGAGGGAGGGCAGAGGGTGGGCGGCGGGGTGTGTACGATAAACTGCGGTCCGGCACCCGGCCGCTCAGTTGTCGCCGTAGGGTTGGCCATGGCGCTGCGTGGCGTCAGGGTTGTGGAGCTGGCAGGCCTGGCCCCAGGGCCGTTCTGCGGGATGATGCTGGCGGACTTCGGCGCCGAGGTGGTGCGCGTGGACAGGCTGGGCTCCGTGAACCACCCCAGTTACCTGGCTCGAGGCAAGCGCTCGCTGGCGCTGGACCTGAAGCGGTCTCCCGGAGCCGCGGTGTTGCGGCGCATGTGCGCACGCGCGGACGTGTTGCTGGAGCCCTTCCGTAGCGGTGAGCCCTGCCGCACTGCGAGATGACATTCTCTCCTGCCCGGTTACTCCAAGCTTCTCTGACTCCTTCTTAAGACTTTTAATCCCCCCCCAGCACTCTTTCATATTTGCCTTTATTAATTATTTGGGGAATATTGAACCGTATGAGAATCTAGTGCAAGAGACAGATTGAAAAACTTCAATTGAATGTAGCCACTGACCCTTTGATATGCAATGTGCCTCTGCACTAAAGCCAATGACAGACCATGGCTAACCTTTCCCCTAAATGGCTGGTATTCCCAAGCTCCATCTTCAAGATCACTTCCTTTACTTTGGGCCGTACGAAAACATTGTTTTAATGCTCTGTAGACAAACGACCAAATCATTAACAGAATCCGTTTTTTGAGCATTTGCATGCTTGGTGACATGCACTTCCAACTGTCACAAACCCTGAACCAAGTCTGAAGGCATTTCCTCCTGTATTAACTCAGAGCATTCACCCCGACCTGCTCCTTACTAATATTGTAAGCCAATAAGTTTGACAATGAAATGGGACAGGAGAGGGTCACCAGGCACATTTATATTTAACTCTCTTAGTTCTCCCAAGCATACCTGAGCACAGTGATGGTAACATTTAGGATTAAATCGCAATGTTAAAATGCTCCATTTGAAAATGAGCATGGGTCACTGTGGTTAAGTAGTTTCTCCAAGTGACTCTTAATTCTGACGACTTTCACCAAAATCACAACTAACAATGTTAGTATTACTTGGAAGTGTCTGTCCTTTAGTTTGCCCTGGAGTAGGAATTATTCCTGTCTGTGATTCATGCTCTCTGTAAAAACAAAACTGACAGGTAATTTCTCCACTGGTGAAATGAACCAGTTCAAGCCACACTAGATTATATTAAAGGCCGGGTTATTGGGAAACTGTTCTCTGGCAGGGGAGTTCACTGGTCCCAAGAACCAGGGAAGTTGCCAGGGGAAAGGGGGGATAGGAGACAGAGAGGAAAAGAGAGAAAGGGCAGAGAGAGAAGGAGGAGGAAGAAGAAGAAGGGGAGGAGGAGAAGAAAGGAACAGAAGGATGAGAACGAAGTGGAACAGAAGGAGTGGGGAGGAGGAGGAAGAGGAGGGAGTGCAAAATGTCTGAATTATATAGGGGAGAACCTCTTGGGGAAGGGCAGCCCAGGGCAGGGCTGGAAAGTTCAGAGTTGAGGATGGGGTATGCCAGGTAGGGACTGAGGGATGCTGGGAGGACCTGGAGCCAGGTCTGCTTTGATCTGTAAAATATCCACCTCAGTCCCTTGTCCCAGGACCAAACAAAAACAACAACAAAAGCCCACAAAACCATTGACTGCTTTCCTCTAAAGGTGTCATGGAGAAACTCCAGCTTGGGCCAGAGACTCTACGGCAGGACAATCCAAAGCTCATCTATGCCAGGCTGAGTGGATTTGGCCAGTCGGGAATTTTCTCCAAAGTAGCTGGCCATGACATCAACTATATGGCTTTGTCAGGTGTGTTGGAAAGGGTTTTCTAAAACAGTTTGGATTGGCTCCAAAATCAGAAGTTAACATTGATTAACAAGGGCTTTAAAATGTTTATTATTTCTCATTATGTGTATGTGTGTGGTTATATGCATGTGAATGCGTATGCCTCTAGAGACCAGTAAGAATGTTCTGGATCACCTGGAGCTGGAGCCACAACGGGTCGCAAACCTTCTATGTGGGTGCTGGGAACTGAGCTTGGGTCCTTTGCAAGAACCATACATACGCCGAGCCACTGAGACATCTTTCCAGGCCCAGCCTTGATTAACATGAATTTTTAAAAAGGCCAAGATGTCAATGCATATGGGAACTGGCAGAGAGAACATGGTTGTTGAAAACGGGTTGATTTGAGTTCCCGGGACTGCCGTACTTAAGCTCTATCCTCGCCCCGACCCATTTGAGTCACTAGTAACACTGATTTTCTGCAGTTGGGAACTTAGTCCTAAGGAAGCCCCTACTAGAGGTGAGAGACAAGGTAGGTTATATGATGGCTGGTCGCTCCACTTAGTGGGAAAGGTGGTTTAGTTTGATTCTGGTGTTCCTTCACCAGGAGTCATTTTGAGCCGCCGTTTCAGACATCTGTGAATACAGCTAAAAGCCCACGGTTTCAGGTTTTGCTACCACTCTGTTAGAATCTGTCCCTGAGTACGGGCTTTTGAATGGCCTGGCTGTTTTATGTCTAAGAACTGTGTGTTAGTGATGAAAGCAAACGTCCTGCCCTCTTTAAGGAGACACTGAAAAGTCGAGTATAAACCTTCCCAACTTGCCAAACTATAAAGCGGGCTTTCTATATATCTTTAAAACTTAATTCCACTTCCTTTTTACATATGATCATATTCTCATATCTCTTTTTAATAAAATCAAGTGCATTATACGGCTTTAAAGCCAGGAAACAATGGATAGTAATTACGTCTTCTTTAAAACTTAGTAATAAGTGAAGACTTTGATAAAATATTGAAAATGTTTTGGGAGATGTTCCTTTTTGGCCTTAATGTGGGGAGGATTCACTGTATCTCCCAGACTGGTCTGGAAATCTAAATCGGCTGAGTGCTGGGACTGCAGGTGTGAAAGGCCTTTTGTGAGTAGACTCAGCGGGTTCATAGTTTGAAGAGCATTGTGCCCTGTTTCCACTTAGGACAATGACTATAAAAATGGCTGTCCTCTGAGGCATTCTCGAGCTCACTTAAAAGGGGTGTTCAATTTGCTGTTCTCGGTGCAGGTGTCCTGTCAAAGATCGGCAGGAGCGGTGAGAACCCATACCCTCCCCTGAACCTCCTGGCCGACTTTGGTGGCGGTGGCCTCATGTGCACATTGGGCATTTTGCTGGCTCTCTTCGAACGCATGCGGTCTGGCCTAGGGCAGGTCATTGATGCGAACATGGTGAGTATCAGTTGGGGGTGGGGATGATAGGCTTGCCATTGTGTCTCAGTATCACGTGTGGTTGCCGCAAATCTTTCTGAGTAAGAGAGGCGAGGTCTTTCTGTGTAGCCCTGACTGTCCTGGAACTCATGGAGATCCACCTCCCTCCTCTTCCTGAACGTAGGGATTTAGGATATGCGCCAACATGTCTGGCAAAAGATAGTTCCTTTAAATCAGCCTCACCCTTTTGTGTGCACCAGAAGGCCACATTGAGCCACCTATGGGGCACTTTAAACTTTATTTATGTAGTGTGAGTGTGTAAGAACGTATCTGGAGGTCAGGACAGGTTTGAGGGTCATTACCCTTCTTTACCTTGTGGCTTCTGGGGACTCCGGTTGTCAGGAATGGCGGCATCCTCATCTGCCAAGCCATCGCTCTCAGCGTGTGCTAAAGAACTCACCTGATTCCTGGGCGGTGCTCAATATTTGTCTCCAAGTTGCCTTTTGTGATTGACCTAGAGCTGCTAAGTAATGATCCTTCAAAACTGAGCGTCGGGGTGGTTTTCAGCCAGTAGAACAGGTTCTCAGAGACGCTAAGGAAGGTGGGGCTTCCTGTTAGGACCTCCTGCTGCCTTTCTTCAGAGATGCCTCAGTTTCATGTGTTTCTCTGTGTGAACACTCATTTCCTCCGGCTGAATCCTTCCTGCATGTGATCTCTCCCTCCAGCCGAGGTGAATGTACTGTCTCCCCAGCCTTTGGCACAGGTAGGATTCACGGCTCCCACTGGATGCACGGAAACTGCAGATAATTCTAAACATTATGTTACTGTATCTTACCTAGATGTAGCTACGTACAAAATTTATAAATTAGACACAGTAAGAGATTAGCAACAATACTAAAAATAGAACAGTCTAAAATATGTACTGATAAAGTTTACCTACGGACTTTTCTAGTTAATATTTTCAGACTGTGGTTAATCCGAATTGTAGGTATCAGAAGGGAAAGTGCATATAAATGGAGAGACCTGTACATTGTCATGAAGCAGGGACACTCCCCTGAGGTCTCACAGCTCCATGGTAAGAGTTTGATCCAAGGCTGCCACATGAAGGCTTGCTGAGAGATCTTTGGAGGTCGAAAGGAAAATGGATTTGAGGGTGGTGAGACTAGCAGCAGAGAGACCAGTTAACTAGTGTTTGCTTAGCAAATGAGGGTACGTGTTAAAGCAGTTAATATTAGTGTAAGATTGATTAAAGGAATGCTAGGTGCAAATTTGGTACAGAGGGTTGCTGATGCCCTGGCAATGGGGAAAGAAGGAGGAACTGAGGCAGAGACAGATTTCTAACTTGTGAGCTAAGGGGTGGTGTCCCTGGTTCCCAGGGGCAGACTGATGAGGGAAGGGACAGCAGGAAGCAGCAGCGGGAGATTGACAGCTCGCTTCTTTCCTCCTTCCTCTGCAGTTTGCCAGCTCTGTAATCTGGGGGCGGGAGCAGGGGGTGGAGGTTACTTTACAACTGTGTCAAATTAGTAAAATGAATAATATGCCAATGTAACCTGTCAGAATTGTTAGGGAATTTAATTAGTCCATCATTGTGTAGTGTGTGAGCAGTGCCCCGAATTGGCCCTGTGAGGGTTTGTGATTGAGAGTCTCTCTTCCCAGAGTAAAAGGAATTCAGTCTTCATTTCAAACTTGAAGTAGCTTTTCAGTATCCAGGGAGAGTATTAAAGTTGGGACCAGTAACAGCTTTTGCAGTCATCTGGGAATAAACTGGGAGCCAGGTGACAGAATGCTAATGTGTAGGACTGAGTAGGAGAAGGAAGGGGGAGAGCAGTAAGCCTGGAACAAGAAGGGAAGCGTCGTGTCACCATGGAAATCAAGGCAACAAAAGGTCAAGAGAAGACACTTCTAATGGCCAGAGGGTCAGAGGCCTGTGGACACCCCAACATTGAGAATGTAAATTGCTATGGGCCACTGGGTCGCTTTACAAAGTTCTTCTCGAGCTAGACCTGCTCGCCTTGAGCCTTGGCCGGCTCTTTGCTTCTCACAGATGATGCTCAGCCTTGTGCTGTGCCTGTTTCTTGTCATGGGGCACAGCTCACCTTGCCCTTTTGGCCCCTCTCTGTAGTGTGTTTTGGGAGGTGTAGTGTGGGGTTTACCACTTAACCCCGGATCCTGGCCTAGACTGCACCACCTCGGGCGAGAAAGCAGCAGCAGTAGAAAGTTCACACTGTCCCACTAAGTGCAAGGCTCTGTGGCTCCCCTGTGCCTGCCTTCCTGTGAGCCACACAGCCTAAAGGAGACAGGCTCTCTCCGTTAGCTATTGGAAATCTGTAGGCTCCAGAGAGGAACGGTTTTCTAACAGTACCATAGCACAATTTGATCCAAAGCAAGGCCTTTGAACACCTTCCCTTCACTGCCCCCTTGTGGGCACAGTGTATGCCATCCAAAAGGGACCAACAAAGGACAAAGGCCTTGGGAGTTGTAAGGAATCATGGATTACTACGCATAATTGGTTCTTTATAGTTAAATGGAAGTAGAAAATGGTTTCACTTTTCATCAGGATGTATCTAATTAGACTCAGCTGATTGGTAGGCAACAGTGAGCTCCGAGTGTATGGGCGGGTTTGACCTTTCCTTAAGGGGTTCATGCTTACATTAGGGAACAGTCACTGTTGGCTAAGAACTCAAGTCAATGGGGTCACTAAACCTCATATGTCACTCCCTCTCCCTGTGGGCCCTTGCAGACACTGACTGACTGAGGCAAGGCAGGCGCCTTTCTGAGAGGCCAGTAGCTTCCTGCCATTTAGTAACAGAATCTGTGGTCCTGGCAGGCCAGAAATGAGACAGAACCTGTTTTCTCACAGTGCTGTCCCCTAAAAACTGGGGCCAAGGTAGCTTCGGGAAATGCCCATTTCGATGTGTCTGCTCTCTGTAGGGAGTAGTGCCCCTGACCTCTTGTTGAGAGTCACGTGCAGGCTGTTGGCCCACATGGTGACAGAGTTGGGAACCTGAGGCTGCTCTTGTCCAGTCGCTTGCACAGCATGTGGGTAAAAGAGTAAGAGAGATGTGTGCTGGGGTAGTCACTGCTAGGCCTCCAGACGAGGTGACAGTTGCTAGCCCTGGGTCTCTCTTTCTCTGGCCTCCTGTGATGTCGTGTTCCTCTTTATAATGAAGCTCAGCAGAAACAGTTTGTTTCTCCATCCCAGCCCTGGGGGGAGGCAGGCACAAGAGATCCCTGGGGTTTCCTGGATAGCCAGGCTAGGTTGATGAGTTCCAGGTTCAGTAGGAGACCGTCAGAAAGCAATTGACATTGACCTCTGACCCCTGTGTTCACTCACAAACAAAAGTAGAGAGAGGAATTCAGGGATCAGCCATGCACCTTTACCTGACTTCAGATCATCAACATGTCAGCATTTGAAAGGAAGACAAATGTAGTTCCTTTAAGTCCCGAAAGACTTCATGAATTGGAGAATGTACCCATGACATTCTCCCATAAACCTCCTCTACCTCAACTTGCAGAAATGTCAGAGAAACTGTATGACTAGATGTAGTTGTCACGGATGTAAAGCAGTTATGTAAAGGCGAGCCTCCCCTCCCCCGATGCTGCCTCCTCTCTCCTTACTTGAGCACTGCATCCACAGTGTTTCCTGCTTCTTCCAAGGTGGAAGGAACGGCGTACTTAAGTACTTTCCTGTGGAAAACTCAAGCCATGGGTCTGTGGGAACAGCCTCGAGGGCAAAACCTGTTAGATGGCGGGGCACCTTTCTACACAACCTACAAGACCGCAGATGGGGAGTTCATGGCCGTAGGTGCGATAGAACCCCAGTTCTACACACTGCTGCTTAAAGGTAAGTAACTTCTCCGAGTCTCGTGTCCTGCGCCGCTGCGAGCTCTTCGATCTTGACTCTGAGGCCTTTTGAACACCACGATGTCTTTTTTTGTTTATACACCATCTTTCCAGCTAATGTAACAATAGCTGTCAGCATATTGTGGGACATTTCATCTGTCTTTTAAATTGACAATTTTAATACTCTAAAAAATAACTCATTGGCAGTCTGTTTGGTGGGAAATCTGGTGCTTTGGTTGTGCATGACACGGATGGACGTTTACCCTGCTTTGTGTGCCCAGACCTTCCTTAATTTTCCCGAAGGAGGTGTGTCGGTTCTGCTGTCTCTTGTCCCCTCGTGGGCACCTCTGACGGTGGTATGGAATGGTGTGAAGCCACCTGAGCGCAGTAAGGTTCAGTTGGACAATGTCGTGACCCCTCGGTACCTTGGAAATTTACCTATCTTGTCTTCTTGTCTTCATGGCATACTGCTATACATAGAATTTTAGGATCTCATCTTTCCCCGTGACATAACTGGGCTAGGATTTTCTTGTTATGTGAAGTGTTTCAGTTTGAAGTCGGCACCACAGTTAATCCCGTGGTTTCAGATGCACTCTGAAGTAAAGCTGCCCACGGTAGCACAGGCCTGTAATCCCAGCAGCTCAGGAAGCAGAGACAGAGGGGTCTTCACGGGGCAGCATGAAGAATCCCAGGCTAGACTTGGCTACGTACGTAATGATTGCGGATGCTAGAGGGTAATGCTAAGCATCTTTTTCATTTGCTCTCCATCTTGTTTTGTAGGTCTTTTTTATTACTTAAAATTTACCATTTGAAAATTTTATAGAGTATATTTTGATCATATTCATTTCCTCTCTCAAGACCTCCCAGTTCTCCCCCCACCTCCCCTCCCACCCAACTTTATGTTCTTTCTGTCTCAAAACCAAATAAAACTAAACAAAACCCAAATAAGAGACCTATCCCAAAACAAGGCCAAACCATAAATTCACGCACGTGCGTGTACACACACACACACACACACACACACACACACACACATACACACACACACACACACGTTCATGCTGTGTTAAACAGCTACCTTCCTGGGCATGGGACCCACCTTGGGGTGTACATGATATTCTCACTGTCACCTCATTGGACAAAACTGATTTTTCCTTTCCCAGCACGTACTGGTTACAAATACCTTCTTGGTTAAAGGTGCGGTTTGTATTTACTTCCCACTCCCAGCGCTGGAATCCTGGCTGTGTATGCTGTTACAGTCTCTATGGGTCCACCTGTTCCTTTGTGTCTGGAAGATGCTGTTTCCCTGGCGTCATCTATCATCTCTGACTTTCACAGTCTTTCTGCATAGATCTTCAGCATAGATCCGCAAGCCTTGAGGGGAGGAATTTGATAAAGATACCCCATTTAGGGGAGAGTGCTCTGAGACAGTGGGAGCACTGTATGCACATCATTCAGCTGTGGGTCTCAGTGTTGACTTTCATCACCCCATAGTCCTACAGGCTGAGTTTTCCACAGGCAAGAACTTAAATGTCCTTCCTAACACCTTTGAAGAACAGAACACTTTAAGGATGCAGGTGCTTTAGAAGTAGGATTAATACCTATTTGGTGATTTCAATTGTGAAAAAAAAAAAAGGTGATACAGTATAGTTATCTTCCTACGTTAAAGTTTCAGTGTTTGGTAGCTTTTCAAATGCATTGTACATTGTATATACTTTTGTCATGGCTGCTTCTACAAACATCCCAAAGCATTTTATAATCACATATGTTAACTTTACTAACTCAAATATAGTTGATTAAACTGTAGGACAGGATCAGTTGCATAGATCGAGTATGATACATCCCTGCCCAACCTGAAATTATGTTTAGAGACTTACTTCACACTTCTGGACTTAACAGTGGTAGACAACCGCAAGTGGTTGGTGCAGAGTGTGTTGGCCACAGATCTCTGGGACCAGCAGGGATAGGATACACCATATTAGAGTGCATCATATAACAGCCATGGGTATATGTTATCTACAGAAAACGTATTTATATAGTTACATAAGTTTTAGTTTGTTGTTTCTTATCAACATTCACATTTCAAAGTGAAGTTATTTTTCTTGAGAATATTTTGTAGCCTAAACTGTTAAACGTAGCTTCTTTTGAGTTCTGGAAACTTATTTGAAAGTTATCTTAGTACATTTCCCCTTTCCTTTGCGCAGAAATTAGTACAAGTGCCTCCCAGTTATTTAGTGTCAGCCCAATTATTTCTTCTGAAGGCTATGTCGGTGACAGTTTTCACATTTCACCTTTGGTGAATTTTGAATTAATATCTAAGTACAGGGTGAGTTAGGATTTAATTCTTTTTTTTTTGCGTAGTTTGCTCAGTATTATTAATTAAAAAAACAGTTCTTCCTACATAGAATAATATTTGCATCCTTCTTGACTTCAGGTGACCATACAAGGACAGGTTTGTCTTAGGACTTTTCTTTTTCTCTCTTGCCAGTGCGAGGGATTGCTTGCAGGTCTCCCACATGAAGGAAAGGACCCTACCACTCAGCTGTAGCACCAGCCCTACTTTTAGACTTGCAGCTCTGTTATGTTGTCTGTCCTTATGTCACTGTGCCTTGCATATTGAAATACGTTTGAAATTGAGATGTGTGCGTGTTCTTCTTCAGCATTGTCTTGGCTGTTATAATTTCCTTGAATTTCTGTGTAAATTTTAGGATCAGTTTATCAATTTCAACAAATAAGGTGTCTGATTATTTTATTGTGCTTGTATGCTTGTGTGTACATTGTGTGTGTGTGTGTGTGCGTGTGCACATGCGTGGGCATTGGCACACCGTAGCACTTGTGTGGAGTTCAGAGGACAACTTTGGGGGCCATTTCTTGCTTTCCACCTTGCTACACAAGGTCTCTCTTGTTCTTCGCCAGTGTATATTCCAGATTGGCTGGCCCAAGAGCTCTTAGGGATTCTCTGTCCGTCTCCCATCTTACTGTAAGAGCTCTGGGGTTACAGACACATACTGCACCCCTGGCTTTTTGTGGGTTCTGTGGATGTGAAATCTGGTCTTCCTGCTTCAGTGACAACTCTATCCCACTGAGCCGTCTCTTTAGCTCACAGCTGAGACTGTGGTATACGTTCTTTGGACGTTCTTTGGAGTGTACACCTGATCTGGGGGTACCGTCCTAGCAGTACTGAGTGTCCCAGCCGCCTGCATGGGCTGCTTGCCTTCCTCCACTTACAGCTGTGACTTGATGATGCTCTGTGATTGGAATTCCTTCTGTCATGAGTGGTTTCTTACATGTGTGGATTAAGGTTTGTCATCAAGTTTTGGGACTTTTTAGATATTTCCTCAGCAATTTTCTTCTGACCTTTCTCTCCTGTCTTTTTATGACTCACTTAATGCGTTTGTAAATTTGATAGCGTCTTACATTGTCTATGTTTCTTTATTAATGTGACATTCTGTTCCTCAGTTTAGGTAGGTGAGTTCCCCTCAGGTTTATTTATAACGATTTCCTCAGCCCACTCTGGGCTCCTCACTCTGTGTACTCACGGACAATGAGAAATAATAGTTATTTGACAAACTTTCACCCCAGTGTGAGGCCCAAAAGTCTTTGCCTAGACATTGGCTACTTCAAAAGATCTTTGAGCTCTTAATTTGCTGAGGCATTTTGGAGGACTGTGGAATAATTTGCCAATTATTCCAAGAGAGAAGAATTTATTTTTTAGGACTATAGTCCTGTGTGCTGTGATCTATCCTGAGGCTTCATTCTTGGTAATGGTGATAGTCATGTGTCACATTAAAAATGTTATTTTAGGGGTTGGGGATTTAGCTCAGTGGTAGAGTGCTTGCCTAGGAAGCAAAGGCCCTGGGGGTCCCCAGCTCCGAAAAAAAAAATGTTATTTTAAAGTGTTCGGGAATGTTATACAAAGTGGGGGTTTTGTTAAATTGACTAGACAGATAATGACATCCTGAGGAAATTTCTTTTGAATGCCTTCTTAGGAAACAAATCAACTTCTGGAAGCTAGGTTGTAAAATGGAAAATGGAAAAGAGACCCCATTTTCTGAAATGTTAGTAAAAAGCTCTTGACCATGACAAGCTGGCTTTGAGCTGTGTCACAGTCACTGTTGACTCAAACTTCAAACTGATTCATGTTATTCTTGCCACCCATTTGCTATAGAAGCTCTGATACCATTGTCATAGTGGGCTCCTCATTGATTGTAGTCACTCCCTGAACAGAATAATAACTTAAGGCATTGCATTTCCCCACAGGACTTGGACTCGAGTCTGAGGAACTCCCCAGCCAGATGAGCATAGAAGATTGGCCAGAAATGAAGAAGAAATTTGCAGATGTGTTTGCAAAGAAGACTAAGGCAGAGTGGTGCCAGATCTTTGACGGGACAGACGCATGTGTGACCCCAGTGCTGACTCTTGAGGAGGCCCTCCACCACCAGCACAACAGAGAGCGGGGCTCCTTCATCACTGACGAGGAGCAGCATGCAAGCCCCCGTCCTGCACCCCAGCTTTCCAGAACCCCTGCCGTTCCTTCTGCCAAAAGGGACCCTTCTGTGGGAGAGCACACTGTAGAGGTGCTTAAAGACTATGGATTCAGTCAGGAAGAGATCCGTCAGCTGCACTCGGATAGAATCATTGAAGGTAATAAGCTAAAAGCCAACCTCTGACTCAGGTTCACAGCTCACGTGAATCTGAGGGCTGCATCTGTACTGGAGAAGGATGCCCACCACTGTCCGTATGGAAATGTGGATGAACAGTAGTGAAGTGATCCAAATATTCCAATCAAGACACAACGGAAGACTGATTACAGAGAAATGATTGTGCTCTCACACCGCTCATCGGAGCCTCTGATTGAGGAATAGTTTTGTGTGTGCACTGATATTAACTTGTGGCAGTTTTCTGCCTTTCAGCTCACTTGGTGAAGTGCATTCACTGATTAAAACCCTTTTATAAATGCAACTCTGATAATATATTAAATGAACTAATATAACTTTAATAAATAAAGCTTTTTTTCCTCCTTGAAGTGAACAGTGTTTTTAAGTTGTAAAAGCTTTCTAGAAAGCCATTTAAATGCTATTTAAATAACATTTTCTAATGCATTTGAAATATCGGGGCACTACTGGTAACAAAAATGTTTTTTTAAAAAAAGTTGAATCCTTTCATTCACTGCTCGATGTTAGCGAATGGTCTTGAAGTTTCCTTTACAAACCCTGCTTCCAATCACTGATCTGGCTGCTGTGGCCGAGAGCCTGGAGGTTTGTTCTCCATCACTTGGCCTCAGGCCTTTTCCTCAGTTAACTGTCCTATACCCAGTGCAGATCTGCTCAGCTCCCCTACCAGTGTCAGCTTCTGTACTGATCATGTCTCCATCCACCCCCGAAAGTCCTGCTTAACCTCTCGAAAACCACAAGGAAAAGTGCCTTTAAGCAGATAAGTAAGGAGGTATTCCATAGGCAATAAGGAGCACAGCCAGTACCCAGAAGACAGTGTTCTGAGCATCAGTGACATCAGTGACCGCTGTGACTGACAGCTGTGATGAGCTCCAGGTGCAGAGTGGGCTGCTCATCTCTGGAAATCTCTTTACAGCTTCAAAGGATGCTAATGGCTTTGTCAGACTTGGCCTCAGGTCAGGGGTCATGGTTTTCCCTCCCCGGCGCTAGAGATTTCCATAGCAACCTAAGCCTTCGTCACTTAGTGGCTCCCTAAGTCTTTGGAAATGCTCAGTTTCTTCTAAAGATATATTTATTCTTTAAAGTTGTTATTTGTGTACACGATGTATCCTGATCATATCCACCCTCATTCCCCATCTCCAACACCTGCCCCGCTCGTCTCCCTCCCAACAGTTTGTCTTCACTTCCGTTTGTCTTCACCTCTGACACCATTACTTTGCTTTTATTTCTGTCATGCTGCCTTTCTGGTAAATTTTTTGATCCATGACTAGCCTTTCTAGCCCTGCAGAATTTTGCAATAGTGGTTTTGTTCTCCTATAGGATAAAACACAACCTTAACAACAATAATAAATACCAATAAAACGTCTCCTGAGATCACCAATACCATCCCCAACTCCTACCCTGCAGCTCCCTATATCGACCACCCGAAATGTCTGTATGTCGCCGTCCCTCTTGCTTCTCTTCCTTCCCTGCACTGCATCATTTTCCAGAATTAACAATACCCACTTTGTTCCTGCCACTCGTTAGCAAACTCACGCTGGCTCAAATGCAGCCTTCTTTGTCAAACTTCCTGCCTTTCTCACCCTAGAATGGTTTTGTACAGTGAATATGAAGTGTGAGGTCAGAAAGGCCATGTGTTCAAAGTTCACTGTCCCTTATGACATCTAATTCAATGCGTTGGAATGCCTGACACATTGTAAAGGCTCAGAAATTATTTATTCTTTCTGTTAGGATCTTTGCTGTATTCCCATTGAACTTTGTTTATATATCCAAGAACAGGAATCGCTTTTTATTATGGCTTACAAATTCTTCGTTAAGCCCATGACCTTTTGGGGTAATGGCTCTATTATTTATATCTAGTTCAAACACATTATTTGGTTTTGTTTTCTCAAAAACGCTATTTGCCAATGCAGAATCTGTGCCCTGCTCCCAAAAATTGACTGCAGTGAGCCAAGGCGCTACTACAGATTTGCATTTTTATAAAGCATCCACATGGCTATATATAGCTTAAAACTCCAAGTTGTCCCTGAGTGAGGTAACCCAATCACAGAAAAACACACATGGTATGCGCTCATTGATAAGTGGATATTAGCCCAAAGGCTCGAATTACCCCAGATGCACAGAACACATGAAACTCAAGAAGGATGACCAAAATGCGAATGCTTCACTCCTTCTTTAAAAGGGGAACAAGAATACTCTTGGCAGGGAATAGGGAGGCAAAGTTTAGAACAGAGGCTGAAGGAATGCCCATTCAGAGCCTGCTCCACATGTGGCCCATACATATACAGCCACCCAATTAGACAAGATGGATGAAGCAAAAAGTGCAGGCTGACAGGAACCGGATGTAGATCTCTCCTGAGAGACACAGCCAGAATACAACAAATACAGAGGCGAATGCCAGCAGCAAACCACTGAACTGAGAATAGGACCCCCATTGAAGGAATCAGAGAAAGAACTGGAAGAGCTTGAAGGGGCTCGAGACCCCATATGAACAACAATGCCAAGCAACCAGAGCTTCCAGGGACTAAGCCACTACCTAAAGACTATACATGGACTGACCTTGGGCTCCAACCTCATAGGTAGCAATGAATAGCCTAGTAAGAGCACCAGTGGAAGGGGAAGCCCTTGGTCCTGCCAAGACTGAACCCCCAGTGAACGTGATTGTTGTGGGGAGGGCAGTAATGGGGGAAAGATGGGGAGGGGAACATCCACATAGAAGGGGAGGGGGAGGGGCTAGGGGGATGTTGGCCCGGAAACTGGGAAAGGTAATAACAATTGAAATGTAAATAAGAAAAACCCAATTTAATAAAGATGGAGAAAAAAAAACTCCAAGATGTCACCTTACTTAGTTGCTTTTGCTTCCTGTTGTGGCCACAATACTGAGATAGGTAATATGGGGAGGATTTACTTTTGCTAAGTTTCAGAGGTAAGAGCCCATCAAATTGTGGTTACTGTTACAATATGTTCCCAGAAAAGATTCTGTTCAGTGGATTAGTTAGGGAAACAATAAATGCAAATTCGTTAAAATCTGTGATTAAATCAGGTGAGATGTTGATTTCTGTCTTTAGGTGATTATGTACAGTGAGTGAGAAACTATTTTGGTAGATTGTGAAAAAAATAACTATATGAGTAACGTTAGTAGCATGTTAATAACACGTGTTTCTGCTTTCTGCAGATCTGAAACTCTGTGCAGAAATTTCTATACTTTATATCTCTTTCTTTCTTTCTTTCTTTCTTTTTTTAGAAAAGTTGTCTTTGTGAAAAAGTGAAGATTTATCTGTAAGAGTCTGGTCAGAAAAGAAGAGGCATGAGCCTTAAGAAGGATGGGAAAGAAGCAGGTAACCGAGGATAGGGAAACCTGGGGGAAAGGAGTTATATTGCTGAATGTATCATTAAATATATATTTTGGTACCATGTGGGAAGTAATGAGGTACCCCAAATTACAAGGACAGATCACATGAAACAGGTGACGGGTGCATCCAGACCACTTATCTGTGTCCATATGCTTTCAGGTACAACCCAGACTTCAATAACAGTGACATTGCATTTGTTTGTTTACAAAATTGCAAAATTCTTCCCTGCATAAATCAGGGTGCTTTCAGCTTCAGGAAATGCTGTGTGTGTGTGTGTGTGTGTGTGTGTGTGTGTGTGTGTGTATACCTTTGATTTACAACAGAGTCCAGGGGAACAAGGAGTTCTAGGGTGAGCTGCATGGAGTCCCTCCAGCCCCATTTCCCTGCAGTTCCCCATTCTTCAAGCTTTGCACCCTCTATGCCTAGCCCTCCGTAGGCCGGTGCCGGCAACCTTGAAGAGAAGGTCTCGGGGACACTGAATCAACCTTGTCCTGTGTGCTGACTGGTGCAATCATTGGCATTCTTACACCAATATTTGGCAGATCAGTAAGATAATCCTTGTGTAACACCGCCAAGTTTTTAAAGCTGCTATAGGCTCACCTTCCTGACCCACTAAGGTGTGAGAGGGCCACACAGTTCTAGAATCTATCCCAAGTTATGCCAAGATGGAGAATGGATGTTGGGGAGGCAGACAACAAGGCCCCTCCTATACAATGTATAGGTTGCTCTTCCTTCCATCCTCCCTTCCTCCCTTCCTCCCTTCTTCCTTCTTCCTTCTTCCTCCTCCTCCTTCTTCACAATGACTTTAGGAAACCTGGAAACCCAGCTTCACAGAAAGGAAATTGCAGGATTATAGAGCAGTCTCACCACGAAAGCTTGAACCGCCTCAAATTTGCTGCCAAGACATTGTTTTACTGTTGATTTGATTTCAAATTTTAAATATTCTGAGCTATGCAACTGAGTTGTGAATAATGTGTGGGTGCCTTGCTACACAGTTTGAGGAACATCAAATTAGGATCATACCCAGGAAGAGCAAAGAAGAGGAGAGCCAAGGATTTAATCTTTAAGGTTCTGACTCCATGCCTTACTCCTGAACTATTTTTAAAGGCCTCGTTTTTCCTAAAAGATTTTCCCTGCCTGGTCCAATAAGGAAAATGTGACCCACTTGAAGTCTTTAAAACAGAGAAAATTTAATTAGAAGAATGCATTGATGATAAAAAAAATCAATGTAATATAGTAACATTAGTAATATAGTTATTAGTAATATAGTAACAGGCTCTCTCTCTCTCTTTCTCTCTCTTTCTCTCTCTGTCTCTCTCTCTCTACATACATACACACACACACACACACACACACACACACACACCATTATGAGAAATATAGTAACATAGTGAGGTCATCCAGGTATGAGCAGAACCGAGAATCAAGGAGCCAGGACTACGTCTACGGCTCCAGGAACAATGGAGAGTTAAGGAGACCCAGCAGTGCAGTGTGGCTAATAGATGGTAGGTGAACATTCAGTTAATGCTAAGATATCCCAGAATGAAGAAAATTGGGATATACTCTCTTTTTTCTCTCTCTTCCGCCCCTGGCTTTTCACCAAATCTTCTTTTTGCCCAAATATACCTAGAAATTAGAGAGCAAGGGAGCCTGGGAAATGTAGTCCCACAGGGCCAAGCAAAGTAGGCAGTGACTGGTGCAAAACAGACTATATATATACTCTATTCATTCAACTTCTATTTATTAGCAAATATTTTGGGGGGGGCTAGGAAGTGCCAGGCTAGATGCTGGGGATGCCATAATGACCAAAATCGACCTGATCTCTGTCCTGAAGAGCAAGGCTAGTTAACAAAGTTTGTAAAAATACAGAAAATGCACCAAGTTCGAGAGAAACATTCAGAGTTATGTGGCAGCTAATGATTGGGGTGAAGGCTAGGGTGCCCCGCAGTTTTAACTCTAGTTAATTTGTCTTTTAAGCTCTGGGTAGAAAATGTGAATTCAGGAAAACAGAATATCCAGAAAATGTGAATTCAGGAAAACAGAATATCCAGAAATGTGAATTCAGGAAAACAAAATATCCAGATCTCTAGAAAGAAGTGTATAGAAATTATTCAATTATTTACATTTTAACTTAGTCTCTGTATAAAGAAACTTTATGATTTTAAAATTATGAAACTAAGAAGTGTACAACAATTGTGTGTGTGTGTGTGTGTGTGTGTGTGTGTGTGTGTGTGTGTGTGTGTGTGAGAGAGAGAGAGAGAGAGAGAGAGAGAGAGAGAGAGAGAGAGACCGTGTGAAGAACAATCTTTAGAAAAACGCGAGCATTCTAAGGACCCAGAGGGCTCACAACAGCTAATCTCTGTCATGCTTCTGAGTACCAACGCCCCCTTTGCTTCTCATCATAACTTGTGATCTTGGAGGCATGAAAGAATTTCAGCCCCTCCTCCCCTCCCCATCTCCGTTGGTTGCTCAGACAGGCTTCATGTCAGACCCGGTTTGGAGCACAAATCTGAGGACCGCGCAGGAAAGTTATCCTCTCCGTGGTCATGAGTGGAAGCAATGGACAGACTGACACCCGTACCTATCAATCCTTAGCTGAGGATTGCCCCTTTGGCTCTGCGGAACAACCCAAGAGATCCACGGGGAGACTGGTCATGCACAGCATGGCCATGTTTGGCCGAGAGTTTTGCTATGCGGTGGAGGCAGCTTACGTGACTCCAGTTCTGCTCAGCGTGGGTCTGCCTAAGAGTCTGTACAGCATGGTGTGGCTCCTCAGTCCCATCCTGGGATTCCTGCTACAGCCTGTGGTAGGGTCGGCTAGTGACCACTGCAGGGCCAGGTGGGGTCGCCGGAGACCCTACATCCTGACTCTGGGTGTCATGATGCTCTTGGGAATGTCTCTGTACCTCAATGGAGATGCTGTTGTATCAGGTAAGTGGATCGCACAGACCCAATAGTTAAGTGCTGGGTTAAAATGCCATCAGCGTGTTTTAATGCCTAATAGAAAATGGCTAGAACTAATGACCTCGCCCAGCCTGCAGTGACCTCCCTCCTACCTCTGAATGACCCCGAACCTGTGGTTGAGGGACTTTTGCTTCCAGAACCATCACGACACTGCCTTTTATTATTGCGAGGTTTTTAAATGGGATTGAACTTATATCTACTTCATCGAATTATATTATTAAAATTATTTTTACTTATTTATCAGTTGAAGGATTTTTGAACCTATTATGCCTCATGGAAGACTTTGTTAAGTTGTCCAGCTATAAGCTTCTGTAACACACCACCTGCTACGTAAAACAAGGCTTAATTCTGGGTGCTTAACATTTTAATTGGTGCAGGACACAGGCCTGTCAGCTCTGGGAGCATTTTTGCATTGCAAATCCTGGACACCAAATTTGGCTTTAAAGCAATATTTCTAGCTGCAAATCAGCTACTAACGTCTATGTAGTTGGTGGCAGTACATTGGAAAAAAAAATCATGAGGGGCCACATATTTTAAGGCCAGCAGAATGAGTGAGTATGATACAGCACCAGCAGTTATCATTTGTCTATATTTAGGAGGATGTACAGAAATGTAAGATATAAATAAGAAATATAAGATATGTACTGGAGGTAAGAAAGAGAAGATAGGATTATTTTTCGCTTACCTTTATACTGCAATGCTTCAAACATGTTCGTATCCTACACACCACTCTTAGGTTAACAAACTGTAAGCCAGGAAAACATCTATGTCATTCTTGACAGATTAGGTAGATGGATAGAGCGTACCGATAGAGTGAATCTTACGTGTTAAAAGTACCACAGTGGCTATCTCCATAAACCAAAGGAACCGGAGAGGATCGGTTGAGGATGGACATGATTTTCATTAGTCTGGGTCATTCCAAAATGTGTATCCAAGGTCTATAGGGCTTCAAGCTCTCCTACTCCGTCCCTTACACCAGCCAAGTCAGAGTCCTGGGAAATGGGGCCAGCAATGTGTATTTTGACTAAACAGTTAGGATGGCGGTCAGGTACTCCAGAGTTTGGGTACCTCTGTACAACTGTGGGTCTGCACATGCATAAAGGGATGCCCCGGAGAGCAGCCATCACCAGAGCTGGGATCTGAAGAATTTTATTCAGCTTATTTCGTATTGTTATTATTTTTAACTTAAAGAGATGTCATTAAAATCCCAGAATACTCTGATAAAATGCGTAACATAGTCCTTTTTAGAACAGTCCCGAGAATGAGTCACCATCACCGCTCTATTTCTAGGATATTTTCATACCCTTCCCCAAAGAAAGTCACCACTAGTCGTCACTCCCCATTTTCTCCCATGGACCAGAACTGGGCAGTCACTAGCTTACTTTCTGCCTATGTGTTTGTCTTTCCTAGGCATCCAATTGCTACTTAAACTTGAGAAAAAAAAAAGCCATTTTTAGATGTAAAACCCAGCCAACAAAACCAAAAACGAGGCAGTTTGATGAGAGTTTAAGTGAAATTAAAAAATATATGGGTTGTTCTAAAACCTGATTTAGAAGACCAATGTTTGTTTTTCTTTTAGCTTTGGTTGCTAATCCGAGGCAGAAGCTGGTCTGGGCCATAAGCATCACCATGATAGGTGTGGTTCTCTTCGATTTTTCTGCTGACTTCATCGATGGGCCCATCAAAGCCTACTTATTTGATGTCTGCTCCCACCAGGACAAGGAAAAGGGCCTCCACTACCATGCCCTCTTCACAGGTAGGGAATATTCCAGAAAGCCTCTCCACCAGCTTTGCAGACAGGGAGAAATCCAGCCAGCGGAAGCAGCCGGTGTCTCTGCTCTTAGAACCTTTTGAATGAATGGAACAGTTGACAGGAAGTGCCTATCACGAGCTCTGCTCCGTCTCGGTTCATTTTCCTGAACAAAGTAAGCTCATGACTGGGGCCACAGAGTTCCTGAGAAGGAAGTTTACATAAGGAGTTTCTTCAGAACACTGTAGAAACGTGTCTAGAAGAAAGGCACCCCATGCACTGAACATTCTCTTCAAAGCGGTGACCCTCGGGCACTCATTTGTCACGCAGCATCAGCTTACTAGGGATGTGTTGAAAACGCAGGTTTCTGGGTCCTTCCTCCCCTCACACTGATTCAGTCCATCTCAGGAATTGGCATTTTGTTTGATAAGGACCCCAGGTGTCCTAAGAGATACATTTGAAACCAAAAGTAGCATTAAAGCAAGCAAACGGAACTCCACCACCTTCAAGAGTTCTTCTGTGTATAAAGAAATCAACCTGTTCACTTATAAATGTCCATGTCCGGTGGGCATTGGGCTCTTTCAATCCCTAGGAAGCTGTTTTTCAGCCTTGATTGTCACTGGACTGTTTCCCAAGCAGTAGCACACCAGGTAGGAGCTAGACCCTGTTAACACTTTAAGTGAGGGCAGGATCCCAAGCCAGGGAGATCTTTATATCTAGCTGCTGGGCCCCATCAGACCTCTTAATTATATTGTCCTCATAATCAAGCCACGTGTACTTAAATGTTGAGGAATCCTAGCTCCATCCATGGCCATGTGGGTCGCTACCTCCAGAACCAGTATTAGTTCCTGCATGTGAAGCCATCTAGTCTAGTCTCGTCATTCTGGAAATATTTGAGTAGTGAAACTATGAAGAGACGAGACTACCTGGTGTAGCAAACTATTCCTACTGCTTTTAAAGAAGGCAGAAGGGCAGCCATGACACAGAGGGTGGAAGGAGGCCCCTAACCTCCATGTGTCTGGAGATGTAAATGCTGCAGAATAAATTCAGGGTCTGAGAAGATCCCTGTCTCACCTTTGCTCTTACTGTAACCCCATCCCCTCACCTGGGCACCTACCTCCCATAGACACTTGATCCTCGATATGAAGCACAACAAACACTTAACCACTGAGCCACCTCTCCACTCCCACAGGCTGTGTTCACCCCACACCTCAAGCTCTGCCTCCCACTAGTTCTCCACATTCTCTGTGCCCCCAAACTCTCAACGTGTTTCCAGGGCAGACCTCAGGGCTGTTTCATTCACTGTCTCCTGGATCTTTCACCATCGACAGTCACGTCAAAGATGCTCAAAATAAAGACTAATGCAAAGCAAGAGGGAATCTGCCCATTCCTTCTCCCATTTTTAATGTTAACGATGTCTTAATTTATCCTTTGAGAATTCCAAACGCCATGGTTTGATCATATTTATTTCCCTTCCTCCCATACTCTCCCCCTTTTCCTTCCCCAGACTCAAGGTCTTTTGTTCACTCAGAATGTCCCTTTGGAAATCAAAAATACTCTGAAATTCCCACCCTCCTCCTAAGGAGAAGGTCTCAAACTCTTCCTAATTTGCAATTAGACTTAATTTCTAACTTAGCCTTGGGCTCAATCCACAAAATAATCAAAGCACAAATGTTTAGTGAACGGATTCCTTGAGCAGGGAGAGGTGGGCTGCACAGCCCCTGGGGTTCTCTGGTCAGCCTGGTCTGCCATGCCACAGGACTGTTGCTGCCTGCTTGGCTTGAATAGCAGAAAGGTAATCTTCACAGAGATGGAGGACGGCAATCCAAGATCAAGGCGCTGTCAGAGAGGGATTCCGGGAAAGTCTCTCTTCCTGACTTGCAGACATCTATTGTCTTGTGTCCTCCTAAAATCCCTGCAGTCCCTTCTGTTGATGGAAGGGCAGTTGGTGACAGGGAAAAGCTCAGCCTACCTATGAGGAAACTCTCCAGTACTTCTCAATATAAAAGCTCAGTTTGTTCTCAAAGGGTAATTACCATATAATCTTTTTCTTGGCCTTGGTGATTTTTCGGCCTCCTATTTTAGAACATTCTAACCACTCCAATTGTACCATACATTTCATGAAAGAAGGAGGTATAGGCAGAAAATGTATGTGTGAATGAGTGAGAAGCGGAGAGAGAGAGGATGCAGAGGTGAACAGCATCCTGTGCGCATTGCTTTGCTACTTAGTCGCAATCCCACTGGAGTCCCTCTATTGTATCCACATCCTGACTCTTTCACCTGACTCCTGTGTGTGGCAGGTGCTCAAGGCGGAGGAAAGGGGGTGATCAGACAACTCTCACAGGACAGGGGCTCAAACACCTCTGTTGGTTTATTCTTCTTAAACAAGAGTTGAGGGGAGAAAAAATATGCTGGTGTTTGGTCAGCGTCCATGTCAGTAACAACTCAACTTTTATTTGGTTACTTGACTCCTATGTTGCCTCTTGGATACATGGTGGTTGGTTGCCATAGTTCCCTCATGTTTCTTGTAAGAGGGGGAATGGAGACAAGAGTCAGGGAAGAAGGAAAGGGAAGAGATATCGTCTTTTTAAATGAGAAAAGAACTTTCTACTCCCCACAGATATTTATTTGTTTCTTGTTGAGCATAATTAGATCATCTAGTAGGCTACTGAGGTTGAAAAATGAGGGCTTGTTTAGTTTTTCATTTTAGGGATGAGGACACTTTACTTCCCTGGAGCAAACTGCAATCCATTACTAAGGAAGAAGGGACATTTATTATTAAATAGGAGAAAGCCAATAAATACTTAAATAAAATACACATAACTGTGTGTTGGCCTTAAGGAAACATTTGATTTCTTTGTTCTCCTTTGTTTTTTCTCATTATGAGGACCAAACTCTGGATGTCAGGCAGTGTCTCTAGAGTTTGTGTTTGGTCCTGTGGAAGATCACCATGGACAGCTTCAGGCAAGTCTGTTCCCTGATAGAAGAGCAAACTCAAAAGTCCTCCTCTTCTAGGGCAGTACACCGGCTTCCCACCCAATTTGAGCTTAGTTTCTAAAGGCTCTGAGAGTTTATGTTGAGAGTTCCTATTGATGATGTCACTCTGCACTGCTCATAACAATCGTGGATCACTACGGGCCATTCATAAAATGTGCATGCCTTGTTCTGTGTACATGAAGCAGCACATACAGTGTGTGTGTGTGTGTGTGTGTGTGTGTGTGTGTGTGACAGAGAGACAGAGACAGAGACAGAGACAGAGACAGACAGACAGACAGACAGACAGAAGCAATGCCTTATCACTCTGCTCTGCTCTGCTCTGTCTGAATAAAACAGATGACTCCCATATACTACTCAAAGCAAGCATTTTCTGACAAAGGCATATTCAATGTCAGGGCCCATTCGGATTTCCATAAACAACATTCATACAGGCAATCTAGCCATCCCAGTAAATTGAAGTCCTTTTTATTTGTTTCCAAACTGTTTAGATCAACAGTTCTAAATGCTTTGCAAAATGTGTCAAAGATTTCATTGTGAATATTTTCCAGCCTGCTTTTGTGTGTATGTTTATATGCTAAAGAAAAATTTTCTCCTGGCTTCCAGGGAACAATTTTATTCTTCCCTTTGTCTCTCCCACTAAAACTGTCATCTCTCTAGCCCCTGGGTTAGCAGAAGCCATGTTGGATGTGGTAGACATGCTCATAGCCACTCGATGTGCACATCTATCCGTAGAGAGGCCTTTGTACCCAGTGAGTCAACAAATCCACACTTTTTGGTAGGAAGTTTCTTCCTTATGCTGAGAGTTCCTACCTCAGTATATCTGTGCTAAGTTGAACTCCAGTGGGCAGTATAGACTATCTCTTGGTGGCAAACTTGAACCAGACATTGGAAAACCCTGCCTCCCCTTGGCTGCAGTGCAAGCTCAGGATGTCTGAGGTTTGTCATCCTCCCCCACCCCCCGCAGTCTATAACAGTAATTGCAAACAAACTGGCCAAAGGCTCCATGTACAGAACGAAGATATGTGTGAAGGGTCAAAGGGAAGACTTGTATGCTCACTTCCTTTCTCAATGGCTCCCCCAGGGGAAGTTGTATCTGTAACGAGTGCTTCAGGGCAAAGGAACTGCATTCCTTCAGAGGAAGATGGGGAAACGCATTAGGCTTGGTGTCTTTTAACTTCAGAAAAGTACTTTAAAGTATGCCCAAAAATGCTAATGTGAAAACAAAAAAAATGCTCCATTTGGCAAATAATCAAAGACTAAGAAGAGAGTTAAAAATAGAGTTTCAGATAGAACCCCTTTAACCAAACTTTATTCGGTATCAAAGCACCACCTTTCATGTTTGGGGCTATTTAAACTTTTTCTGTTTGTGAATAATTGTTGGATGAACGGTTTTGTTTCATCAGCTGACTTCCCTTTGAAGTTTGTGCCCATGGGACACTTTCACATCTCCCGCCTCAGGTACCTTAGAAAGGACAAGCCAGAGCAGAAAGCAAGAACACCCCCCCCACACACACACACACACTTCACTTAAACTATTTTAGTTTCTAAGTCAACATGTACCATCCGTCCTTACAGGGTTCGGTGTGACGAAGCCTTCAGTGAATGTGTACCGTGTACAGTGATCAGTCAGGCCCGTTAGCTTTCCCCGTCTCACCGATCGCTGCTTCCATGTGTGGAGACCCTTCAAACTCTCCTCTGCTTACTCGAGGTCACACAAAGCCTTGGAATGTTGGTAGCTGGAGTTCTGTAGACTATAGACTTGGTTCTTTGCATCTAACCGTGCTGTGTTGCCTACTGCCAGGTTTCCCTCCTTCCCTCCTATCTTTCTATGAGCTCCTTGTTTTGGCTTACCTTTCTGTGCTTGTCACTGTTCCCGGTTCCAGTGACCCCAGGAGAGAGCTTTTCTACACTTTGTATTGGAAGTCTGGTACCAACTTCCTCGGCCTTCTTGTTCTGACCTCAGAGCCTGGGCTACACACACACACACACACACACACACACACACGCTTGTGTTGTTTATTTAATTTTTTTTTTGTCTGCTTCCTCATCTCTACTGGCAAGAATATCTTTCCTTTTCATTGCTCTGAGCCACTGCTTGGAGCATAAATGTGGGAGGGGCTTAGGAACCGTTGGTGTGACGGATATGCTATTTTCTTTTTTTTTATTTTTTTCTTTTTCTTTTTTTTTATTTTTTTATTTTCACATCCTCTGTTTTCACATTGCTTATGTTGTATTGCTGGGAGGTAAAGCACTAACCCAAGGCCACTCTACTGGATGTAGAGGAGGAGTAACAATCAACAAAACAGTTAACTGAAGATGTGGTGTCAGTCCCAGTTCAGATTCTTGTTAAAGATGAGCCCCAGGAATCTGAGTTCCTGTAAAAGTTCAGCAGAAGGAATCTGGACAAACTGTTTATTTGGGGTGGATTTCCTGGAGACGGAGGGAAATGTTTCCAAATGCACCGACCAGGTATTGTGGCCACTAGGAGGCGCAAGAGTGTCATTCACCTTATGTAGACTTGAACTATGGCTTAGGAACCAGACTGATTAATGAGCCTGGAGTGCACTCATCTCTAATCCTGAATCAAGAAAAGAAACCGGAGTCAGGTTTTATGAGTCCTGTCAGAAAACGGGGAGTTTCTCACCTAGGTTAGTGAGCCACTTTCTGTGCTTAAATTGAGAAACTCATTTTTATAAAAACAATGAGATACTTATAGTAGGTGTTTCTGTGGGAACCACTAGTGGATTAGGCATGTTAGCACAGACTAGAGACATCCATCAGGAATAGAACATCCCATCTGAGGGCATCTGTACTGTTGGACAAAGGCACTTGTCCAAATACTACATGTATTTGGCTAAGTAAGAACAATATGATTTTGACCCTGGTTTAGTGCACACTTTCTAGCTTGCAGCACAGGAAGCACCCAGCATAGGACAACTCTGGATGACATTTTGTGTCTAAAACAGATGTGAATCTGCAAAGTCAGAAGCTTAGTCTAATTACTTCTACGTTAAGGAGGTTTCCACAGCGTGGGGAACTTGGCCTCAATCAGATTGGAATGCTCCCCCCACCCCTCAGGGGCTGTGTCCAAGCTTTAGTGGTATAGAGAGCAAAGGTTTGGGAGGGAAAGTATGTAGGTTGTGTGACAACCACCCACAATGGCATTTGCTAGGCTGCTCACTGTCCTGCCATGCCTTAGTGGTGAGGGTGAACAGTCAGCACCCATCATCTTTCTTTCTATTTACAAGGCCCCCTCAGACCACGAATCCTCAGCTTCCTCCAGGCCACCTGCTTTTCTTATTCATACACAGGGATGGTGGGAGATCAGCTCGGAGCTTCAAGCTCTCTATACCTGTCCTTCCCTGCATCCCAGCAGAAAGATAAAACACACTCAGTGCCTATGATTGTTGGAGTCCATTCACACGTTTGTCCACTCCAGAATGTCATCTCTAACACCAATATCTATATCGAGGACCTTTATAGAGTCACCTAATTTTCACATTGCTGGCTGAGTTCCCAGGCTAATAAATAGAATATTGTAGGAGAGGTGTCTTTAAACAAGGAGACATTACATTCCTCCTCCTTATTTTGCTTCTCATATAGTAGGGATTTTTAACGATTATCTTGTGCCATGTACTTCACAGTTTTGTGCCCCATACTAGAGAGTTTGTTGCCTAAATTGACCCCAAAATAGGCAAGTGTGGCTTTTTAGGACTATCATTTTTATTTATTTAGGACTATCATTTTTATCATTTTATCGCTGAAGAGGAAGAGGCAGGAGGATCACCATTTCAAGGCTAGAGATCTTATCGCAAAGGAAACTGAAATGGCCGTGAGTGCCGTGATTGAAATGTTGTCTGATGTTTCTAAGTCCAAGAAGGCTGAGGTATCAACGGACTATAGTAAAAGTGCTTTTAAACAGAAACACAAAATGAAATTCTGTGTTGATCTGCAGCTGAGAGAGAGAGAGAGAGAGAGAGAGAGAGAGAGAGAGAGAGAGAGAGAGAGAGAGCTCTCAGGAACTGCATCCTGAATCTCTCCCACGAGCAGTGGTACCTGCATTCGTTCGTGCACTGATGTATTCATTGCCAGTGGCAACTCCATAGGTTGTAGCCACTGTGAATAACTCGCATACTTCCTCAAAGCACTGTCTTGAGGACTGACCATGGCAGTGTGTCACAAGCAGAAACGAGTCAGACACAGGACAAATTCATCTGTCCGGATTCACTGCCCAGCCATTCCTTCATGGAGGTCTTACTGCCTCATGGGTGAGGGGCCCTTCTAGAGTTACATTTCTGAAGTTCCTTGAGAGGAGGGAGATGTACTTTAACCTCTCACTCTCCAGCCCCAAGAAAGTCTGCCAAGACTTCGGGCCATCACTGCCGAAGTGGCTGACTAACACACGCACATTCATGAACACTCTCCCTCATGCACAGCCATGTTCTTAAAGCATTCTACTGAATCTACAAGCAATACCTTTGGAACCTCGCAGCCTTGGAAACTGGACTAGTTCTTAATGAAGTGGGGTGTTCTTTTTTTAACAGCTAGTTTTGTTCACATAGCAGTCTCATTACACATGGCCCAAGTACGTTCAGATAAGAACTCAAATTGGAAGTTAAACATTGGTCTTCAAACACCATAGCCAACAATGCCACGTTTGCCTATGATCTCTCTGATATAAAACCACATCCACACTCAGTGGCCACCAATCCATTCAGCACGGCTTCCTTAACTGTAAGCTGTTTGAAGCTACCAGTTTTAGCACTTTGATTTTTTTTTTCACGCTCTGAAAAAGTTCTTCATGGGGTTTCACCAGGGGTTGGGGGTGAACCAGCTCAACCTTGGTATAGTGCCAAAATGTGGCCAATTGAGGCTTCGAATAAGTCCCCGCAGCAGCTGCCATTGACAGTGCCTTCTCTGAGAAGTTACTGATGAACTTGGCTATGGTCTAAGGTGGAAGATACGTCTCCCAGAACCACCAGTTGAAGGTCCAAAGTGGGTTGTTCTTACAGTGAAGCTTTTCCACATACTTTACACCTTCCACATGACTGTTTACCTTTCTGCTTCTCTGCCCCTTTAACAGATGCATATACCACAGTGTCTGCCTTCCCACACTGAGTAGGCTCATGCTTCTGTGCCAGATACTTCCTGTGGGTGCTGGAGATTGGACCTCCGATTCTCATGCTTGCAGGGCAGTCACACGATCACTGGAGCCATCGCCAATCATCAGTGTGGGGCAGGGGGTGGGGAGCTGGGACTCTGAGCTGTGTTTTCTTCCTGGTCCCCTGGTTGATAAAGATATTGTCTTTGTCTGAGATGGGAGTTCACTCAACAAATAAAACTGCAAATCCGTCCACTAAGGCAAACAACCCATGTTGGCTAAGGCATGCTCAGTGTCTGATGCTGAAAAGGTTTGGACAGAGGAAGCAGCCCTAGCTAAACTTGTGATATAGGTCGAAAATGCATTTGGAATTCCGTCATTTACAAACGTGTGACACATGTAGAGGAATTCGGCCATTTACTGCACATTTTCAAATCTCTTGGTGTGTCTCCCTTCTAGCCTTGGGTTTAAAGAAATCGCCAATGTCAGCACTGGAAGGGACATCTGAGTCACAGTACTGTTTTGTTGCTAATTTGTGTAAGGTTCTACTCACAGAAGGAATGCCTGTATTTAAAGCAGGAAGTCAAGAGGAGAGATTGGATCACTAGTAATGGTTTTTCAAATGTGAGAATTAGGGAGGAATCACTTTTGACGAATCCAATCTCAGAGTCTCAGTAACACCTTGTTCACACCACACGCCTAAAGCAAGAACCAGGAAACCTTCTCATTAGACTCCCATAGGATGATGATAAACTTGGAAAAGAAATTGTGTTTAAATGTGTGTTTGCATTTCTGTAGCTATCGAGAGCAAGCATGCACCTAGAACTTCCGTAGGGATGAAGAGAAATGTCAAGGTTCTTTGACCTTCCCAAGCTAGTTTGTCTTCTCATGGAGCTTGACAGCGGAAAGATGATAATAAAAATTTTTATTGCTGCCAGAAAGTGATTTTTATGGACTCATTTGGGTCAAGAATTTGAGGCTTTTGTTAGTTAGTTAGTTAGTTTGTTTGTTTGTTTATTTTTTTTATTAACTTGAGTATTTCTTATTTACATTTGAAAAGTGTTATTCCTTTCCGGTTTCGGGCCAACATCCCTAACCCCCCCCTTCCCTTCTTTATGGGTGTTCCTCCCCATCCTCCCCATTGCCGCCTCCCCAACAATCACATTCACTGGGGTTCAGTCTTTGGGACCAAGGGCTTCCCCTTACACTGGTGATCTTACTAGGCTACTCATTGCTACCTATGAGGTCAGAGTCCAGGGTCAGTCCATGTATAGTCTTTAGGTAGTGGCTTAGTCCCTGGAAGCTCTGGTTGCTTGGCATTGTTGTACATATGAGGTCTCGAGCCCCTTCAAGCTCTTCCAGTTCTTTCTCTGATTCCTTCAACCGGGGTCCTGTTCTCAGTTCAGTAGTTTGCTGCTGGTATTCGCCTCTGTATTTGCTGTATTCTGGCTGTGTCTCTCAGGAGAGATCTACATCCGGCTCCTCTCTGCCTGCACTTCTTTGCTTCATCCATCTTGTCTAATTGGGTGGCTGTATATGTATTGGCTACATGTGGGACAGGCTCTGAATGGGTGTTCCTTCAGTCTCTGTTTTAATCTTTGCCTCTCTATTCCCTGCCAAGGGTATTCTTGTTCCCCTTCTAAAGAAGGAGTGAAGCATTCACATTTTGATCATCCGTCTTGAGTTTCATTTGTTCTAGGCATCTAGGGTAATTCAAGCATTTGGGCTAATAGCCACTTATCAATGAATGCATACCATGTGTGTTTTTCTGTGATTGGATTACCTCACTCAGGATGATATTTTCCAGTTCCAACCATTTGCCTATGAATTTCATAAAGTCATTGTTTTTGATAGCTGAGTAATATTCCATTGTGTAGATGTACCACATTTTCTGTATCTATTCCTCTGTTGAAGGGCATCTGGATTCTTTCCAGCTTCTGGCTATTATAAATAAGGTTGCTATGAACATAGTGGAGCACGTGTCTTTTTTATATGTTGGGGCATCTTTTGGGTATATGCCCAAGAGAGGTATAGCTGGATCCTCAGGCAGTTCAATGTCCAATTTTCTGAGGAACCTCCAGACTGATTTCCAGAATGGTTGTACCAGTCTGTAATCCCACCAACAATGGAGGAGTGTTCCTCTTTCTCCACATCCTCGCCAGCATTTGCTGTCACCTGAGTTTTTGATCTTAGCCATTCTCACTGGTGTGAGGTGAAATCTCAGAGTTGTTTTGATTTGCATTTCCCTTATGACTAAAGATGTTGAACATTTCTTTAGGTGTTTCTCAGCCATTTGGCATTCCTCAGCTATGAATTCTTTGTTTAGCTCTGAACCCCATTTTTTAATAGGGTTATTTGTCTCCCTGCAGTCTAACTTCTTGAGTTATTTGTATATTTTGGATATAAGCCCTCTCTCAGTTGTAGGTTTGGTAAAGATCTTTTCCCAATCTGTTGGTTGCCATTTTGTCCTAACCACAGTGTCCTTTGCCTTACAGAAGCTTTGCAGTTTTATGAGATCCCATCTGTCGATTCTTGACCTTAGAGCATAAGCCATTGGTGTTTTGTTCAGGAAATTTTTTCCAGTGCCCATGTGTTCGAGATGCTGCCCTAGTTTTTCTTCTATTAGTTTGAGTGTATCTGGTTTGATGTGGAGGTCCTTGATCCACTTGGAATTAAGCTTTGTACAGGGTGATAAGCATGGATCGATCTGCCTTCTTCTACATGTTGACCTCAGTTGAACCAGCACCATTTGCTGAAAATGCTATCTTTTTTCCATTGGATGGTTTTGGCTCCTTTGTCAAAATCAAGTGACCATAGGTGTGTGGGTTCATTTCTGGGTCTTCAATTCTGTTCCATTGGTCTATCTGTCTGTCTCTGTACCAATACCATGCAGTTTTTATCACTATTGCTCTGTAATACTGCTTGAGTTCAGGGATAGTGATTCCCCCTGAAGTCCTTTTATTGTTGAGGATAGTTTTAGCTATCCTGGGTTTTTTGTTATTCCAGATGAATTTGCAAATTGTTCTGTCTAACTCTTTGAAGAATTGGATTGGTATTTTGATGGGGATTGCATTGAATCTGTAGATAGCTTTTGGTAAAATGGCCATTTTTACTATATTAATCCTGCCAATCCATGAGCATGGGAGATCTTTCCATCTTCTGAGGTCTTCTTCACTTTCTTTCTTCAGAGTCTTGAAGTTCTTATTGTACAGATCTTTTACTTGCTTGGTTAAAGTCACACCGAGGTACTTTATATTATTTGGGTCTATTATGAAGGGTGTCGTTTCCCTAATTTCTTTCTCGGCTTGTTTCTCTTTTGTGTAGAGGAAGGCTACTGATTTATTTGAGTTAATTTTATACCCAGCCACTTTTCTGAAGTTGTTTATCAGCTTTAGTAGTTCTCTGGTGGAACTTTTGGGATCACTTAAATATACTATCATATCATCTGCAAATAGTGATATTTTGATTTCTTCTTTTCCGATCTGTATCCCCTTGACCTCCTTTTGTTGTCTGATTGCTCTGGCTAGAACTTCTAGAACTATATTGAATAAGTAGGGAGAGAGTGGGCAGCCTTGTCTAGTCCCTGATTTTAGTGGGATTGCTTCAAGTTTCTCTCCATTTAGTTTAATGTTAGCAACTGGTTTGCTGTATATGGCTTTTACTATGCAGTTTGGGAAGGCCACGGTATCTCCAAGGGTGTATCAACGTGTTGTGCGTTCACTGCTGTCCTGAACAGTTTTCATTTCCAGATCATGACCCTCTTGGTAGGTTACTTGTATGTCATTACCCTATAATAGGTACACAGGACTAAGTTCACAGCAAATAAATATGAGAACTGGGACTTGAACTCACACTGTCTTAGCCTCTTGCCATGTTGAGTCTTGTCATTACCAGTCAGTCTCTGGTCTCTGCAGGAAGCTTTTCTACAGAAGGGGAAGGCCTGTGCATGGTGGGAAACAAACATGTCTATTGAATATGCTGATACCTCTCTCTCTCTCTCTCTCTCTCTCTCTCTCTCTCTCTCTCTCTCTCTTCCTCCCTTCCTCCCTCCTTCCCTCCTCTTCCCCTTCCCTCCCCTCCCTCTCCCTCTCTCTCTCTTGCTTTCTAGGTTTTGGAGGTGCTCTTGGTTACCTTTTGGGTGCCATAGACTGGATGCATCTAGAGCTGGGAAAGCTGCTGGGCACCGAATTCCAGGTCATGTTCTTCTTCTCTGCCCTGGTTCTCACCTTGTGCTTCATCACGCACCTGTGCAGTATCCCTGAAGCCCCACTCAGAGATAGTGCAACAGACCCTCCCTCACAGCCAGACCCTCAGGGCTCGTCACTGTCAGCAGACGGAATGCCCCGATATGGTTCCATTGAGAAGGTTAAAAATGGAGATGCAGACACAGGGCTGCCAGTGCAGGAAGGGAAAAACAAGAAGCCTTCTGGACAGGTAAAGATGCAAATTCTCTTTTCTTCTCCTCCACACGAGGGAAGAGTTCTTGCTTAGTCACTCTTTTCTTTGTGAAAAAGTGTCTTATTTGCTTGTCTGATATAAAGTTTTGTAAAGTCTATTTGAACATTTAAAACCTCCCTTAGTCGTTAGCTGTTGGAATGAGAATCTTGTGCTTCAGGTGTTCTCTTGCCTCTTATTCCTTTCAAAGCATCAAACTGGGGAAGGTGATGTCAACTGTAACAGTTAGACCAGGGGAGAACTCTCCAGCCACAGAAAATGGTCTCTTAGATAAGAATTGCACTCTACAACTTTGTTCGAACAACAATGCCATTGAGTTAATGACTGGATTAGACGCATGAATTTGCATAACATGACTTGGTTGGATAATTCTGTCAACCCATTTTAAAGGTTCCTTAGCTTCAACTTTAAACAAAACAAAACAAAACAAAATAATAACAACAATAACAAGAACACCTGCCAGAAAAAAAGGACCAAGGTTCAGAGGAAAGGGTCAGCGAAGAGACTAGAATTAGAATTATATTGACCGATATAGAAGCCACTAATCCTGCATAACTGCTTAAATTACAGTTAATTAAAATGAAATGAAATTAAGGTTCCATTAGTTTCATTAGCCATATTTTGAAAGCCCAAAGCCACATGGGACCAGAAATGCTTCCAAGGCATAAGTGTAGAGCCTTTCCATTGTAATAAAAAGACAGATCAGACCACATTGCACACTCTCCTGTTAGCTACCCTTCAATATCCATTTCTTGGGATTTAGTACAAAGGATCCACATAGAAATCTTGTACTTGACTGACCTGCACTATTCACTCAACAAATAACTGACAGGGTGGCTTTAGAGCGGCCTAAAGATTTAGAGATGTGTCAAATCCTGGTACTACTACACTTTTAAATGTATGACCTTGGACATTTATGTTTCTGTAAAACGAGAAAGTAATTTAATCCACCAGCAAGGGATACTATGCAGTTCAATGTAACTCACCCAGGACGGTTTGCACTGGATAGTAATGTGTTCTTTTGAGTCTGTGAGAATGCTGAGTGCTCTAAGCACAAACAGGGTGTGTTATCTACTCTTAAAGTCCTGTAAACAGTCCTGTATTTCACAGCTTTCCCAAGGTCAGCTTAGGGTATTTGCCAGAATTATTGGATTGATAACAAATATAAAGAAAGGTGATTTTTAGACTTTATATTAAGTATATAAGCATACTTGCATGCTATTAATATAAATGAATTATTATTCATTTAACAAACTGGATACTCTGGATGCTGAGTATCTGGATACTGAGATCATTGCATTGACTAAAGACCAGATCCTATTCCTAGTAATCTATAAGCCAGTCCCTTTGCCTGGCAAATTGTAAGTGGGCATGAGCCATTTATACCACCATCACAATGAGGAACAGAATAGAAGATGCTATAACAGCAATGTTTCCACTGCAGGTTTTCTAAACAGCAGGTGTGTTGGGTAGAATTACAAATTCAGGAGATTCACTGGGTAAAGCAGCATGAAAGACAAAGGAAGAAGAGGAAGTAGAAAGTAGTGTCTTCCTATCAAGATAAAGGTCAAACACCTGGGGAAGGAAGGTTTGGAGACAGAGTGGGACACCTCTGTCTCTCTTCTGCACCACAGTACTAAGAGCTTCAGCCAGCTCAGAAGATTCTTCCAACCAAACTGGCCCTTGGTAAGTCCAAGTCTCTTGAGAAGAGCTGGTCCTAGAACTTATGTCTTGCCTAGCCATTGTCAAGAATGGGTGGTAAATCTACAGACAGCACTTAGGTGGTCACTCATCCGGTGTCCACCAGCAAGGGATCAAAACGGCACATTTCCATGAAGGTAACGATTCTTATTGCAAAACTTACGATCAGTTTTGCAAAAGGGAGAAATTGATCTTAAGCAAAGAGTCTTTTAGGACTTCAAAGAAAAGTCACCCCAGCCTGGTGCTTTGAATGATGGTCAGGATTCGAAGTGGAGATTTGGGGAAGAATGCTCCTGGTAGAGAAGGGGGTAACAGCAATGCCATAGAGTAAAGACACAACAAAACCCCCCAAATTCCCTTAATGTGTATAGGGGAAAAGGTGGCAAAAACTCTACCTTGGCCACGTTTATATAAAATAGGCTTTCAGTTAAATTCATAAAAACTAGGGTTTACTAGGAGAGCATGTGACAAAAGGATCAGTTTGCCAAAAGATAAACACCCATCAGCGGTAGCACCCATGGTTGACAGATCTAAAGAGACAGATTACACTGCAGTAGAGATCACAGGCACTGAAGCAAGACTCGACAGGGTGGACAGACTGTCCAGAGAAAATCCGCAAGGACACGTGGGATTTGAACTGCACTTTACACTGTATGGACCTAATGGCATCGGAATACACATTTTCCTCCACTGAACACCTGGGGAATATTCCTTAGGAATGAATCACAAAGACTAAAGCAACAACCACGGAGACTGCATGGATTTGAGCTCCATCCTCTGCGTATAAACTATGGTTGTTAACTTGGTGATTGGTGTTCTTGTGGGACCCCTAACAGTGGGAGTGGGGGTATCTCTGACTCTTTTGTTGACTCTTGGGTTCCTTTTCCTCCTACTGGCTTGCCTTATCCTGCCTTGATTTGAGGGTTTGTTCCTAGTCTTATTATAACTTGATATGCCATATTCAGTTGACATCCCTGGGAGACTCACTCTCTCTCTCTTTCTCTCTCTCTCTCTCTCTCTCTCTCTCTCTCTCTCTCTCTCAAGCAAATTACAAGAGGAGTAGATTGTGGGGAGAGAGGAAGTAGGGTAGGACTGTGAAAAGTGGAGGGAGGGGAAACTGCAGCCAGGATCTAAAGTAGGAAAGAAGAATAAAAGAAAAATCATGACGCTGAGGGCCTTCCCAATACAGCAGTGCAGAACTAGAAGTGATAATACAGGAAACTTCAGACTATTCACAAATACACGGACATTAAATAACATTCTTCTAAGCAACCAATGGATCACAGAAGAGATTAAAAGAAATGTGAAAATACCTCATGCTGTGTTTACAGCTGAGTAAAATTCCATTGAAGTCTACCAAGCATGTAAATAACTAATGCCAATACTTTTCAAAGTCTTTTAAAGAAATCCAAAAGGAGCGAACACTTCCAAGCACGTCTATAAATCATAATTATGCTGACACCAAAGGCAGACGCTGGCAGTAAAACAAGGAGAGACTCACAAGCCAACCTGCTTGATAAGCACTGATGCAGAGATTCTTACCAGGACACCAGCAAACCAAAACCAGCAACGCGTTTAAAGGATTATTTACCGTGATCAAGGGAGATCTTCTCCTAGAATGCAGAGATTGTTTACAATGTATAAGTCAATAACTGCAGCACATTAATAGCGAAGGGATAACACCATGTGATTATCTGAAGAAATGTTCGAATAGCATTAGACAAAATTCAACATCTTTTAATGATGAAAAACTCTTTGTGTAGGGGCTGGAGGGATGGCTGCTCTTCCAGAGGACCCCGGTTCAATTCCCAGTACCCACATTGCAGCTTGCTTCTGTTTGTAACTCCAGTTCCAGGGGATCTGACGTCCTCACACAGACATAGATGCAGGCAAAACACATTAAATGTAAAAATAAATTTTGTAAAAAAAAAAAAAACAAAACAACCTCCTAGAAACTTGGGCTAAGGATATCTGTCAGTTCTGTGTGACATCGTAGCGGAGCAATCAGTGAAGGCAAAGAAACTAAAAAGTGTTCAAGTGGAAACAAAGAACTTGCATTGTCTGTTCGCTGAGGGTGGAGTATGATATTTATAAAACTCTTAAAAGGCAATGCGAAGTTTGTCAGATCCAAATGTAAATTAAGTAAAAGTGAGGATATAAAAAAGATCAGTATATTTGTATTCACTGACAGCATATTGTGCTGGTTAGTCTTTTCTCAACTTCACACAAGCTAGGGTCTTCTGGGAAGTTGGAACCTAACTGAGAAAATGCTTTTATCAGACTGGCTGTGAGGAAGTCTGCAGGGGCATTTTCTGGAGTCATGATTAATGGGGGAGGGCCTAGCCCACTGTGGGTGGTGCCATCCCCAGCAGGTGACCTGGGTTGTGTGAGAAAGCGGGGGGTGGGGGGGGGGGGATTGGGGGTGGGGGTAGAAGGGGTGGGGTGGGGGTGGGGGTTGGGGTTTGGGTGGGGTGGGGGGGGGGGTGGGGGTGGGGTGGGGGGGGCAGGGTGACGACAGGGCGGCAGGGGCCTTATTCCATTGCCTCTGCTTCAGATGCTCACCACCCCCAACCCCCACCCTGTCTGCCTGAGTGCCTGTCTTTGCTTTGTGACAGACTGTGACTGGCCTGTGTAAACCAAATTAACCATTTCTCCCCAAGTGTCTTAGTTAGGGTTCCTATTGCTATGATGAAACCCCAGGATCAAAAGCAACTGGGGAGGAGAGGGTTTACTGGTTTGCACTTCCATAGCATAGCCCATCACTGAAGGAAGTCAGAACTCAGGAACCTAGAGACAGGAGCTGATGCAGAGGCCATGGCAGTGGGAGAGCTTACTGCCTTGCTCATCATGTATTGCTCAGCCTGTTTTTTGTTCTGTTCTGTTTTATTTTTATTTATTTATTTATTTATTTATTTATTTATTTATTTATTTATTTTTGTTGTTGTTGTTGTTGTTGTTTTTATAGAACCTAAAGCCCAAGAATAGCACCGCCCGCAGTGGACTGGGCTGTCCCGCACAAACCACTAATTAAGATAATGCCCTACAACAGGATAACAGGATTTCATAGAAGCATTTTCTCAATTGTGGTTTCTTCCTCTCAGATGACTGTAGCCAATGTCAGGGTGATATAGAACCAGCTGACACACCAGGTTACTTTTGCTCGTGGTGCTTTAACATAGCAGTGGAAAGCAAACCAGTGTTAGATACGATCTAAAACTAAAATCAATTTACAATAGCTACAAAAATACTTAAAAATAAGTTTAGCCAATATCCATAATTAAAAACTTCGGAGGTACTGAACACATAATTAAATGGAAATTGAGAGAATTAACATTATTAAATATATCACTCAAGGCAATCTACAGATATAATGCAATTTCTATCAAAATTTCAATAACGTTTTTTATGGAAATAGAAAAAAAAGTTAAATCTTTATAAAGCCATGAAGACCACAGATATCCAAAGCTTGAACAAAAATAACAAAGTCAGGGCAATTTATTTTATTTTTGCCACAAAGCTATGTAATCAACAGAGAATGGTACAGGCGTGAAAACCAGCACATGGATCAATGGAACTGAATAAACAACCAAGGATTAATCCTCAGATTTGATATCTGGCAAAAACAACCAGTGGAGAAAAAGACAGTCTTCAATGACTAGGGCTGGAAAGTGTGTGTATGCACACAAGGAAGAATGAAGCTAGATGATCGTGACGTAGCATATAAAAAGCCAGATAGAGTGAATCACAGACCTAAATATATGCCCCAAACTGTGGAAGGACTAGAAGGAGCCAGCAGGGGAGGCGTGACCTTTACCTAGGAGTAGAGGTTCATGCTTGTCATTGTCTCACAGTACAAAGGAGGATAGAAACACGGGCTTGCATGGCACTGACGGATCCATGTTCAGCAAAGGAAGCTATCAAGAGAGGGTGAATTTGCAAACTCTATTCTGGCGAGCAGTTACTATCCAAAAGGAAGCCAGCAAGTAAATGAGGGGCTTCATGGTTTCTGTTGTGCTGGCTGGGGTTTTTGTCTGTGGATATGAGGCAAGGGGAGGGACTTTTTGTTTCACGTTGCTGGGCTTTGTTATTTTTATATTGATGTTGATTTTTGTTTGTTTGTTTTAGAGAGAGGGGGAGAGGGAGGCAAGGAGGGAATGGGGACCAAGAGAGGGGAGAGAGGAGGGAGGAGAGAGAGGTGACTTCTGTTAGTCCTATGCAGTCATTTCACAATATATACATATTTCAAAACATCTTGTAACACATCTCAAACTATTTTCCAGTTGAACAACACAAAGACAGATGAAGCAAACGATAAAACAATATCAATATGTGTCACACAGGATTTAGAATTGGAATCCTTTCTGTTGGCTGGTCTAAGAGACAAGCTAGGCCAGGTATCCCAGGCCTTTAATCCCAGCACACTGGAGGCAGAGGAATCTGGATCTCCATGAGCTCATGTCCATCCAGGTCTGTGTATCAGTTCCGGGTACCCTGTCTCAAAAATAAAGAACAAAGCATAAAAAGCTATACATACATACTAAAGCATGCAAAGCTATAAAAGAAGGAAAAAATATTGTAAAAGAAGCAGATTAAGAATAAGGAGCAGAGCAAGGCATCGTGGGGTCAGAGCTAAGTGTATGGCTCTTCTCCGTGCGTGCGCATTTAGGGATGCCTCCAGCTGTGCACACCGGGGGCAGGATCAGAGCCAAGGTCAACGTTGCTACACTTCCTCACAGTCATGGTTCCAAACGGAAGGCCCTGCGCAGTTGAGAGCGAGAAGTCTTTTGAATGGGAAGAGACCTGAACTCTAGAGTTCAAACTGGATTCCATAAAAACCCATCTCCTAACCCTGCATGCCAAAGAGTTTTCCTTCTCAGCATTTGTGTTTTTGAATACCTTTGTGTTTCTTCCTCCCGAGGATCCTGAACCTTGTTCACTCACAAATCCATCCATTCTCGGCCAGCAGCTGTGACAGTGCAGCACTGTCTGTGCAGTGGACTGGCTCCCAGGGGCTAGAACCCATTGCAAGGGCTTCTCCCAGGGAACTGTGAGTCAGGGGTAAGGTGCCAGCTGAATTTTCATTCTCAGTTAAAATACTGAATATTTAAGTTCCCATCTTTTCCGGAAATACTAAGCTCAATTTGAAGGCTCACTTTTCTGTTTTTAGAAGGGAAGAGAAATTAGGTTAACAATGAAGCAGGCTGAAAATCATCTAGAAGGCAGAAGGATACATTAATATTTGCAGCGAGGCAGAATTCGTGCTTGCCAGGTTTACTTTCCCAATTATGCAGTTTTGTGGGAAGGAGAAATAAAATGCAGAGAAAGCACTTAGTTTGAAGCAAGAAAACCAGCTGCCATTCCCTGGACAATATCTACGTTTTCCTAGAAGTAATGTCATGCCGTTGTTACAATCACCTTTTATTTTAGGTATTGTATTCTACATGCAGAAGATTGGCATCTTCCCTCACTACAAGAGAAGAGAATGCATGTATTTTGATACTAATTAAGTGTAAGAAGATTAATATATTTGCCATCAGTGGGCCAAATACTGCAAGATGGATAAAGTTAGCTAGGTGCGATGGTGCACGTCTGTGATCCCAGAACTCTAGAGAGGAAGGTAAGAAGACTGGGAGTTCAAGAAGGTCATCCTCTCACCCTTGCCTATGTGGCAAGGTCAAGGCCAGCCTGAGCTACATGAGACCCTGTCTCAAAACAGAAACAAAGACGATGAAACTGAAAGCGTCAATTATGGGATGAACCTAAAATTGTTAAATCTGATTTCTTCATCAAAGGAAAAAAAATCGGATAGCTCTAAGTTATAAAACAATATGCTGTTATAGTGAAAACAGGCAATGTCAGGATACCGTCTGATAACTCTACTAATTAGGCCTCAACTTCCTTATGTCAAGACTCAGAATTTTAAAACCACCGAGAAGAAGGAACCATCAGCACTTTCAGTGGACATTCATATTTTCACTGTCCTTAGGGAGACTGACTGCTTAATGTTCCAAGGTTTCTTTATTCTCTTAGATGACAAGATGCCAAAGACATTTTTCTTTTCAGTTTTGTGGATATTTAAAAAATTCTAGCTCTCTTAAGCTTACTAAAACCAAATAATAATAATAATGATGATGGTGGTGGTGATGGTGATGATGATGATGATGGTGGTGGTGGTGGTGATGGTGATGATGATGATGATTTGCAGCCCCTGATGTTAATGTATGAATCTGAAGTGAGGAATCTGGCGGATGAGTATTCATTTTTTAGGTGTGTCAATTTACACTCTTCACAGTTTTAACTCAACGCAAAGTTCACTTATGTCCAGCATTGGCAACAGCTGGGGAAGTTACCGGAGAGCAGGTACCTAGCTTAGCTAAGGACAGGGAGTTGATTAACAATCTGTGTTAGTTTCCTAAAATATTACTACAAACGAAGCAGCTTAACACGACATCCATCCATCGTCACACAGTTTTAGGGGTCGGAAGTGTTGGTGGGCTCCAGTGGGTTCTCGGCTCAGGGTCCGGCATCTCTGCAATCACATCATCAGCAGTGCTGTATTCTCATCCGGGGTCCAGCTAGACAGAACCTGTCTTCAGACTCATTCAGGTCACTGGCAAAGTCCAGTTCCTTGTGGTGAAAGAGTGAAGTTCCTGTTTTCTTGTGGATTATTGTCCAGGAACTGCTCTAAGCTTTGAAGGACCACTCTCAGTTCCTTTTCCACGTGGCTCCTTCTGTTTCCAAGGCAGCGACCCTCAAGCTTTAAGTTGCTCAGCTGGAAGAACGCTTTCTAAGGGCTGTGTGATTCCACTAGTATTAACCAGGCAACCTTCCTTTTAATTCCTTCAAGGTCCACTACCTAGTAACCTTAATTGTATTTTCCAGATTCCTCTCTACATGTAACAAAACAGAAGTTTGGGTTCCATAGAGACAAGAGGTCATGAATCTCTTGAATGAGCCTACCATGCACTAAGAATAATAATGACCTAAGGGATTGTTTAGAACTATGAGCCTTGACCTCATATAGGGGCACCATTTAAAGACAGAGTGCTAGCTGCTTCTTATATCTTGGGCTGAGTGTAGCTCCATTCCAAAACTCTTCAACCTTAGATGATGAAAGTTATTTATGGGCCTGTGACTACTAAGTAGTCATTCATTTCACACAGCACATTATCAATGAATTTGTCCCATGGAAACCAACGTGGGATGTCATATGAAAGACAAGTGACAGAGAAGTACTATGACTCTGCTGATCGCTGTGCACCTACACTGAGCACCTGTGTTCTTTTACCAGAGTCAGAGGACAATGTCGATGAAGTCACTTCTTCGGGCACTAGTGAACACGCCTTCCCATTATCGCTGCCTTTGCATCAGCCACCTCATTGGATGGACTGCCTTCCTGTCAAACATGCTCTTCTTCACAGATTTCATGGGGCAGGTAACGAATGTATATGCCCACACTCATCAGAGCTTCTCTTGTCCCTTTGCAATAGGTGTAGCAAAGAGTGCCCTCGAGAAACTGGTTTACAGTTACAGTTCTAGACGTACGTAGGCTGCTACACCCTGTAAAATGAAACACTGCGATATCTACCATCACTCAATCAAATACAACAAATGAGCCTAATCCAATGGGACAAATACATGAGTAGATTTGAGCTGCAAACTTCATTAAAAGGGGGTATGCAGCCTGTTCTTGCAAGGTGAGTTTTAGAGATAAGACAGGGCAAGAAAGAAGTCTAAGTGGGAACAGAAATGGCACACGCTGAGGTGAGTTGGAAGTCTGTTAGTTGTACCAGAGAATGGTACTAAATCATCTAGGGCCAGGTGTTATCTTGACAGGGGGGACCATTAACATCACTCCATCGAAGTGTTACTTACATTTGATGCATGTAGTGAGAATTTTGGTTTCTTTTAAAAGCACAGAAATGTTACGGGAATGTGTTTTTGTTTTAATCCCAGGTGTGGGATATGCAGCTGCTTTAGATTATCCACAACAGCTGACTATGATTTGCCTCATGCTCTAGCAGGGGTGTGATTTTTTTTTGCCAGCTGCAGTTAGTTTCTGCAAGTTTGGAATTCTGGGGACTCTTGAAAGGGTATGTAAATGCTAGAGCCCCAAGAGGGGCTGTGCCTGCTGCTGCTGCTGGAAGTGGTGGTTGCTGGTTACTGGTCCCATTATTGTGATTTGTCAAGTGGCCATGCACAAAGAGAGGAGAAAAAGAAACTGAATATCCCAATAGAGAAGACCAAACTTGCCCCAAGGACCCAATGATCCTAATCAGCAGGCAGTCGTCTAAAGATATCAATTCCCCCTGTACCTGTTAGCCTTCCTTCTTTCTTTCCTACTGGAATAGAGGCAGGTATTGGAAGGGTGGAATAGGGGTGGAGAGGGTTGTAGAAAAAGGAACTCATGGAGTAACCAAAAGTCCTGCTACAAATTAGATACTGTGCTTGATGAAAGTCTTTAATGGAGATATGCTGCATGAAAGGAGAGTCTAGTGCTGTCTGCTTGAACGTAGGCCCTAGGAGGCACCCCTTCCCTCAAGGGTAGAGAAGCATGAGAAGGGCTGCCCAGTACACTGCACTAGTTACACAATCACCCGGACCTCTCTTTCAGATCGTATACCATGGGGATCCCTATGGTGCACACAACTCCACAGAGTTTCTCATCTATGAAAGAGGAGTTGAGGTTGGATGTTGGGGCTTGTGCATCAACTCGGTGTTTTCTTCAGTTTATTCTTGTAAGTATTCTTCTCCTAAGGCCATCTTCAAACAGCTAGCAGTGGGACCCAGATGTTATACCTCACAGCCTATTCCCTTCTCTTTCAGAGATTGGATTCTTGATCATTTTAAGGAGACAGGGGCGGGGGGGAACCACCTATTCCTTTTGAGATAATCCCATGAGGTGTCATTTTTCATAGTCAATTCTAGGAGTCATTTCACTTGAGTTGTACTTGTAACCAGTGGTTTCTGGGAAACAGTTGCTAGAAAATAAAAGGGAATTTTGTGACAAAGATAGTGAAATATTGGATGAATGAGATGTGGAGTCCAGCAGCTTCCTGGTCTGCTGGAGCAAGACCATTTCGTAGTTGCCTATATTCATAGATGATTTAGCAAATTTGTAGATGATTTCCAATTCTTCCCATAGCTATCTTAAATTGTGCTTCCTTCATGATATTATTCAAGTATTCCTACTTCTTCACCAACCCTTGATAGAGGCCACCATTTACTTCACCTCAGGACATATTGTTACTCTTTGCTCTCAGTTCATCACACAGCATCAGGTGAAGATCTAGCATCTCGAGCTACGTAGAGTGCCACAGGGCAACCCAGATGCCCTGGTAGGGAGTAGTCAGAGAGAACTCCATCTGCACAGTCAAGAAACAGCCTTGTAGCCATTGCTACAGTAACTCTGGGCTCTGAGATAGAGCTGACCGCCCTGTCCTATACTAGCATTCATGCCTAAAATTCAACTCAGTAATTTCCTTCTACTGCAAAGACAGCACTGCTGAGGGGGCCAACTCTGGGTGTCATGGGCAGCAGAGCCAAGGGAATTTCTAGATCTTGAAGTGTATTGACTTCTCCTCATGAATGAAGCATTTTTCACCAGATTTTCAACTTTATATGGTTGGTATAGATGTGAACAAATCTTTTTTTTCTTTTTTCGCCTCTCATTAGCTTACCTGCACACCCAGATAAGAGCTGTGCATTGATGATCGCTGTAGAGCAGCAAGACACTTTAGACTGAATGTTCTGCATACATACAAATCAGGAAACAAACAAGCTTGTCAAGGATTATTATGAATTTGACCTAACTCTGCACTGCCTTAGCAACAGCATTCCAGACATGGAATGCATTTCATAAGGGAAGTAATGTTGTCTGCTTGTCATTTCTACAGCTTGTCTTCTATCCAATGACCCGAGACAACGTTTTGTTTCATAATTGATTCAAACACAATACAGATTTTATTTTTTGTCTGTGATGTCCAATAATAATTCCAGTGGCAAAGCAATGTTTCATTCTCAATAGGCACATCTCAAGCATGTGCCATTCATTCTCTGGTTCACATGATCCAATACACTAAAATAGAGGAGATAACTCTTTCCTTATATTTGTATGTGCAAATACATGCTAAGAGGAGAAGAGAAGCAAAGTCAAAGTTAACTGTCCTTGTCTGTCCCTGAAGTCAGTAAAATAGCAGTAGCCACACTAACTGGAGATCGTGCCCTATATTGGTCTGGGTAATTTTTTTCATATGTTTTGCCACCTCTGATTCTGACTAACAGCCTACACTATAAAGAACTGTATTTTATTCCTGTTTTTTAGGTAAGGGGGTTGAGATGATAAACAATTAAGGAACTTGTCTCAGTGGAGGAATCAATGGTGGGAAAGTGTGGGAAACAGCTTTTGTAAGTTTGACAAGACAGGGCAATGTCTGCAGAGAACCTCACATCTTTTTTACCTGGACAGACTGCCTTCATGTTGGGGCTCAGAAACTAATAATGACTTGGATCACTCTGGGAAGCTTGGCTATTTTAATATCCTTAACTAACCTAATTTTGGATCAGGATAAGCATACAGTGTCCATTGGGTACTCTTGGGCCAGACCTCTCCCATCAGAATGAGCATGACTCTTCTTCTGTCTTTCATCCCTGGGTCCCAACATCAAGGTTCTCCTTTCTGCCTCTTCTTTTTACATTCTCTTGATATTTGGCTGTCTGCTCAACCGTACCTTCTTCTCCTCTGTGGACAGTAAAATCAGCAAGGCAATTTCATGCTATCTTTTATGCAAAGGATTTAAAACTGATTCCCCAAAGCCAGCTGTTTCTGACGCACAGATAAGGAAATGTTTTGTTCCTGACTCAGTATTAAAGGAAGTCGTCTAAAAGAGAAAAGTGCATCTTCAAAAAAAAAAAAGATTATCTGAAGTTATTAAATATTGTGAGGCACTACCAGTCATAATCTTTTCCCCTTTATTCTCTCTACAGACTTTCAGAAAGCTATGGTTTCCTACATTGGATTAAAAGGCCTTTATTTCATGGGATACTTGCTCTTTGGCCTGGGAACAGGATTCATAGGACTCTTTCCAAATGTGTACTCTACCCTGGTCCTCTGTTCTATGTTTGGGGTCATGTCCAGCACATTGTACACCGTGCCTTTTAACCTCATTGCTGAGTACCACCGTGAGGAGGAGAAAGAGGTGGGTGACAAAGGGAACTTACCTAAAGGATCGGGGAAGGAAGGAGTTCGGCAGAAGGGGGTTTAAACACTATAACCATGCAGCCATGACTATAAACCTAGTCGAGCTCTTCTCTCTTTGCTGATGAATCCCAATGCACCTTTATGGCAATGATAGTGACCCCCAAATATCTGGTTAAAGAAAGTAGGCTCGTTGATGATGAGAATGAGTCATTGATCAGACTGAGACAAAGGAAAGAGGCCCAGAGTCTTCTGTAACCAACCTACAGGGCTTTCAACTTCACTCCAGTGTTTCTAGATGCCACAGTGATGCCATCTCTGTTTTAAGGTATGGAGAAGCATGGTGGCATTTCTTGAGGTTACAGTGGGGAGCTGTGACTTGACCCATGACATGGTTCCTGGATAGAGGTGCTGTCCACCTATGACTTGGGATTCAAACTACAAGGCAGGACCTTACATGGTCCTAATGAATATATTTGAGGAGTACAGTAAGGAAACCACTGAAAAGAGTCATCCTATTATATATATATATATATATATATATATATATATGATATGTACTTATGAATAATGACGGTAGGAGCCTAGAGGACAGCATGGGCTCCAATATGTAACCACAGGCATATGTTAATGGAGAGCCATATGTCCTTTATGCCAGAAAAAAGGGAAACGACTCCTTTTGGCAGAGGATAAACTCATTTCACAAGTGCACAAGGAATGCTGGCCTTTATCTAACCATCAGAAATTCTTCTGTACTCAGGCCTGAGCTGGGACTAGACTGCCATTTCTGGACTTGTGTATGGCCAGCCTTTAGGAGTTTGGGGAGCTAGAATTTCCCTTGGACCTGACAATGAGAAGTGTGGGTAGTTTTGCTCTAGGATCGTTGCCTCTTCTGATTATAAACGTACAGCAGTTGCTCTATGCAAGCTGACTTTTGCTCCCTTAAATGGAGCAATGATGAAAAATCTAAGTGAGAGCCATGAGTTCAATCCATATCAGCCAGAAACCATAAAACACCCGGTCAAAGTCAGTGTGACCCCAAGCACATGTCAGTGTGACTTAATTTCAGCGTTTGTTTGCATCGTTCAATCTGGTACGCGCAGGAAGGCAGAGCTGCAGCGGGAGTCCAGACCCTCCAAGTCCTTATTCATAAGTACACAAGACAACTGTCCTTATCCTTTAGTAAAAGTTGCAGTGCATCACGGGGAGGGGCTGCTGTTGGAAAAACAAACAAACAAACAAAAAAAAACAGTCACCAGAAAAGCCTCCTCCCTTTGGAAAGAGTTACTGGCATCAAGCTGTATAAACTGGTATGACCAGTGGTTAAGGGGGAGGTTTTTATTGTACAAATGAGAGGGAGCACAGCCAGAGGCATCTGGAATCATCAGAGCAGAGAGAGAGAGAGAGAGAGAGAGAGAGAGAGAGAGAGAGAGAGAGAGAGAGAGAAGACAGAGCAAGTAAAGGAGTGAGCCTGGCCAAGATGGCAGGGTCCTATGGAGAGGGAGGACCTGAGGGGAGGGAGGGGAGGATTTAGGGCAGGGGAGGCGGTGAGAAGAAACGCCTGTTCTCTGTGACGTGTGACAGGTGTTTGTGATACTCAGGGAGCCTGGTGGTCAGCATCGCTTTGGTATGCTAATGGACGCCGTACATAGCCTGTTGTTCCTTCTGACAGTGGTAAGAGAAAGGCTCCTTTGGTAGAGGAGAACCAGTTTTTCAAGTTCCTGAGGAATGCTGGCTTTTGCCTAATCCCAGAATTTGGCATTTTCTTTGGATCTGACACAGAAACAACAACAATACTAACAACAAAAAACCCAAACCAAAAACCAAAACCCAGACAATGTTTGCACTTCAAGAAAACTCGACTGAAATTCTGCCTCCCGGCCTCCTTGAAGCTGCATGATGCGAACCATGTTATTTAGTCATTAAGTAGCACTTAAAACTGAGTTCACTTTCGCAAGATCTTCTAGTCTCATGAGATTCTTTAATAACAATATATTCTCGTGAAGTAGCTCCCTCCATATTTGTTCTGTCCACACCCCCACCCTAAACAGGCTATGTTATCTTGCTAGATTTTTTTTTTTTTTGGTTCTTTTTTTTTCGAGCTGGGGACGAACCCAGGGCCTTGCGCTTCCTAGGTAAGCGCTCTACCGCTGAGCTAAATCCCCAGCCCCAGATTTTTAAATTTTATCTTTTCAATGTTTTAAAATGAAAATCAAACAAACATGAGTGTTTAGTCAGGGTTTCTGTTCCTGCACCAAACATCATGACCAAGAAGCAGGTTGGGGAGGAAAGGGTTTATTCAGCTTACACTTCCATGTTGCTGTTCATCACCAAAGGAAGTCAGGATTGAAACTCACACAGGGGAGGAAGCAGGAGCTGATGCAGAGGCCATGGAGGGATGTTTCTTACCGGCTTGCTTCCCCTGGCTTGCTCAGCTTGCTCTCTTATAGAACCCAAGACCAGCAGCCCAGGGATGGCACCACCCACAATGGGCTGGGTCCTCCCACCCATGATCACTAGTTCAGAAAATGCCTTACAACTGGATCTCATAGAGGCATTTCCTCCAGGGAGGATCCTTTCTCTGTGACAACTCCAGCTTGGTCAAGTTGACACATAGAACCAGCCAGTACAGTGTGTTTTCCTATTTTCCCACTTTTAATGAAAAGACAATATTCCTTTTTCCCCATGATGCTTCTTTGATTAGGAGCAGAAGGGATGATCATCCCTTCTCGGTCAGGGGAAAATGACAACACTCACTACACAAGGCCAGTGGGAAAGGAAACATGAAGGAATATAAACTGTGCTGAGCAGAGTGCCTACTTAAGGGCTCACAGGACTTCAAACATGACAGCCAGTGTTATTGTTGTCCCGGGGACAGTGTCAGCAATACCTGCACCTAGGTGGGTGCAAATGACAGAATAAGGTCCTAACTGCAAAGCTACCTTGCCAACACCTAGCACGTAAGAGACACCAAATGGCAACTCGAACCAACTGGGGCCAGATATTAAATATCTATCAAGTGTTAGCATAGTAACAGAATAACCATGCTGCTCTGAAGGGGTTAAACTTTTGCTTCTCCTATGTTTAAAAGTACTTTAGTATCCTTTTGAAAAGGTTTGACATTTAACACCAGGGAAGGAAAAAGGATTCGAACTGGTGCTTCTTTGAGTTTCCTCAACATTGCATTTATTTACTTCTTACAAAGAGAATTCTGACTGTATGAATGTTTAAGCCATGTATTCATCAAAGGTGAAGGAAAAGGCTTCCTTGCACATAAGGAAAGCAGCATCAATGGAGTTCCCTGAGACCCTCAATTAGGAAGTAGCAAACCCTGGCCTGCTGGTCAAAGGCAGCCTGCTGCTTGCTTCTCAACAGTTTATTAGATAAGAACCCCTTTTAGGTTTGCAAAAGGTTGAAAAAAAGTTTAAAGAAGGATGCTGTTTTTCGATGCCTGAAAATAACAGGAAACCTAACACCAGTGTGCTTAAGGTTGCGTGTGAATGCAGTGTGTTCCTGCACGAAAGCTTTCTTGAGGTGTGAGAGTGGAGTCAAGTAGTTACGGCCAAAGTCCTATGAAGCCCAGAAGTATTTACCATCGGACTCTTGACCCTGTGCGCAAGTACCTTGTACACTAATGCTAGTTTCTGTGCTTCCCTTGTAGAAGCAGCAGGAAGTCCCAGGAGGCCCTGTCAACCATGGGCGAGGCAAAGGTGTGGACTGCGCTGCTCTCACCTGCATGGTGCAGCTGGCTCAGATATTGGTTGGAGGTGGCCTGGGTTTCCTGGTCAACATGGCTGGGAGTGTCGTCGTCGTGGTGATCACAGCCTCTGCAGTGGCACTGATAGGCTGTTGCTTTGTGGCTCTCTTTGTAAGATATGTAGATTAGATTCATAAACATCACCTCAAACCTCAGACAAAAGAAGCCCACAGCCAGAAATCGCTCTTTTCTCGGACTCTTCGGCAATGGGGACTGTATGCCCGTGCTGGCACTGCAGCTTGCATGCGCATGTGTGGTGGAATTGCCTGCCCCCTGCATCACATCCTTACTGTCCCTCAATGGGAGAGTCAAGTTCTGCTTCTCAAGAGGATTTCAAGCCTTCATAACCTCTGAGGAACAAATGCATCCTATCTGCGATGCTTCTAATGTAATTATAAAAGAACAATTTATATACCATTGGGAAATCACGTATTTCACCAAATTCAGAAGTACTTAAAATATTGCCGAGTGTTTCTTTTATCGTGCTGATTTATACAAAGTTAATTGGCTCATAATTAATTCCTGTTAATGTATGACATTCTCGACAAACCTGAGTTGGATGTCTCATTCTGCAAGCTCTGCGATTCAAACGTGTTCATCCATTTCATTGATGCAGTAAGCACATTTTTCTTGGGTCTGT